>NC_046659.1:83557781-83583483 GCF_010883055.1 Belonocnema kinseyi | reverse complement strand
AAATGGCTCGGTGGACAGAGATTTCCAGACAACGAAGACGTCACTGCCTCTGTAAGTGCTTATTTTGAGGAACTTCCGAAAACGCACTTTTCTGAAGGATTACAAAAACTTGAAAAGCGATTGGCCAAGTGTATAGAGCTCCAAGGAGATTATGTTGAAAAATAAAAAAAAATTTACTCAAAAAAAATTGTTTTTATACTTTATTCTAAGGACTTATTGAACTACCCTCGTATGTTCCTTATCCAGTGAATATCACATGTTTATAAATGAACATTTACCACTATTTTAATATTCTTAAATTAAAGCTGTTTTTCCCATTCAATGTCTGCACCTGTTGAAATTATTCTAGGGATCAGATCGATCTTACTGTGATGCAAACAATGAAGGCTATAAATTATGTTTCCGATTGAAGTCTGTAAAGTTGTTATTTAGACCCTGCGTGATAGGACTTGATTATAAAAGTTATTAAGATTTGCGATAATTATTTGCTTTTCGTTGCAGCAGGTACGGAATGAACTTCAAAATTAATTATCAGCATATCGATGGACACATCGACATATTCGCGCGATAAGCGCGCGAGCTAAATAGGTTTATAAAAATAAATTACTGAAGAGTTGTGAAGTTTTTCTTTAATTAAAATTTTGTTTACATATTTTAGGGTCTCTGTGGTCTTCTAAATTTTTTCCAGACTTAATGATACTATTCTTGACGAGCTAATTATGTTTTAATGTACCCCTACATTTAAATGTAGGCGATTAAAAACTGAAAACACAATAAATTTGATTCAGTTTTACTATAATTGAAATTCGCTATATCTCTTGAATTTTTTGTGAGTTCATTGTGATCACAAGAACGCTTTCAGGTGATAAACCATTTATTCCGATGTCTCCATGGGCTAAAAAAAAATAATAATTACAGTGGTTTATTAAAATATAATTATCTAATACAGAACAATGTTTTTAAATCTGGACAAAATTAAGAAGACTTTTGACCCCTCTGGAAAAAAATCTAAATTAAAAACTTTAAAACTCTGCAGATAATAGTTTTTTTAAAAAACCATATGGCAATCTGGGTTAGGGTTCTTTACTATTTTCAAACTTTCATTATAATACTTTAAAAAAGTCTGATTTTCAGTTCAAAAATGTAAAAAAATTATTCAATAAAAAATTGAAAAATTTATATATTAATAATAAACATATAAACGAACACGTAAGATAATTTAAATGATAAAGAGTTCGCTTATAAAAAAGTTATTATATCACAATTCTTGCTGACTAAACATCTTTTTAGTTTTAAACAAAGTAGGAATTCGTCCAATTTTTAACGTTCCGTATAGTTATTTCAGAATAATTCAACATTTTCATTTTTAATGGTAAAAATGAAGGACAATTAATTTATGTCTATAAACGTTTCTATTTATAAATTTTAATCTTAAGTTAAAAAATGTTTATGCAATAATATTTTTAAAATCGATATCTTCAGAAGATTTGTGTTTAAAATATTCAGTTTCGTTTTTTAATTCAAATTATCAAATTTTAATCGCTTTTAATTGAAAACTAGTTAAATTCAAAAGATTTAAATTTGTAATTAAAAATTTTTTAATGCTACTAATTAGAAATAATAAAATTTTAATTTCTTTGAAGATTTCATACAATTCAAGGTATCGTCCTTATTCAAATTTTGACGGTTTGTAAAACTGCTTAATTTTGAACGTATTTAATTCAAAATCATTTTATATATATAAATAAAATCATCAACCCTTGTTTATCTTATTTCACTGTTTTTTTTGTTTTTTGTTTTTAATTGAAAGCTAACGGATAAGAAAGAATATTACATAGCTCTGACAAAAATAAGAATTAAAAATTATTTCCTTTAAATTTTTAATAATCCAATTTTTACAAACCTAATCTGAGAATACTCCATTTAAAAATTTTTGAAGGTAAGTAATTTTAAAATTTCAATCTCAAATGATTCTATCTAGAAATTCCTCAATCTGAAATAAAATTACTCAATTTTATACGTATTTAATTTTAAAATATACAAATAAAGGTCTTTTCATTTCATTCAACATTTTTTTCATTGTCTTTAAAATGTTTTATTTAAAACATTCTTAATACGAAATCTTTCAATATATTAAAAAAAGTCTAATTCGAAATTGTTAATACTTGAAAAAAAACATTTGTTTAAAAATGGATTCTTGAATTGCTGATATTTTTAATATTAGGAAATAAAAATCTCGAGATTTTTACTGCTAGTTATTAATAATTGCCGAAGTAATCCTACAAAAAATAAAAAATTCTGGAATAATTATTCACATTTCATGTAGTAAATTTTGCATCTCCTCATTTCTCTTATTTCACATTTTAAAATATTAAAATCTAAAGGGTGGGGAAAAAGATTATGTCGCTCTGATGATAACAAAGTTTAAAATTATTAAAGAATAAAATCTTTCAATTTTAAATTAATCAAGTTTAAATGAATTTAATTACAAATAATTAATTATATAGAGAATACGAAATTCTGGAATAAAAATGCACATTTCATCGTGTAAAGTTTGCGTCCTCTCGTTCCCCTTATTTTACTTTTTTGTTGTTTAAAATCTAACGGACTGGAAAGAAGATTATATGGCTCTGATAATAATACGTTTATGAGGGGGTATAGCGATCTGTTGCGAATTTTATGAAATTTTTTACTGCCACGATGCGAGAACGAGGTAGACGAACATCACCGTGCTTTTATATTGCAGGAGTAAAGCCACCGGAGTTGCGGTTGCGGCTGAGAGAGATGAGGTGTGGAATATTTATGGTCATTCTAGGAGCCCGCGACAATGGCTCCCCATTGAACTACCGAGTAGAGGTCTCGTATCCAAAACGCGCTACATAAGCCTTTTCGAAATGGATTTCTGAGACTAGGGTTCCTCCTCCTGATAGATTTTAGATACTTTCCCAAAATCCGGGCACTATATTCCCTTTCAGAAAGTGACTTCCTCGCCAAAAGTCTTTCCATTTGATCACGGAAAATTGAGTTGAAAAATTGAAATTTCACAACTTCACAGCAAATGCCATTTGATCTATTTAAAGTCGAAATTCGATCAAAATCATACTCTAAACTTGAATCAGTCAAAAGTGACGGATTTGAACTCAATTTTAACTGAATGAAATAATCAGATTCGTGGATTGACTAATCAGTAAAAAGTAACTTTTCAAATCATTCAAGTTGACTTATGCATCAAATTATTTATTTTAACTTATCCAGTCTGCTGAATTTGTAACTAAAAAACTTTAATTTTCAACCAAACATGGAGTAATTAATTTTTAAATTAAAATAATATTTTAGATCAGAAAAAGCAATTTTTGATCTAAATAGTGCAATTTAAGAAAAAAATAGTTTAATTTTTAACAAAAGCGATTAATTTCCAACTGAAATGATGAATCTCCAAATAGAAAAATTAATTTTTAATACAGTAGTTCAACTTTCAAATAAGTCGTTGAATTTTCAATCAAAGAGGATGAATAAATTTTGAACCGAGAAGGTTAATGTTCTACAAAGATGATGAATCTTTAAATGAAAACTTGAATTTTCAATCAAAGAGGATGAATAAATTTTGAACCGAGAAGGTTAATGTTTTACAAAGATAATAAATCTTTAAATGAAAACTTGAATTTTCAATTTAAAAAGGATTAATTTTTAACCGAGAACAAACTTATTTTTAATAAAATGTTTCAGTTTTCGACAAAAAAGGTAAATTTTAACCTAAGAGATGAACTTTTTACTGAAATTGGGAATCATATTCCAAAAAATTTAATGTAAAACATTTAACCAAATAGTAAAAACTTGAGCTAAAAACTCAACTTATTAACTAGGGTAGATCAATTTTTAATGAAAAAAAACAACAACGAATTTTTGATTAAATATTTGAATTTGCAATTATAGAGGTGAGTTTTAAGCTAAAATGAGCATCTTTAACCAAAGAAAATCAATTCCTAACTAAAAATTTTTAATCAAAGCAGATGATGTGAATGATAAAAAAAAATTTTGAAACAAAAAGATTTGTCATCTAACAATAAAGACGAATTAATCTAATTAGTAACGTTGAATAACCGAATAATCATTTAGAATGACCTAAACTGCAACTTTAATTGATTTATTCAGCCATTTTGATTCATCTAATACAAAAATACCAATCAGTCATTTCACGCGACTGATTCAGTCAAGAATATTGACTGATTTATCTGTAAAAACGAGTGTTTTGTATGAAGAAAGAATTGATTTTTCTGTCAAAGCATGCTTGATTGATTACTCAGTCAAATGTTAACTGACTTAAATATTGAAACTTATGCAAGGCTCTTATATAAATTTCGAATTATTTGATCAGGAAATTTTACATTAGAATGATCCACTTCGCAAGGCACTTCTCAGAGCCACTTCTCAAAAAAATTCTAGAGCCAGAAGAGATTTATAGCCCAGTATTAAGAAACTGAAATTTTTCTCCCATCCTGAAATCCCAAATTTTCTAAAACATTCTCTATTCGTGCTAGGAATTCGTAAACTTTCTAGAAGTGGATGCCGGAACTAGTTAAATGTATAGAAAGACTTTTATAAAGAAAACAAAAATCATTTTCAGAATTAATATATCTTCGTGTTTAGTTTTTGGTAGAAAATTAATTTTTTAATTGAAAATTGAACTATTAAAATGTTTTTTGCTCTTTATTCAAAAATCTTTCTTAAAAGAAAAACGTTCTATTATTTAGTTAAGAATTGAATGATTTTTTCAGAAATTCAACCATTTTGTTGCAATATCATTTTTTGTTTGGAAAATATAACGATTTGGTTGAACATTAATATTTTCCGGTTCAAAATTAATTTTTTTTTCTTTGAATTTACACATATGAGTAGAAAATTCAACTGCTGTTTAGAAAACTTGCTTTTTTTAACTAAAAATTAAACAATTTGGTTTAGAATTAATTTTTTTTTAATTGCACACTTAACTATTTCGTAAAAAATAATTTTTTTTTAATACAAATTATCAGTTTCATTTCGAAATTTAATGATTCCTTTTTTGAATGATATTTTTTTTAGTTGAAAACTGAACTTTTTGGTAAAAAATGTCTCTTTTTTTAATGAGATGCATACATTCTGTTAAAAATTCCTCTTTTTTGGTAGATAATTAATCTTCATTGATTCATCTCTTGGGTTAAAAATTTGACTATTTTGTTGAAAATTCGCCTTTTTGACATGAAAACTCAAAAATTTGGTTTTAATTCTTTTTCGTTTTTGACTGGAGAACCCTCTTTGATTAAAAATTAAACTCTCTTGATTAAAATTTGTTTGATTTTCTTGTATTACATTTTTTTACGAAAAAGTAAACTGTTACATTTTTGGATAACATTTTTTTATTTTTATCAATGAAGTTAGATTTTTTTGTTGAAAGTTCATCTTTTTACATGTAAATTCATTTATTTGGTTGAAAATATATATATTTTGTTAAAAATGATTTTTTTTCGTGTGTAAGAATTTGAATAAAATCTTGTTGAAAATTTTATTATATTGGTTAACAATTTAATTAATTGGTAGAAAATTAAAATCCTACTTTAACAATTGATCTTTTTTGGGTAATCTTTTGTAATAATTTTAGTTCAAAATAAAACATTGCATTTAAAAATTCATCTCGTTGTTTAAAAAATTTACTATTTTCGTGAACAAATATAATTGCAAATCGCACTATTCTCTTGATCAAGGGAAAAAGATTTTTTATTGTTGAAAACTCAATCATTTGATTAATAATTGATCTTTTTCACGGGTGAATTAAACTATTTTTTTTTTAGAAAATTAAGTTTTTTGTAAACAAAATTTTCTTGGTATCAGGAAGTTGTAATCCTTTTAGAAGTGGAAGTTGGAACTAAGGAAATCTAAATAGACATTTTTCGAAAGAAAATAATCCATTTCCTGGTGCATAGATATTTTTGCACAGCCGAATATATGGAGATTCGAATTGTTTTCCCAGCTTGAACTTAAGGCCATGTGACGAGTGAGTTACGTGACCAGATTCCTACCTTACCCTCACTTTTTTTATTTCCCAACTTATTTTCACACGAAGCGCCACATCGAGTTGAACATTTGGGATGATAAATAAGAAGCACTAAAAAAGGTGGGTGTGGTCCTAAACTTTTATAATTATAAAAAAAGCATAATGTGTCGCTTCGGGTGAAAATAAGGAAATAAAAAAAGTGCCGTGAAGGTAGGAAGCTGGTCACGTGACCCACTCATCACATGACCTTAAGAATGATCTAAAACTAGTTATATAAATGAAGTCACATGTCAAGAAAGGACCTAACTAATATTTCAATAAGTCACCCGAACATTTCTGTATACCATAAATTCTATACACTTATTGTGACTTATTGAAATGTTTTATGAATAGGTTGTTTGAAAATGAGATTTGGATACAGACCGTGGATCATTTTGTTTTCAAAATATCTCTCAAGTAAAAGAGTTTACAAAATTTTTTGGGGAGATTTTGGAAACAGCCCTTCTCCTCTTTGATCTCTACTTTTCCTTTGATAAATTCTGCAGATATTTCTGAACTGGAAACGACGATTCACTCCATGGCGTAAACTTCATTAAATAGGAAACGCGATAATACTCTTGAAGCGGAAGAGCGAGTCGAGACAGGTCAAAGAATTCGACAAAAGCTAATACGAACTAATTGTGCTAAATACGAGGATCGTCTCAACGACTGCAGTCTGTCTGATGAGACCTTTTTAGACTCGGGTTCTGCACTCACCCTCTGGTATCTCTGAACCTTTCTGCAAGTCTCAACCTATCTTTTGCCAGATTCCAAAGTCTGTGCTGAGGAAATAATTCTAAGACGCTCTTCTTCTGACCTCCTTCGAAACCTATATTCACCCCTTAGTCTCTAAAGGACTTGGAGAATATTACTTTAAGCGATACAAGAGAATTCCTCGAATCTTTGCTCTCAAGTTATACCCTTCTTCGTCTGATTCTACGATCACACGGTCCTCAGGAATCGGCAAGATAATTATCAAAGTTTTAAAATCCTCTAAGGGGTTGTTCAAGAAATCCGTAATTCATTAATATTACAGATTTTAAGCTGAAATGTTGAAATTACCGGAAAGCAGTTGACACCTGAACTGGAAAAGATAAATTTGTAACCTAGAAAGATGATTTTTAAACCCTATAGTTGAATTTTCTACAAAAAAATAAAATAATATTATAACAAAAATGATGGAATAACAGAAAAATAAATTTCATTTTGAAGAAATGAATTTTGAAATAAAATCATAAATCATCTTCTTATAAAATGAATTTTGAACAAAGTAGTTCAATTTTCAAAGAAGTAATTGATTTTTCAATGAGCAAAATTAATTTTTGTCGAAAAAAGATAATTTTACAATAAAATGCGTGAAATTCAACAGAACTGCTGATTTTCCTAGACAAAACGCTAAATTTTTAGCCAAAAAATAACATTTAAATCTTCATTTGAAATACTTAATTTTTAGGTTCTGTCTAATCGTCCCGAAAAATTAGGAGAGTTTAAAAAGAGGAGGGACTCACCATTTCGAAATTTGGGCCGATTAGCCAATCTTATGAAAAAGATTTGACTACTCATCCAGAGTTCTGGGGCGACGAGACACTTCGTAATTTTGAATAAAAAAAAATGATCAAAATAGTTAAATTTTGTGTTCAAGGGATGAATCTTCAACTGAAAAAATTAATTTTCGAAATAATGGTTTAACTTTCACCCTGTTATTAGAGTTTTTAAACAAAAGAGATCCGTTATTAACCAAAAATATAATAGTAAACCTTTTAATTTAAAAAAATTAACGTTTCCTTTGAAGTGTGAAAACAAGGATAATGGGATGTTTTTTGAAAACTGGAAAAGGCAAGAATCTAGAGAAATGGTTACTCGCATTTACATTTTGTATGTGTGATGTCACATTCTGTCCTCCCCCTCCCCCTTCTGCATCAAAAATCGTCTCTAGTAATTTTACGTAGTTTTTGAACAAGTCCTTATACGCATAAAGTGAGAAGTTGTTTAACACAGAAAAAATCTGGGCTCATTTTGAGACACATTGTTGTTAAACAAAGGAAAATTAGATGAAGTGTCTCGGCAACGACTGAAGTAAAGCCTGTTGAAAATGAGAGAGACGCGGCAAAAGTTAGGCTAGCTTTTTACGGTGAAGAATTGTGTTTGCAAGGTATGTGGCTAAATCAATGACGAAATTACAAATCTGCAGCCAGACGTGTGCTAACTTAGAAAGGTTGGACATGTAATGACGTGAAACTCAGAGCGAAGAGACAGTTATGGAACACAATGGCTTTAACCAAGTTACAATCTCCCCATCCAGCCATTAGCATCGTCTATTGTGATTCACAATGACAATGGGTGTCGTAGCATGAATAACCCGAACCAATATCGCGCACGTTCGTAGCCTTGGCCACTACCTTGGATGGACGTTTGCACGACAATAGTTCGAATAGAAGAGCCTGGACTTCAAACTTGTGAATGATGTCATCGTTTAGAGGATTTCGACCGTGATGCAGTTCTCAAATGTCTTGAAACTTTATGGAAAATCGATGGAACGTATTCTAAACTACTAGGAATATTATCTCTCTATGAAGCATCCGAGGAAGCACCTATTATCCGTTTATTTTATGAAAGCCCTTTCAAGACAATTGTTTAACAATTAACGTACAATGCGTTTGAACATGACTCTGCTATCTCTTGTAACTTAAATAGTAGAGAGTTGTGTTTTGGCGAAAATTGCTTTAAAATTCTCAAAAAAGAAAATAGAATAATTAGAATAAGTCTGGATGAACTTAAAATTGATTAGGTTTTAACTATAATATTGCTGGGAGCCACATTGTGTTTTCATAAGAGAATAATAGAAATGTTCAAAGTCTTTTCAGACTAGATGGAGCTATGAATTAAACAATTAGCCCAATATAGGAAAACTAGATTTTTTTCTCTACGCTGAAAGCAAAATTTGTTTGAACATGCCTTGTTTCACAATAACTGTCACTCGAATGATATATAAATGAAGTTGCGTAAAATTTAATTTGGGATCCGCAAAAGTGTGTCATTTTAATCTGAATTCAATAACCAGAATTATATGCAATAGTTGACTACCCTAGGATTCATTGTAGGTTTCTATTCAACCAGTATGATAAGAATATCATAAAACTTTGTTGAATTTATAAGTATATTATATTGATCTATTTCGAGAATTTTCGTTCTGGTGGAAATGCCTTCAGGGTGGTCTCATTTCTGAGTTTGTTCACTCGTCGCGAGATTCGTTGGGAATGCTCTGGGAAGAGTCTCCACCAGGGAGTTACTTCCCGTAGGAGGAGACGCAAGGTAGTTCTCGATCCAGCAGTTCCCATTTTCCCCGAGCGATCATAGAAACCTATCTCTCACCCTGTACGCCTATAAAACGAGCTGCACCGCTCAAGAATATAACCCATCACTTGGATAGCACCTACGTTCAGCAATAACGTTTTCTTACTTCCTCTCAGCGTTCCAGAGCTCTTTTCGCCCTCCTCCATCTCCATTGCTGTAATAATTTCCCCATGAGCTGTCTTTCTTACTTTTTCCCTCGTTCTCGATCCGCTGAGAGCTGGTGGCTCTATATAGGACTTTACGAGGTCGAAATACTTCCCTCAGCTGTGAAAGGGCGTATTCTATTCCGTTTAAAAGCATTTTCAAATCATTTAAAAAACTCAAAACTAACAGGTTATATTCTATTAGCATTTTCAGATGACGAATTTGAGCGAAGATTATTTTTTATTCCACTCTCTGAAAATAAACTAGTGATATCTTATTGATTTATAATGAAATTTCGCTGGTAGAAACAGCTAAAAATGTGTCACTGACAATCAGTAAGATTTAACTAGTTCACTCAGTGAAATTCCAATACCGGTTTGTTCAAACCAGTAGTTCATTCAGTTAAAGTCGGAAAATACAACTAATTCACAACTAATTCGAATATTTTTTAAACATTTCTTTGCAAAGTTTTGTTTTTTGTAGTTAAAAATTAATTTTCTTGACATAACATTTAACTGCTCCATTTTTTCTTTCAAACTGATCCTTTTAGGTCATCTTACGTCATCTTATTTTCGGTATTGTCTTTGTTAAAAATTCATCTTCTTTTTTGGAAATTTAACTATTTGCTGAAAAATATATCTACTTTGTAGAAAGTTTAACAATTTTATAAAAAAAGTATGTTTTTCTTTTCAAATTTAAAGGCTATTTTGAAAATTCTTCTTTTTATGTAGAAAATTCGACATAGAATTTAAATATTCCATTTTTTTATAAAAAATTTATTATTTTTTAGTTAAAAATTTAACCATTGTAAAAAAATCCATATTTCTGGTTAAAGATTTTTTATTTTAGTTAAACATGGTTTGGCTAGAAATACAACAATAAATTAATTATTAATTTTTAAAAATAATTAATTATTAAGAAATACAACTAAAAAATTAATTTTTGCAATTGAAATTGCGAATATACCATTTTGTGGTTAAAAGTTAATTTTTTAATTAAACATCCAACTGCCTGGCTGAAAATTAAGCGTTTTGAGTTGAAAACTCAACTACACCATTGAAAATTCATGCATTTTTTAAAATTGGTCTTTTTCAGTAGAAAATTAATCTTTTTGGTTGATAATTTATGATTTTGGGTAAAAAAGTAACTATTTTCTTAAACAATTTTGCAACAATTTTGGGTTATGTTACAATGTTTTCCTATTATTTGAAATAATATACACCATAAATGCAAAAATGTTATAATCACAAAGTTTTATATTTTAATTTAAAAATAGCATGATACGACAAAACAATAATTGATAGCGTGTTAGCTTCATAGTATTTTAAAAGAAAATAGAAGTGAAGTAATATTAACTTTAAATTGAAATAGGTTAAATATTAACTTTAAATCTTTTATAACATGCATTATTTGACCATTTTGCATTAGATAGATTTAATATTTTCAGCCTAATTATCTAAAACTGTATTTTTTAGGGGCTTATCCTGTAAAAATTTACTGTTTGATTTATTATTAATATTTCGAAGAACAAAATTAATGGCCAATTCAGGGAATTGATATTTTAATAATGAAAAATTATTAATACTTATTCAACTGCCAAGTATTACAGTGAAAGGCCGTTAGTGAGGTATTTATATTTTCATCTGCTAAAAAGCGAAAGTTGTACTGAAAATGATTGAATTATTCATTTTCTTATTAAATTTATTAAAAAGATACAAAATTATCAATTAACTTTAAAGTAAAATAACAAGAGGCATTACCAAAACATTAGCCGTTGATTTCGCTAAAAGAAAAAATTTATTTATTGAAAAACGGTCATATTATGTAATTTTGAATACAATTTGTTTAAATGACACACAATTGTTGTCTCCCTGCGAATTTCGTCGGCTTCTTCCAAATCATTTAGAGTATAGTCCATCGATAAGATGTTTATAGTTGATTTTGCTGAAAAATCGAAACTTATATTACTAGGACATTGCTAATGAGCTTCTATCTCAAAGCAGACTATTTTAGATAAAATATATAAATTTTAGTACTTTGTGAAAAAGGAAATGTCCCGGGGTAGAAGGGCGTAGGTGAAAACACTAGAGTTTTACAGGAAGCACCAAGAGCTGTCTAAACTTAGCGCATTTAATGTTTTTTTTTAAACAAGAATTTATCAAATGATGACGGGAACATCCTGAATGAAGCGACCACCTCAGAAAAAAACTCTTGTCAAAGGCACGATGCGTAACAAAAACGCCACATTTTCTCAGAAAGGGTTGAATAACTTTATTATTTTTTTACTTATTTATTTGTTAATTTGAAAAAAACAACGAATTGCTTCCAAGATATTACATAGCTTTATTAGTTCGTGAAAGGCATAGGCAAAAAGAATGTACCACTTGAAAAAAAAGAAATACCAAATATGGATTTTGACCCACTTTCAAATCGAACGGTACCATAATTTTTTACAAGAGAGATGAGTTATCTGAAAAAAATTAGTTGAAACCAATGAAACGTATTTCCAAAATTTTATGGATTATGGCTGAAACTTTAGTGTTGGTTTTATCACAAAAAAAATCATTTCCATCATATACATATCATTTCTTCCTATAATGGACCTTCGTTTTATGTCTGACCGAATGCGATTTTATCTACTGGACACCTTTCATCTCCGATATTTTGGAAGAAATTAATTTTAATTGGTTGAAACTCTCAGTTCTTGCTTATAAGGTCGAGTAATTAAAGCCTTTGACTTTCTCATTGCAACCACGTGTTAAAGTTCTAACTGTGGAGTGTTTAGTTGCATCTACGTGCACTCACTAAACGGAATTTTGAATGAAACTTGCAGTTAACGTTTGCCGTGGGAGCAGTTCCGCTTTAAAGTGATATTTGTCTAGGTTGAGTTGGTAACCGAGCTCGAGTGACCGTAAATTTAATACTGCTTTGAAAGCTACTGAAGCAATGAACAACCTGTTACGTATTACGATCTCAATCTGGCTCTCTAAACATAATTAACAATCATCCAAGATCTGTCAAACAACCCGCAAATTAGTGGAGACAAGAACAGGGCAAGGCCCTAACGAACACAGCTTTTTTGCTCGTCCTCGAAATCATACGAAAACTACGTTTTATGAGTACTGTGCGGGAGTGCTGTCTTTACCAAATTGAGGAGTAAGCGAGCAAAACATGATAAATCTATTCAAGATGATTCTTCAACAATAAATTAAACAAGTGAGGTATGTCGAAACTACCATAGATATAAGAAAACTTGAAATTTATCATAAAGAGAAGACTATCAAACTGGTTATCCAATATTATCAAACTTTTCAACCTAGAAGCGCATATTTATGTAGTTTCTGAAGCATATTGAACACTGAAGTACAAAATAAATGCTAAACTTTAATTAAAATATTTTCAACCGAGATTTTAATTAAATACAATTCTTATTTTAAACCAAGGGTGAATAATCATATCCATTGAGTCCTATAAATGTTAATACCGTACATAACTTATTTTAAAAAAATGGATTTATCATATTTTGTTCCCTTAATACTTAATGATACTCATGGGCCCTTTAAAAATTATTTCGAGCTATTTTCCCGCATCATGTACTCGAACAAAGATCATGGCATAAAGCTTCAACCCTCGAAAGTGACGTCACAAATACGAACACACTCCCTTCCATACTCTTCTAAGACACATTTTTTTGTTTTATTTAATAAATGCCTAAAACGTACCATCCAAAATATAAACTATTTTAACAAACTTCACAGTCCCAAATAGAAACTTGGCTCATTTTTTACGAATATATAGAGTAATAATAGGGAAATAAATTTTTTGAAATAAAATGAATGTGTATAAGACCATATTAAACTCAATATACAATGCTTATAATTTGAAGTGGAACTCTATTGCTTGATGAATTTTTAACACAAAAAAATCATTTTTCAATGAAAAACACGAATTTTCATCAAATAAGTTCAACTTTCCACTAGGAAAAATAACTTTCAACAAAGCAGTAAAATTTTCTATAAATATATCAATTTTCAACAATATGGTTCAATTTCTAACCACATACTTGTATTTTCAACCTAAAATGATATATTTTTAACGTAACAGTGAAATTTGTAGCAAAGAAATAATTAATAATCTACCAAATAGTTGCACTTAAAAACAAATAGTTGACATTTTTAACGAAATAGTTTAATTTCAAGCTAAAGAAACAAATTTTTGATCAAATCCTCGAATTATCAAATAAAAAAGATTAAACTTCAAACAAACGTAGTTGCACTTGCAACCAAATATCTAAATTTTTAAGTCAAAATAATGAATTTTTAAGAGACGACTATTAAACAAAATAGTTAATTTTTGGACCGAAAAAGATGACTTTTTCACAAAAGAGTGAAATTTTTAAGGTAACAATTAAATGTTCAATGATATAGGTAAATTTTCGAATGAATTTACGAATCTTCAACAAAACTTATATATTTTTCACACACAAGTTTTACTTTCAAACAATTACTTGAATTCTAAATCAAAAAGAATAAATTTAAATATGAAATATAAAAGTTGATATTTTACTCAAAAACATTTATTTTTGCACGACAAACAATTTAATTTCATCAAAAAAAGCTTAATTCTCAATAAAAAATGTAATAGTCAATATTTTGACCGAAAATGATTTCAATTTAAAAATAAGGATAGTTGAATTTAACCAAAAATACTAGTTTATAATAAAATATTTTAATCGTTAAAAACAATCAAATAGTTGAATATTGTAACAAAACAAGAGAATGTTTAAATAAAATAATGAACCAACAACAAAAACGCAAATTTTTACTTACCCGAGAAAATATTTCAATTTTTAAATAAAAAAACAGTTGAATTAATCCAAAAAAAGTTGAATTATCAACAAATAAAAAACTTGATATTTCAGTCAAAAGTTGTTTTAATGTTAAATAAAAAAAGTTTTATTAAACCAAGAGTATTAATTAATTTTTGACCGAAGAGTTGAATTTTCAACGGAAAGTTTAATTTTTAACTAAATAGTTGGATTTTCTACGAGAATAATAGAATTTTCAATTTGATGGCCACCCAGTTTAATTATAAACCGAAAACAAGAAATTTCCAACTCGAAAATATAAACTTTAAATGAGAAGATTAATTTCTAAAAAAATTAATTTTTAACAAGATACTTCAATCTGCATATAAAAAGTAAGATTTTTCCCAAAAGGGGTTAATTCTGACACAAAAGTATAATAGTAGGTTTTTAATTCAAACGAGTAGACTTTCAAACAAAAATAGTTGGATTTTCTTTATAATTTTTGTTAATTCAGTTCTCATGTAAGCCAAACGACTGAAAAGGAAAAAAAAGAAAAATTCTTCAGAAAAGTGAAAAAAAAGAAAAATGAAAAAAGTGTGAAGTCTCTCTTCATATGTAAAATCAAATTACTGATTTTCATTTATTCAATAATTTCTTAAACTTGTTATTTTCATTTATATTTCACGTGTGCGATTTGACATTTTACGTTGCATTCCCCTCCCGCCACTTTATTTGTGACAACATTTTTTAACGGCCCATAATCTCAGTTGTACGCTTTTCCCAGATAGCTCCGTTCTATAATTATAATCTGCCAATAGATTGTTTAATATTTTCAAATAAACTTCTGGACAATGCGAATGAAGTAAGAGACTTGGATTTACATTATAGCGAAAGGATTCTGACGCCTTTATTTAAGTGTCTTCTTTGCATAAGTATTCCAGGATCTCTCGAAGATAGGGATCAACATATCATGATTACAGCAATGTGTATGATAATTTTACGAGAGAGTGATAATGTTAGGCTAATGAGACCTTAATATATTTCTAATTTGCACAAGAAGATTATCCGTGCGAAAGTTTTACATTTTTACATTGTGTAGGCTGCCGATGATGCATGAATAATAATACATTATTAAATGCAGATTAATATCGTGACTACATGTCATAAATTTCTACCATAATTTCTTTACAGTGTGGCCACAAAACTTTATTTTAAAACAGTTCCTGACATTTTCCTGACTTTCAAACCCGAGAAGATTAATTTTAAACTAAATATGTTAACTTTTAACAAAACAGTTGAATTTCTTAATTCACATAGATTATTTATCAAATATGTGCTCAAATTTTTATTTAAACAATTAAAATTTAACCAGAAATTAACTAAATTTTAGTTTAATTAGCCAAATTGTTCAAGTTTCAAGCCTAATAGAGAATTTTCTGTGAAGCAATTGAATTTTCAACCCGCACGTATTAACTTTTAACAACAAAATTAATTTTCAACCAGACGTTTGCTTTTTTCCAAAAGAGAGAGATATTTCAAAACAATCATATTTCTTTTTTACCAAAAAATGGAAAAGTTACGTTATCAGTTGAAGAAATTAATTCTTAACAACAAAAAAACAGATGAATAAAAGAAGAAAATGTTTTGTATCTAAACAATCAATTTTTAAAAAAGTCGTTTCACTTTTATCCAATTAGTCGAATTTAAAATGAAATAAGAAGTAAATAAGAAGTATTTTTAATAGTAACATCGTTCAATTTTCAACCCCAGAAATGAATTTTCAACTGAAAAGATAAATTTTAAACAAAAAAATTATTTTTAACATAGTTTTTTAACTTCAAATCAAGTATTTTAATTTTCAACCAAAAAAGATAACTTCTTAACCAAATTTCTACATTCTAAACCAACTGATAACATTTTAAAATAAAAATGTAATTTATTTGTCGAATTTCCTAATTTTTTCCTGATGATTCATATTCAAAGAAAAGGATCTCAATCTTTAATTACTTCTACCATAGAATTTTTTATAATGGGAATAAAACAATTTTAAATCAAAAGTTTAGAATTTCAAATATCAGTAATTGCTAGTTCTTTGAGGAGTAAGCACACTTTTTTCTTATCTCGGTTTTCACCTCTATCTATCAAATAAGATGCATTTTTACAAAATTTTGTATACTTTATATTAGAGATTCATAACATGAATAGTTCAAATTTATTAAAGATATAAACATGTGTTATGATGCGTAAAGACTTTTCAATACTTCTCTTATAATATATAATTTTACAAAAACAAGAAAATTTCACTTTATATTATTAGAACATAAATAATCTGTGAAATACGTGTTTCATGAATCTGAATTTAAAACATTCATTTTCATTTTGCTAATAACTTCAAGAAACTACTGAACTAAGAAGATTTTTTCACAATTACTGGATTTTTAGTTTGACAGCACGTATTTCCAGCTAAAATACATTCTCAAATATTGAGGAATGTACTCAAATGATTGATCATTAATTTTCTGGTTACTCCTCATTTGAAGTGCCTATTATAGAAACTGCCAGACTTTTTCAAGAGTTTTCTAAAAACCCTAACTTTTCCCGAACATTCTCTGTTCAATCAAATTCCCTGACTTTTCAATGATCTGCAGGGTTACTCTGATCTAAGACCACCCTGTCTTTACTTAATGTATGGAAACGATGATTATCTAATCGAAAAGACTTCAGTAACTGTAGAGAACTAAATACATCTTTGGAACTGCATTGAAAGATTGATCAGTAACAGGATCCTAATCGAATTCCCCTTCATACATCAGCACAGTTCGGTGCATTTGGTATTGCGCAAAAGAGATCGTTCAGACCTCGTTATCCGATTACTGGCACGTGTTTCCCTATAAGCATAGACAAAATGTAGGCTTCTTGAATGAGATATTCTGAACCGCATTAATTTTCCAGAGTCGAATCGAATCGGATGCTTCCGCGAGTGCTTTGATTCCCAAGAATGGTATCTCGTATGTAATTCAAGTTATTTCAAGTCACGTGATATGCTCAGCAGACTTGTTCTCATTACGTCATCTAACTGATCCTTTTATTCGCTCATCTTCCATTGAAGGAGATGATTGCGTATTAATAGTACTATTTCTTCATGCTTCTTTCGCAAGAAGCTAATTAAATCGAAAATAATGGAACTGCACTTTGCAGTTTAGAATCCTCCTTTCACTTATAATTCATTACCTTTTTCTAAAATAAGAACAATTTGAAAGTAAATCCTCTTTGCGCCCTTTGAAATCAAATTCATACTAAGCGTGGGGAGGGGGGTTGGGGGGATTTTTGTGACGATTCGTGATCTACAGGGGAGGGGTTAACGGAGAATGGGACATCACACGTAGAAAATAAAAACATGATTAACAATTTTTTGAAATGCTTGAAACAATCAAAATTATTGATTTTGTTTTACATTTAAAGCATCTAAATACACACTTCACACTCCTTCTCTTTTTTTCATATTCTTCGTTTACTTCTTTTTATGATTCCATTGCCCCGGGCAGAAACCCTTTTAGTTTCGGTTGGGTGTTCATTTGTCCGTCCGTAATTCTTTTTTCCAAAGAGAGGAAGTGAGAAGAAACTATAAGAGGGGGCGTGGGGGAAGTTCTTAGAGGTGAAGTATGGGAAATGAGTTGAAATGGGGGAAGGGGAAGTAGGCGAATTAGGTTGAATCCGGGAGAAAGATTAGAGAAAAAGAGATGAGAGGACGTAGGAGAAGTTAAGGAAATTAGGTTTGAAGAGAAGAATAAAAAGGGAGAGGGGGAATAGATAAAATTACAGGAGGGATAGTGAGGGAAAATAAGGGAAATTAAGGGAAATTATTATAAATGAGGATGGGTCCTAACCATCCTGATTTATAATAATTTCTGGTGGAAGGGGAAGTAGCAGGAGGGAAGTAGGGGAAGCGGAGTATCAGCTGGGAAAGTGAGGAGAGGGAGAAGTAGCAGATACACAATTTGGGAAGGTTTGAAGCGATGGGTGAAGTGAAGGGAGGAAAAGTAAGGGAGTGGGAAATTTGAAGACTTTATTAATGTCTTAATAGGCTGCGATATCCATTTCTTTGATTATTTTTTAACCGAATTTTGAACTTAATTCATAGAACCTAATAAGAAAATCCAACTATTTTTTATTAAGAATTTTTTAAGCGTAAACTATTTGGTTGCAAATTCTTTTATTTTTATTTGAAAAATGATTTTATTCACTGAACATTTTACGAATCAATGTTTGGCGAAAAATTGATAGTTTTTTTGTAGAAAATTCTACTATTACATTTTTAATTAGGAATGCATCTTTTTTGCTTGAAAATTAAACTACTTGCGTGAAAGATAAACTACTTTGTTGAACATTAATTTTGTTGGTAGAAGATTCAATTTTTTTAACTCAAAATTACATTTTTTTGTTAAAACATCAATTGCTATGCTTTCGGTTGGGCATTAATAGTTTTGGGTTAATGCTACTGTTTTTTAATTGAAGTTGAAATAATTTTTGTTTAAATATCAACTATTTTATTTTTTTCAGTATACATCAGTTTTTAAGTTAAAAGTAAACTACTTGGTTTGAACTTGAATATCTTTTACTAAAAATAAATTCGTTTTGTGCAGGATTTGTTATTTTAATTGAAAATTCAACTATTTTGTTGATGATTCAATTATTTTGTTCAGAGTTTATCTCTTTTTGTAGAAAATAATTATTTTTGGTAAAAAACTCAACTACTTTGTTAAAAATTCGTCAACTTTTATCCAAATACTTCGACTTATTAGTTTGGAAGATCATCTCTTTCGTAGAAAATTCATGTCTTTCTGTAGATAATTAATCTTTTTTGGTTGAAAATTCAACTATTGAGTTCAAACTGCTACTGTTCGCGGTTAAACTTTAATCTCTTTCGTAGTAAGATTCGAACATTTCGTTGTAAAATTCATCTTTTCGGCTTTGAAAGTAAATTTTGTATAGATACTTCGACTTTTAGGCTTAAAAAGTCAACTCTTTTGTTACAAAATTCGTCATTTTTATTATAAAATATTTTCCAACCAAAAATCGAATTCATATATTGAAAACGCAATACACTTCGACTTGAAATCGTAGGCGTTTCATATCGATTTCAATATCATACCTTTGCATCAATTTTATTGAAAAGAATTTATTTCCCTCTTATTCTCCTATTTTTGTAAAAAAAATCACTTTATTTTCTCTATTTTCAGATACACCATATTGAGATATCATAATATGATATAATAAATAATGATATAATAACAGTTTAGGGGGTTGCCTTTCACTAGCCTTGTTACTAAATCCGTACCCTCGAAACGAAAACAGCCAGGGCCGCCTGAATCGTTTCAAATTCGAATGCATAATATTGCACAATATACTCGACAGAGTTCTCACGCAATGCGCTCCTTCAGATACGAGAGTCGGAACCGTCTCAAAACGTATCTTCTTTAGTCAAATATTCGTATTTTTTGTAAAAAAAGGAAAGTTCTTGTGTTCTGGGATGATCTGAAAGTGTTCAAAATAGCGTGACGTGTTTTTAACGGCCATCTTAATTATAAGAGATTACGGTTAAGTTGAGGGTGTATCGGGTGGAAATCTATATGAAAAAGACAAGCAAGTTCTAGGGTAATAGGCGTAAAGCGTTTTCCGTCTCCAGATTACAGTTTGGTGAACCGTATTTACGCAAACGACTTCTGCAGAAGTGCTTGGCGGAGATGCCGGAGCGATAATTTTGCGCTTGAGGAAAATTTGCAACAATCGCGACGGGCCATAGTCGTTTCGCCAAGAGCAAATGCGAGGAAAAACGAGGAGTGCATATGCGGGCCAACAAGTAGGAATTTGTGTGAGAGCAACATTCGTACTCGCGAGAGCCCGTGTGAGAAGGAATGAAGTGATGAAACAACGGTGTGAGAACCGAGGTTCATGGTGATTTCCATAGTTATTTGAGATAGCCGGCAGAGTCCCTCGTGGCTGGCCGCCACCTCCATCCTATCATTTCCGTCAAACTCCTTCCTTGCTATAACCTTCGACAGTACAGGACACTTCACGTACTCAATGATGACCAAACCAATCAGCTCTGGGAATAAGAGGTTTCACTTTTAAATCGAAGAAAATATGTAAGGTGGAGTACCTAAGATAAATGATTTTCATCAGATTCAATAAATTTTCAATCGAGTAGTTGAATTTTTGAATAAAATAATGAATCTTCGATTGGAACGGTTACATTTTTCGTTACAAAATAAATTTTCAGCGAAAAAAAATTTTCTAATAAAAATAGTTAAATATTCAACAACGGATATAACTCTACAGCAGAAATGAACAGTCTTCAAATAAAAAATGACTTTATACGAAAATTTTATGTTTTCCACTTAGCATATTAATTTTTAACCAAGAGAGACGAATTCGCAATCAAAAATAGGATATTCCAACCCAACCTTATTTTTCTGTTGCATAAAAAAACAAACAGTTGGAGTCAACCAAAGAGGACAAATTTTTAACAAAATAGTTTATTTCTCAGAGAATACCATGAATTTTTTACAAAACCGACGAAAAAGGACACTTTTTAAGGAAAATTGGTAAGTGTTTAACAAACAAAATTGATTCATAATTAAATATTCGCATTCTTAAAGAAAAATATAAATTTTCAACAAATTATATGAATTTTCAAGCAAATGGTTGAATTGAAAAAATGAGACCAAAAATGGAATAGTTAAGAAACAAGAAGTTTTAAAACAAAAAACATACATTGTCAACGAAATATTTGAATTTATAACAAAACCGTTAAGTTTTCAATCTAACAGATGACATTTCAGAAAGAAATCTTAATTTTCTACCAAAATTACAAAATTTGAACGAGCCACCTGCATTTTTAAAATAAGGACAAATTTTTAACAAAAATGAAATTGTTAAATTTTCAACCGAAGAAAAGAACTTTTTACTCAAATAAAGAAAATCCAAACAAAACAGAAAAATGTAAGAAAGTTGTTGAATTTTCTGTAAAGTAGATTAATTTTTAATTAAAAGAAATGAGTTTTCTACATAAAAAATAACATTTGATATTTCGAACACAACAGATCTCAAACTCTAATTTAAAAACAGTTAAATTTATCCAACAAACACGATTTTTCAACCAGAGCGTTGACTTTTTAACCCGAAACATCAATTTTTAACCGATAAGCTTAATTTTGTACCGTGAAAAAATTTCCAGGAAACACATGAATTTTTAACCAAATAGTTGCATTTTCCACTGTAATTACAAATTTTCTGCCAAAGAGTTGAATTTTTAACTAAAGGAGATACATTTTATCAAAACAAAAAGTAGTTATATTTTTAAATAAAAAAAAATTTTACCTATGAAAGACAATATTGATAAATTATTAAATAAAGTTAGGAATTTAACCAAAAAGATCTATCAACAACCAAAAAATAAATTTTCAACTAATTAGTTCAATTGAAAAAGCATACACAAATTTTCAAGCAAGTAGTTGAATTTTTCGATAAAAGATATAAATTCTTAGTCAAAATTAAAAATTTTTGAATGAAAAATATGAATTTTTAACCCAAAATGGAATAGATACATTGTCAATTAAAAAAATTAATTTTTTAGTAAAAAAGTAATGTTCAACAAAATAGTTGAATTTTCAGTCAGAGATAAGAATTTTTAACAATATGTTGAACCACCAAAAAAAAATTCAACTCATTATTTCAACTTTCAATAAAATATTTAAATTTTCTACTAAATTATATAAATTTCTAATAAAATACATGAACTTTTAATCAAATACTTAAATAATGAATTAAAAAGATAAATATACAATAAAAATGGCATCGTTAAATTTTAAATACTCGTTGCAAAATAAGTTTTCAAACACAAAAAAATGAATTTATAACCAATAAAGACGATTTTTTAAGCAAGAAGATTAGTTTTTTAGAAAAGAAGAAATTTTTGACAAAATAATTGGATTTATAATCGAAAAAATAAATTTACAATAAAAAAGGAATAGATACATTTTCAGTTGAGCAAGTCTCATGGAATTTTTAATTTCCTTCGAAATTCTAGCAATCCCTCAAATATTGAAAAATTTCCTAAATGTCTTCAAATTTTGTAAATACCATAAAAATTACTTGAAATCCATAATGTCCTTTAAAATTCATTTAAGAATGTTTAAAATATTTTAATTTTCGAAGAAGCCATAAAATCCCATGAAATCTATAGAAGACCCTTAAAATTCCTTGAAGTCCTTAAAACTGCATACGATTCACTTAACCAAAAAAATTTTCAAACAAAATTGTTTACATTTTTTTTGAAAACCGTTTGTATCTTTGATACTAATTTAAAATCCCTTGAAATTTTCGAAACTTAAAATCTTTCACAATGTTTTTAGATTTTGTGAAGTACCCTTAAATATTTTGTATCCATTGAAATCCAGTAACATTTTTAAGTCTTTAAAGTCATTGGAGATCCTAGGAAAAATCGCGTAAGAAATTAAGAATGTGTTAAAAACAAAATCCTTAAAAATCTCTGGAGTCACTGAGAATTCTTTAAAACCCCTTAAAATCTGTTTAAATCTCGCTTAATTTGTAGAATTTCCTTGAAATATTGAAAAACTTGAAATGTTAAAAAAAGTATCATAATGTGTCAATAGTGACATGTGTACGGGCCTGCCACCATACAGCGAGGAACCAGATTTCGGGACCTGAAAAAGTATTGTCAGGTACTTCTATTTGGTTCATGTAAAGTGCTCTCGAGGACCAGCAAGTTGTGCCAATAGGAATTCGAGTACTAAATGCTGTACGAAATGTTTTGTCTGCGCGATTTGTTCCGTTTAAAGGAATTAAGGCTGGCTCGAGGATCAATAATTTGGTTGCCCTTGCGAATGTTGGCACCAGAGGCCGAGTAGCTGCGTTGGCGGAATTTGGAGGGAGGTCGCCAATTTGTGTCCTGGTTATTTTGAATGAGTTCTGCACTTGACGTAATCGCGCATTTGGGGTGTTTTTAAAGAGCTAGTTAGCGCTCAATTTCTCATATTCTCACATTTCCTTGGCAACTCTTCAGAAATTTATTCCAAAAAAGTCATAAATTGGGCAAGTCTTTTTCTAAAATATTGTACTACGTACCCCACTTTGTTAGGATACTTAAATATTGAAATTCTCCAATTACCTTCCTTAATTTTTGCTAAATGTATTTTTTTGTGGATTTATTTAGGGCTTATCGAAAAATAACGTAAGCTAATTTGGATAGAGAGGAACTGAAGCAAAATCTTACATTTTTCTATCAACTAAGAAAGTAGTTTAAGTTTATGAAAAGAGTAGTTGAATTTTCAACCAAAAAATTTGCATTCTCAAGAAACAATGTTATAGTAGATATTTTAACTATGAAAAGATTTGTACTGAAAATTAAAAGCAGTTTAATTAAACGACATTTGAATCCTCAAACAAAACAGGTTGATTATCAACAAACAACAACATTTTTAGCTAAGCAAGAGAAAATTTCTACCAAAAGAGATTAATTTTGATATAAAATGTTGAACTTTTAATAATAGTTGAAGTTTCAACCAAGAAATATTTTTCAGTTAATAAAAAAATTTACATCCAAAATGTTGAATTTTCTAGACGAAAAGACGAGCTCTACCAAAGAAAACCAATTTTGAACAAAGCACACATATTTTTGAACAGATAGTTGAATTTTCAACTCAGAAGATCAATTTACTATCAAAATAGATGAATTATCAATCAATTACAGAAACATAAAGTATAATATATAACAATTGTTCTAAACAAAAATGAAACAGTTAAGTTTCCGTTCAACAAAATAATTTTAAAAATTTTAAAAAGGTTTGGGACAAACATTTGAATTTTCTACTAAACTGTGGAACTTTCAATTGAAAAAGACGAATTTTCTACAGAACAGAATTTTCAAACAAAAATATGAATTCCTAACCGGAAAATAAGAATTTCAGCGAAAATGGTCATTTCTAACCACAAGGTTGAATAGTCAACTAAACCCTGTAATTTTCGGATAAAAAAATTGGTTTTTAACTAAAAAAAAAAAAACAAAAAAAGGGTTTGAACTAAATAACTGTATTTTCAGCCAAGGAGATACATTTTTAAGCGACAGTTTATTTTTCACCAAAATAAGATTTTTAAGCCAAAGGAACAATAGAATAGAAAAATAGAATATAAAATAGAATAGAAAAATAGAATAGTTAAAATGAAAGTTCAAAACTTTATTTTTAACTAAAAAGGATGATTTTTCAATAAAAACTGGAATATTTAATTTTACAGCTGATAACATTAATTTTCAACAAGAACAAAAAATAAGAATTTTATAGAAAACAGTAAAATTTTCAACCTCCCGCTTATTTAATGAATAGAGTTTATATTTGATGTCTTTGCTTTTTTTAAAGTTTATCAAATCTTAGTATCTTATTCCATGTTATTTACAGTAAGTTAATACATTTTATGCTGTTTTGAGCTAAAAGTAAGCAATAATAGCAGAGTTTCAACATAGTAGTTGCTCAACATACTAAGAGATGGCAGCAATGACTGGAGGCTTGGCCCATTAGCATTTCATAATTGATTTGTATATTTTCTGCAGATTTCGCAATTAGTGCTCATCGAGAATTAGTTTTTCAGTTTGTGAACTTTTTTTAAAGTTTAATTGACTTTATAATTAATCCAGATTCTTAAGATGTATAAGAATTTTTGGACTTCTCAGTAATTGTTTAGCCACTAAACCCCCCAGGTTATAAATTAGTATACAATATATATTACCAATGAGAGTTCGAAATTTTTGTTTTAAACCTATACCGCAAAATTTGAACCACTTTATTGCCATAGGCTCCGGAAGTTAAGAGCGGAACTAACTTTATGAGAGTGACATCCTTACCCCTATGTCTAGTAAAATTAGTTGCAAAGTTCACTGATTGGCTTCAATGAATTTTTAATAATCTCTCACCTCTTATTCATGTTATATATCCCATTGAAGATGTCACTTTATTGACTCCATTGAAATTTCTGGAACTCGACTACACTACTCTTAAAACCACACAAGTTAAGGATGTTTGTGCTGGGAAGCAGCAACATCATTCATCATAAATTTGGAAAATCTTAACTATAATTTACATTTATATTAAATCTTAACTTAAACGAAAGAAAGATTTTGTAATTAATTTTGAATAGTCTTTTGCCTCATATTCACATAATATACAGTCTGTCAAGTTAAAGCGTGGGTGGCTTTACTCGCAGTCGGTAAGGTGTATCGACATGATTTTGGTGTCAAAATATTAAGAAGAGCTCCC
>NC_046659.1:83510934-83557681 GCF_010883055.1 Belonocnema kinseyi | reverse complement strand
GAGGGAGCTCTTCTTAATATTTTGACACCAAAATCATGTCGATACACCTTACCGACTGCGAGTAAAGCCACCCACGCTTTAACTTGACAGACTGTATCTCATTCAAAATGTTACTCTATTGAATCCACTGAAATTTCTGCTACTTTACTATACCACACCCTAATCTATAAATGTTAAGGATGTTCGTGCTGAATTGATTAAAAATTGTAGAAACAATGCATCGAAAATATCAGTGTTAAACGTATATTTATATAGAATTATTTTAATAAACCTACCTAATTCACAAATGTTAATTTGTTATTTGTGTTTCAAGATTTTTTGCCAAGAAATTTAAGAACACACAAATCATCATTTACACTGATTGTTAAATAGATGAGCGTGAGAGAAAAAAATCAAAGTATCCAAGAGCCTAGAGTTTTAGGTGCGATGCGTGCCAAATTTCGATGAAGCAAATTTCCCAGCGGAGCTTCGTTGATACGTGAAAAAGATAGCAATGTTCGAAGACTCTCCCAGAAACACGAAAAAATTCCAAACTCAATCTCAATCAACTGCACTTGTTTTTTGTCAAAAATGGAACTACTTGTGGAAAATTAAATTACTTTATGATGAAATAATTTTTTACTAGAAATTTAACTATTCATTATTTATTCCAAAATTTACATTTTTCGTTTTTTTTTAATCAACTATCGGATTGAATTTAAAATTATTATTGTTGTAATTTTTTTGTGCTTTAATGGTCAAGAATAAATTCTTTTAAATAAAAATTTAACTCTTCCATTTTTTATTGAAAATTGATATTATTAATTGAGCACTTATCTTTTCTATTTGAAAATGTCACTATTTGCTTGACAATTAATATATTTTGTTGAAAATTCGTCTTTTTGTGTAAAATTAATCCTATAGGTTAAAAATTTATCCTTTTTATTAAGGATGCAATTTTTTGATTCAAAATTCTCTGCGTTTTGTTTCGCGATTCTACTATTTTGTTGAAAATTGGACTTTTTTAATAATTTCAATAGTCACTTATTATGCTAAAAGCTCAACTAATTGATAAAAAATGTATTTTTCTCGAAGATTCAGAATTTTAGATAAAAATCCATCTATTTGTCTGTAAACTAAATTTCTTTTCAAATATTCAACTATTTTGATTGACAATTCATAATATTGATAAAAAATTTCACTAGTTGGTTAAAAATTAAACTATTTATAAAAATATTTAACTTTTTGGTAGGATATTAACTTTTTTATTAAAAAATCATATTTGGCTTCAAAATTTAACAATTCCTTTTCCTTCAAAGTTCAACCTTCTAGTTTAAAATGTAACAACCTGATTCAAAATTAATTTGTTTTAGGAAAAGATTTAAATTTTTTCTTAAAAATTTTTTGTTTGTTGGAATTTGACTGCTTCTGATTATAAATTGAAATATATATTTTTTAAATATCAACTATTACAAGTTTCGTTCCAAACTCAGCATTTTCGGTTAAGAAATTAATTATTTGGTTTAGAGTTGAACTACTTTGTAAAAGCTTATTTTTTTGTGTTTAAAGATTCAGTATTTTAGTTAAAAACTGAACTATTTTGTTATAAAATAAAATTTTTCTTAAAATTTCATATTTTGCCTCCAAAGTAAAACGGGGTAATTTCGAACATGTGGGGTAAATTCTGACACACCTAAATTTTCTAAATTGATAAGATAAATTACCCAAACTGCTCCAAGAATCTAGAATCAGTTGAAACCTAAACTGGTGCTAGATTCCGATTAAAACCACCTGCCTCAATTAATCTAAACTAGCAATTTATGAATATCTGAATTCACCCTACAAGCCCAAAACTATCCCGTTTGATGGCACTTAGTAGTAAATGATATTTTAATTGAAAAATCTTAGTTGGCTTAAAAATTGAATAATTTGGTTAAAAATTTATATATTTCGTTGAAAATTTGTCTCTTTCAGTAAAAAACAATTTTTCTTGATGGAAAATTCACCTCTTTGTTAAAAATGTAGTTATTTGGTTACAAATTCTTCTTCTTTGGATATTAATTAATTCTTCGAATGGAAAATGTAACAATTCCATTTTGGGTTGAAATCTGGTCTTTCTTAAGATGAAAATTCAACTGTTTAATTAAAAATTCATGTACTTTTATTTAAATTCGTCTTTTCGTAGAAGATTTATTTTTTTGCTTTAAAATGAACCTTTTTAGAAAAGAAATTTAGCTATTTTATTAAACACTGAACTATATTGTTAACGTTATTTTGATGGTTGCAAATTTAACAGTTTGATTATAAATTCACGAAGCCCAAGAAAACCTAAGTATTTTGAAGAAGGGGGACATGGGTAGGATGGATGAAAAATAGGCCAAAAGTTGTAACGTAGATTATCGCTCTGAATGCTCTAATAACGTGACATGAAATTTCAGCAGTTGCAAATTTCTCTGATGCACTCTAGTATAACAATTTATAAAAGTGTATAAAGGCGTTTAAACTCGAATGTAAAAATATATCATAAAGTGAAGATAGGAGATACGAAGAGTAAAAAGATGATGGGAGAGAGGAGAGGCCCAAGGGCCTCAGAGCGGAGGCCTGTTTGCGTGGATCCGTTCACCGATCCCTTACCGCCAGGTACGCTCCACCTCTCTTATAAAATTTTTTCCTTCGTTTTATAACACGAAGACGTAATGTCTCTTCCTCACTTCTTATTCTCTTTACATTCTTTCGCTCTTTCATGAGGCGTAAATATGACATACGATCAAAATAAATGAGTTTTTTCTTTTGGTACAACTTGGACAGCTTCGCCGTCAAAAGGTAATGAAAGTTTAACGATGGTTCCATAACATGAGATTTGTATTCTTCGTTACTTATTGCCCTGACTCAAAAATACCCGCAAGTAAAATTGAAGTAGATCAGTATCAGTATTTATCCTAAAATTTTGTTCCCTTGACTTTTTATGAATTTTCAAAGGGAAAATAACTCCTGAAAGTGATGTCCTGCGTAAATTAATTGCTTCTGATTACATCGAGTTAACCTTGATTACCTCTATAAAATAATTAGTCTGGATTACTAAACATTCTGAATTTTTGAACAAATAAATTAATATCAAACCACGTAGTTGAATTTTTAACCAAAATGATGTATTCTAACTTGAATAGTTAGAATTTTAGTTAAAACTAAAATTTTTAACAAAAAAAAAAAAACTAAGATTTAGCAAGATAATAGTTGAACTTTTAACCAAAGACATAAATTTTCAACTAAGTTTATGAATATTTAACTCAAAAAATTGTTGATTTTGCCACAGAGTAGATTAATTTTGAACAAAACGAGGTGATTTATCATTGAAAAATGTAATAGCTGATATTCCAGCCCAAAATTATCTTTATGATAAAAAACAGTTGCATTTATCAAGGACAGAAGAATTTTCAACAAGTGGATGAATTCTCAGCCAATAAGATGAATTTTCAGCAAGACAATTGACTGTGCAACCCAAAAGGATGCTTTCTAAAAACAATTTTTAATTTTTAAGAAAGTGAATTAATTTGAGAACAAATCATTGAGTTTCAAGCAAACAAACTGAATTTTTAATCAATAAGAATTATTATCTTCAGGAAAAGATAAATTTTAAATAAAATACGCCAATTTTTTACCAAATATTTCAACT
The DNA here is from genome assembly GCF_010883055.1 of Belonocnema kinseyi. Taxonomy (NCBI): domain Eukaryota; kingdom Metazoa; phylum Arthropoda; class Insecta; order Hymenoptera; family Cynipidae; genus Belonocnema; species Belonocnema kinseyi. The sequence goes on along the minus strand of NC_046659.1, from coordinate 83,554,029 downwards.
TTTAAACAAAAAGTTAGGTGTTTAAACAAAAAAAGAAGAATTTTCAACGAAATACATGAATTTTCAAAAAAGAAGTTCGTTGCCAACAAAGCAGTTGCAATTTCTACTGAAGTAGTTGAGTTTTCATCGCAAAAAGAAAAGTTTTTGCAAAACAATTCGAGTTTTCATTTTAAAAATATGTCCTGCACAAGATTTTTGAATTTTTTCACAAAAGAGATTAATTCTTAACTAACAAGTTAAGGTTTGAATCCAAAAAATACATTTTCAACAAACAGCTCATTTTGTACTGTAAATAATGATTTTCAAACAAAAGTACATGAAGGTTCAATTCAAGAATATAAATTTTCAACCAAAAGTAAAATAGTTACTTTTTCAGCAAAAAATTAATTTTTTTACGAAAAACGTCAGAATTTTGAAAAAAAAATAGTTAAATCTTTACATAATGAGATGAATTTTCAACTAATACCACCTTTATCAAAAAGTTTTAGGACTCGTCACCGTGTGGCGCTCTCGTTCGGCCGATTTTAATTCTTCTTTTTTTGTTGTGTTAGTAGAAGTGTAATTGATTTTCTGTCAGATTTTCAGCGATTTTTTCTGCGATTTTTTCTGCGATTTTTTCTTACTTGATCGACTCAAGAAACCGTTCCGCGGAACGGGTTCCAGCACCCGAGATGAGGTTATGGAAAAATCGAAGATGGCTCTAATGGCTATACCGCAAACCGATTATAAAAAATGTTTTGAGGATTGGATCAAGCGCTGGCATAAGTGATTTGCAGTCGAAGGGGAGTACTTTGAAGGAGACAATATCAATTATGATGAATAAACTTGTATTTTTTATTTTAAAAATAAAGTACTAAAATTTTTTGATCATGGTGGTATGATCTATATTCATCTAAAAAAATAATGTTTAATAAAGCAGTTCAACTTTGAACGAAGTGGTTGACTTTGCAACCAAAAAAGTTAATAGTTAACCGAAATCTTAACTTTTTTCAGAGAAGTTAATTTTTAACCCAAAAATACTAATTTGCAACAAAGCAGTGGATTTTTTAACTAAAAAATGGCTTACAGAAAATTTTTGTATTTTCTACAAAGCCGACTAATTTAAAAAAAAATGATCGAATTTTCAACCAAAAGCCAGCCAGTATAAATTTTGAACTACAGAAAATTATTTTCAACGAATAAGGTTACTTTTATACAGAAAAAAATGACCAAATAGGACCGAACAGATGGATTTCGAACTAAAAAGTTAAATTGTTAACCAAATAGTTCATTTTGAACTACAAAAATGAGCCAAAATAGAATAGATATATCGCAATTACAAAAATTGTTTTTCTAACAGAAAAAAAAATTAATTTAACAAAAAAGTTACATTTTTGACTAGAGAGATGATTTTTCAACTAAAACGGTGGAATATTATATATAGAATACATCAACTTTCAGTTAAATAATAAATGTTTGACCAAAAAACCATTATTTTTCAAACAACAAATTTAATTTTCTATGAAGCAAATAATTTTGCAACTAAAATAATGCTTCTCCAAACAAAAACTTAATTTCTAAGAACGCAGTTAAACTTTTGATATCACATTTGAATTTTCTACTAAGAAGATTGATTTTCTATCAAAACCAAATTTCTTTTTAACAAAATTCAATAATTTTCAACCATTTAGGTAATTATTGAACCAAAAGAAAAGTATAATTCAAAAATAGAATTGTTAATTTCACAGTTAAAACTCTAAATGTGAAAAAAGAAGTGAGTTTTTCACCAATAAAGATGAATTTTGAAACAAGAAAATTAATTTTGTACCAAAAAAGACGATTTAAGAAAATTTATTAACTTTGAACCAAATAACTGGACGTCCACCTAAAAAGATACATTTAGATTCAAAAAGGGAATAGTTTAAGATCCAATTAAACAAATAAATTTTCTACAACAAAAAAAAACACGAATCTTCTACCAAAAAGATGAATTTTCAACTATAAAAGATCAATGTAAACCGAAAATAGAAATTTCGAATTTTCAGCTTAATTAATTTCTAGTAAACAAAAAAGAAACGAATTTGCAAATCTCATAGTTAAATTTTCATAGAAAGAAAATAATTTTGTATCAAAATAATTTAATTATCAACCAAAGAATGATTTTTAACCAACTTGTTTGAAATTTCCAAAAATACAAATTAATTCCTCAGGAGTTAGTTAAAGTTTCTCGCGAAACCATGAATTTTCAACGGAAAGACTAAATTCTAGTAGATTATGCCAAATTATAGAATTGTATTTCGCTGTATTACAATTAGATGACTCAGAAGTAATTAAATCATACCGTATTGCCAGTCCTTATGACCGAGAGTCCAGTAGATTAACAGAGTTTTGCGCACTCGAAAAATAGTTTACTTACTCGTTGATGAAAGATTTTCAAAAGTAATTCAAACTCACCTGAAACATGAAATATATATATTCACTGGTATTTTTAAAACATAATCTGACGTAATTCTGATTACATTCTTGCACTAGCATGAACTTAATCTCTCATAGGCCGCTATATATATATATATATATATATATAGTAGTATCTAAATAAATAAGTATAAAAGATTTTGTTTTAAAACTGATTCAATTATATCAAGGAACACTAGAGTTAGTATGAAATTAATAAATGTTATTAACTTTTATTGTTAAAAATCTTTTACACCATTTGGGGACAGACCCACATATCAGAAGCGTGGTGGATACTGGGAGGCCACATATCCACACATCCATGCTAAATTTTCTTTTTTTCCTCAAATCAGGGATAATCAGGAAGTAAAATTTTTCCGGGATGGCCACGTTCCGTACTCTAGGATTTTATACGAGGAATAAAGTTCAAGTTTGTTTGTCTTTGACATCCTGAGTTTTAAATACCTTGAAGCAAATTGAATCAGAAATACAAAATGTTTGCGCTGCCGTGCGGCCTCACGGACCGCGTGTGAACTTTCAGTCGATATGATTCACTAATTACACGCAGGAAGACACTTTGTCCAACTACCTCGCCCAATGTACAACTAAAACTAACTGCTACCCATAACGGCAGATTCGTGGATGACTAGTGTTCTGGGGGGTGGGGCACGTATCAGAAGCATGGTGTGGTCTATGCGACCGCACGTCCATACTCCAAGGTTAAAGATGTTCTATGAGTATCATCAGGTTGCAAATTACTTGATATTTTACTTAATTGATCTAATTAACGAAAAAAGGCCCATTGATTATTGCAAAAAATGACCTTTTAATTACTCTTGATTACTTCACATAGAAAGTGCTCAATTCAGATTAGAACTGGATCACTCCAGTTCACTACAGATTGATTAAGGCGGATTATAAGTGGATTACTCGGAATTACAAATTGATTAAACGGATTACACTGGATTTTTCGGATAACACCAGATTATAAGTTCTGACAACCGAGTGGTTCAGTGGATTAACAAAGTTGTTACTCCCCTCAAAATTGACTTCTTTGGGTTTTAAAAGGTTCGAAAATTCATGCAAACGTGGTACAGTTTGAAAATATAAAACACACATATTCACTTAAATGAAGCGGAAAAGTAAATATTAGCAATTAACTTTAAATTCCTTCTTTTCAATAATGAATGATTTGTGAAACATAATTAGAGGATTGTTTGCAGAAATGAAAATTGAATCGCAGGTTAAAACAACATTGCATAATGAAGACTGGAGAGGTCAATAAACAAAGTGATTAAAATGGAAATAATAATAATACTTGTTTCGAGAAAAATTTATTTTCCATGAAAATTGTGTACCATTATCATAACGGTGGTTTATTAGTAATTATTTCATGCCGACCGTTTGCACTCGATCACTGTCTCATTAAAAATGACGATCTGCACGGGTTGCGAAAAAGTTCATTACCAACTCGCTGTTACAAGCAAATATAATCAGGGGAACGGATCTGTACGAAATTAATTAAAAACGAGTATTTGGTCTGGCGCGACAATGCGAAAACGTTAACCGCTAAAGTATACGTGGACTCGTTAGCAGTTAGGTACATAATATTGTTTCTGGATAGCATTATTTGGTGGTAATCCCATCGAGGTTTACACCCGTCTTTGTGGTTTTTAGAGGAAAAATTGAGTGCGAAATTCTCCGTGCAATGAGAGAATTTTTAGAGTGATAATCTAACCAACCTCTTTAATTGCATTCTGAAAAAACTCTATCACGAATGTTTATATATTATCTAGAAAATATACAGGCGCATTATGTGCGCGATTTTTTATAATAATATTAATAGGCAATTTTTTTATTTCATATTATCTTTTATTTGAAATAATATCAAAGAAAAGTAAGGACAATATTTCTTATAATTGAATAAAACTGATATCTCAACTTCTAATGTTTTTTATGAAAAATAGCAAGTATAAAGAAACAATGTTACAAAGCGTCGATAACGAATGGTAAAATATACTAAACTTGTTTGAAAAATTGTAATTCTTTCGTAAAATCTATACCGATTTTAGGTACAGAACTTAAGCATAACCAATAATGATTGAAGACTTTTTTATATCTTCTTTGAAATCCAATGATTTTGTAATAAAAAATACAAATGATCAATATAAAATTTCAAAAAGTATTGCTATTTTAAATGAAATTTTTAACGGTTTGAATTCTAAAGTATTCGAATAAAAATATTTAATTCTTTTAAAAAAATAGATGAAATCATGACAAAATATTCGAATTTTTTACAAAAAATATGAATTTCCCACAAAGAAGATGAGCTTTCTAACAAAAAACATGAATTTCAAACGAACTATTAAACATTTTAACAAATTTGATACATTTTAAATTAAAATGATTAATCCTTATGCGAGACAATCAATTTTTAAACTAAAGTGTTAATTTTTCAAACAATAAGTTGAATTTTCAACCAAAAACGATAAAACTGAGCAGTTGCATTTTTTACTAATATAAATAAAACATCCATCAAAAAATTAATTTTTGAACAAAAAGGTAGAATTTTGTATAAAACAGGTAAATTTTTAACAAAAAATTTATTTTCATTCCATTTATTGAACTTTCTATCAAATTTTTTTAACCCGAAAATATAAATTTTCGGCAAACGGGTTATTGCCAATCAAATAGTGGAATTTTTTTATGAAGCTGATGTTCTGTTGATTTTTTGGTAAAGACAAAAGCATAACATAAGATTGTTAAGATAAGATTTACAGTATTAAATGTTAACCAAACCAAAAAGTGGAGAATAATTTTTAATTTAAATTAATCGAAATGATTATCTGTAAAATTATGATAATCTGGAATTTTTTTCATTGTTAAAAATAACTAACATCAAAAATGATTTAAAATCATTAAAAACTGTGGCTATACCTTAAAGTTGTTTGATATTCCGTGAAATCTGTTGAAATCCTTTAAATGGCTCTAAATCTTGAAAATTCTATAAATATACCATAAAATACTTTTAAATCCATAGAAATCCCTTAAAATTTCGAAAAAGAAAAGAGTTTCTATGCCTGAAATTCCGTAAAATACTTTGTGATCTCTTTGATTCCTTTAAAATCTTTTGACTTTTATTGAAATATTTCGAAATCTCTTTGAATTATTTAAATTTTCTTAAAACCTCCGAAAATCTCTTTAAATTCTTTTTAATCCACGGATGTGTAAGTTGTTCAAATTCTCGTAATCCTATTGAATCCCATGAAATTCCTTCTATTCTTCTAAACTCTATTAAAATATCATCAAGTCCTTAAAAATTTGTAAATATACTTCAGTATCTCTTTGTATCCATTAAAATCTCGTGACATCTTTTAAAATATTTTGAAATTGCTTTAGAACTTTCAAAGGCCTTAAAAATACTAAGAATCCCTTTGAAGCTCTTAAAATCATTTGTAATCTGCGGATTTGTAAACGGTGAAAGCTCTCATAATCATTTTCAATCGTTTTAAACACCCTCAAAACGTTTGTAATTCCTTAAAATCTTTTGAAATCCCTAAAAAGCTTGCTAAATTTCGTAATATTCTGCAAATATTTTAATCGTAATTTTTAGAAGTAATTTATAAATAATTTCATCAGAATCCTAACGCAATCCTCAAAAATCGTTAGAAACGACCTGCCAAATTTTGCGATTCCTTAAATTGTTTCGAAATTTCTAAAAACCTTTATAAATCTCTTTATAATTTAAAATTTTTGGTAATTATCTCAACTGTTTCATAGGTCATTTCATCCGAATCTTGAAATCTGGTAAACTAAGTGTAATCCTTTAAAAACATTTGAAATACCTTGAAAGTTTGTAATCCTTTAAAATATTTTAGAACGAATAATATGAATAATATACTGTAAATATTTTCACTTTTGAAATACTTTGTTGGCAATTTCTACAGAATCCATAAATCTTGTTTAATCATTTGAAACCTGTGAAGCCTCTCGTAATCGTTTAAAATCATTTAAAACACCTCTAAACTTTGGAAATCCCTTGAAATCAACCTTATTTCGGCAAATCGGTAAGATACGTTTCGTCTCATTCCTTTTAAAGAACAACATATGTCTAAAGTGTATTTAAAAATGAGTAGCAGAGGTAGTTCGAATAAGTTAGGGTAGCAATAATTAAAAGAGATTTATGACGATTGTATTTCCTCGGAAGGGTTGCAGTGAGACAAGGTTTATGATGTTTCGGAGAGATGACGTCTTCGAGCTTCTGATACCACCCAGAAGATGGTCTCGCGATGAAACCAATTTTCGCCAGGCCCTATATAAATCAGGTCTTGTTACAACCGCGGTCGGAGACTCGCTAGGCACTAGCTACCTTCTCTCTAAATGGGCTTTTAAACAGAGTTAAAAAGGGGATCAATATTTATTAGACGGTTTTCTAATGAAACATTTTAAATGCATGGAATTCGTAGCTGTCCCTACACCATAGTACTTCGCCGATATTCTCCCCTTCGAAACTCTGGTACCCTCTTTTGTCTGTCTCTACTCTCTCTTTTCAATGTGCTCTTTTCTTTTATCTCTCCGTCACGTACCTTCAGAAAGAAACAAATCGTGCCCACTTGTCTCGTCCTGCACTGTACCAGACTCACAGGAGAGTAATCACTCCAGACAAAAATTACCAGCTATAGAGTCTGATTTTTACCTCAACAATTGGGGTAAATTACTCAATTTCAGGAAGAGTCTTGGTTGTTAAATAATATCAACTAATTGATTTTTTGTCGAAAAGTTTAACTCGCGAGTTTTAGCAAGACCTGAGTGACGGAGAAACTTAATTTCCCGAATTCCATGACATTCCCCTGATTTTGCTACGAGCAGTTTATCACTCTTCATGATGTGCTCAGAAAAATAATGTAGAAAACAAAAACTGAGCGTGTAAATCCAATATTTTAGTCTAAAATAAGACATTTTTTAACATGAAAATTTAAGATTGTAAAACAAAAGATGACCGACTAAAAAGAACGAATATTTCAATAAAATAGTAAAAATTTCAACCAAAGAGAGTAATTTTGGACTTAAATGATAAATTTTCCAAACAAAAAGACAAATTTTTAATCATAGAAAAAGAAAAAATGTATCCAAATTTTTACGTTTTCAAGCTTGAAGGCCACTTTTCTGTAAAACGTTGATTTTCAACACTGAAATATGATTTTTCAACAAAAAAGTTATTTTTCAACCAAACACTGGAAAACTGGAAAATTAGAATTTTTCGAGTGGAAAAATAAGCTGGAAAGTTAGCGTTTCCAATTTGAAAAATTAATTTAGAAAAAACTTAATTTTAAATAATAAGTCAATCTTAACCAAAGAGATAAATAGATTTAATGCTTTCACGATGATTCATTTTGACAACCAGAGATATTTCGGGTTTCACTCGTGTAAAAAACTACGAAATTTTGCCGACGTTTCGTGAACATTGCAGTTCACTTCTTCAGGGCGGACCTCAAACTGAGGTATCAGGTTATGTTGCTCTTATGTGTACTCTTTACGATGCCAGGAAGCAAGTAAAAAGAGAAATAGAAATACATGGTAGATTAATCACTAACATGAATATTATATCAGTGTGGTTGCAAAACTTCATTTTCCAAATTTCCTAGTTTTTCACAGACCAGTTTCTTCACTTAGCCTGGCCATTAATATTCAAAGACAAGAATCTTAGACTTGTAATATTTTTACTATTAAATCTTTTATAACCAGAATAAAACAATTAGAAACTGAATTTAAAATTTTTTAAATTTATTATGCTTTGGCAAATATTTAATGTACCTCTTACATAAATTCCCTAAAGTGTAAAGGCTTTTTTTTAATCCTTGACTTTTCTCTAGCTTCCCCAACCAATTAAATTTCCTGAATTATTCCTGATTATCACAGTTCTATTCCAAAACCTACCTCACGGTGTAAGTATTTATTTGTCTAAAATCCCATAGGTACTATATAATATTTTTCTCATAAAGTACGTCCTGGTGCTTTTTTGGCGACATGCTTTTTTGGAACAATTAAATGTTGGACACATAAACACCTATCGCTATTATAGTTCGATGCGAAATAAAAATTAGTCTATCAAAAGTATTTAATTTACTTTTAGGGAAACAAACTACCAAAAATCCTGTTTTGATTTCATTGAAAAAAATGCTCAGTTGGGCCAACTATTTAGTTAGTTAGATAAGGTATTGCTATTTCACTAGTTGAAATTTTTATTTTCCAGGTTCAAAATGCAATTTTATTAATTGGCGCAACAATTTCATTAGTTGCTGTAGATATTCAATTAGTACCAGCAACTAATAAAATGGTTGTCTCAACTAATAAAATTGTGCAGTTGAAAAAATTCAATGAGGTTATAGAATTGCCTAACATGCGTCAAAACTGTTACTCTTGTTAAACCTCGTCTGATAGGAGATTTGGAAAGAGTTAACGTTTTGACAGCTCTCAAGCCCGTCTTATTTTGGCCAACCGATCATATAAGGGCCTTTCGTTCATATGCTTTTCTGAAATTAAATTAGTAACATTTAATAATAGCTAATTTTGATTTCGACTTCTATTGTGAGAAATGGTTTTTAGAATTTACATCCAGCTTTTCCCTAACCTTTGACCACCCTGCAAGACAGTGTAAATAATGTTGAATCCTAGAAGATAATCGTTGGACCCTGGTAACTTTGGTATACCCAAAGGAATTCGTTTCCAGACTCGATAAATTTTGTAATCAGGAATCGGAACGAGGGACATTTTAGAGTAAAGGAAGGAGCTGGAATCGAAACAGAATCCTAAGGTGCCTTCTTAGTCTTCCGGAGTTCCGCTTGAGGTGGTACTTACTTGATACCTTAGTAAGTAAGTAAGTAAGGAAGGAAGGAAGTAAGTAACCAATCACGAACTGCAAACCTCTGCAAGCCCTTCATCTCAGGATACAGTTCCTTGATCTTCCTTCGCTAAAGACCTACATCTATATGTATGGACTACGACTCTACAGTCCGATTAATCTCAGCTAATACCTACTCGGTTCCTCGACACACCTCACCCCGTGTCTTCTGATCACCCCCCTGCCCAAGACCCTCCTTCTCCTGTAACCAATGTAATTTAACCTCCCTGTTATGCCTCTTCTTTACCGATCAAGTAGTTACTAATACCCAGCTGCTTGTACAACGATAGGTAATCACTTTCACAAGTTCATCTAGTCTGGAGAGCGAACTTTGAGGAAATAAATTCGATTACGAGATGTCTTTAATTTCAACAAAGAACAGTTTCCTAGATTTTTTTTCGAAATAAAAATTATATTAGGAAGGTCGTATTAAGGAGGGGTTAAAATTTTTAATTTGTTGTGCCTTTAATAAGACTTGATGACTTGCCATTAAGGACAACAAATATTAATTCACTTTTGCAAACAAATAATCATATTTGTGAGGGGCAAACTTATTTTTATTTTTAAAAGTTAGATATGTGTCACTTAAAGCGAATGTTTTCTTTATAAACTTCCATCCTTACTCTATCTTCGTCCTTTTTATAACAATGTTTCGAAGGGATTTTTTACAAGAAAATAGCAATAAGTGGGGAATACATTATTTTCAATCATATTTATGCAGGCACCATATTCCCAAGATAACATGTCGAAATATTTTGTATTTTGAACCAAATGTTTTGAAAAGATGATTTTGCAACCACAAAAAACGAATTTTCAACCAAAAAGTTTTCAAGTTAAGAACCAAAATTCGCAAAACAAAATTTCACTTTCAAATCCAAAAAACTAAATTTTAAACAAATAAGTTATTTTTGAATCAAGAGAGATGGATTTTTAACTAAATAATTAAATTTTATATTAAAAAGAGGAATTAAAGACTAAATTATATGCTACTTTTAACAAAGTAGTTCAACTTTCTACCCAATAATAAAAGATTTAACCGGGTTGTTGAATTTTTAACCAGTAAAGGTGAATTCTCAAAAAAATATATCATTATTGACAGTTCATCCAAAAATATATTACTTGAAAATAAAAAGTAGTTTAATATTAACAGAAAATACGATTTTTCAACTGAAAACTCGAATTCTCAAGTAAAGCAAATCAATGTTTGAACAATTTAGAAAATTTTCTACAAAACACTTAAATTTTTTAATCAATAATACAAATTTTCAAGAACAAAATTACTTTTTAATTATATAGTTGAATTTTATTAGCATTATATGAATCATCAACCAAAAAGGCTTTTTTTAAGTTATTCGATTTTCACTGAATAACTAGGATTTTGAAAAAAATGACTTTAACAATAAAGTTAAGTTTTTAACTAAATAATTACATTTTCAACCAGAAGAGATGATTTTTTTATCCAAAATATGATTTTTTAATTCAAAAAGACAAATTTTTTATCTATAATGACGAATTTCCAAACAAAATAATTGAGTTTTCCGCTACACAATTTTAGTTATTAAAGGAAAATTCACTTAATAATTGATATTTCAATCGAAAAGTATTTTAAGTTCATATCAAAATCAGTTCAATTTAAACAAGAAAGACGAATTTTTAACAAAATAATTGAATCAACCGAAGATGAAATTTTTATCAAGAAATTAATTTTTATACTGAAAAGACAAACTTTGATTTGAATTATTAACAGAGAAAAAAGAGAAGATAAGCTTTACATCGATTTCCGATGAAAGATTCTCTGGAAGAAAAATTAACTTCGCAGGATAAACTTTACACAAATATCGGTTAAACTTTCTTTTGCTTTTCCATGACAAACACATGTTTTTTGAAAGACGCGAACTTGGCTAAACGAAACTTTATCGCTTAAAAAAAATTTCTGCAAAAAATTTTATTCATAGTTTTTTCTGTGAACCAGCAAAGATTTTTTTAGTCCTAAAAGAAAAAATGTGATAATCTGATTATATGATTTTCTAACCAAATAATTCAATTTTCAACAAAAAGATTAATGCTTAACTAAAAATATAATAGTATGGTTTTTATTTAATAGAAATTACCGCCCAATAAAAAAGGCTGGTTTTCCTTATAATTTTCTTTTGATGCTGTCAACATTCAAGCGAAAAAACGAGATAAGGGGAAAATTTTCTTGAAGACAATGAAGAAAGAGGAAATCTCAAAAAACGAGAAAATAAAGGAATAGGGAAAATAGTATAAAGCCTGTTATTACCTCAAAATGAAGGAATAGAAATTAATATCAAATGTTTTTTTTTTGTATACTTTTCCATTCTTTGTTGAAAATTAATTTCAACACATTAAAAGTATCAAATTTCCGGTACAAACAGTCGGGCTATTTAGGTATAAATGCGTTAAATAAGAAAGCGACTATTTGTGCCAAAATTTCTGTACAAGCAGCCGCATTTTTTAAAAACAAATGGACACGGTCTTTGAAATAGGAGCCATTTTACCCTCTCTCTTTGTAGATAATATTTCTGTGAATTATTTGCTCTTTTTATTTCTCTAATGATGAAGTATCTTGACATCATCTTCATTTTTATCATCGTGCGCATGAATGATACCATGTTTTTAAAAGTCTGAATGATATTATAATTTAAAAATAAATTTTTGTTCGTCTATCCTTATTTTATGTAACATCCATATATGTTTTATATAAATGAAATTTTACAATCGTATTATTTTTAAATTGAACTCTATATATCGTGTGTAGACCTGATTTTCCTGATGCAAATTTCATAATCTTTTAATTCTCATCTGATTGATTCGGTTGTTCCTAGATTTTTCAATCAAATTATTGGGATAATGGTTGAGGGTAAGAATCTATCTCCATAATTCAATATTTTTATCATGGAAATCAATAGAATTATTAGAAATGAAATTCATTGTCATTACTGTCTGTGATAATACAGCTTTCATCAGTTTGTATTAATGTCATATCTAGAAAACTTAAAATACCTTTAATTTTAGTTTTAACGACAAATTGTACTCTTGGTTAAATATTGTAAAATGAGAAGTGCAGAAACAGCAACATCTCTGGCATAAAAGTACGAATTATTCTTTGATGATTGTCTTAAAGTTTCTAGTATGCGAACCTATTGTCGAAATTACTGGTCATAGAAAATAGTCTACCTTCTGGCTTTTCACCAGGCTATATGCTAAAGAGAGATAAAAATTAATTGTCTGAATGTCAGCTATTTTAATATTTTTATTTAAATATTTTTTATGCTTATCCCTTATAGAGCGTCAAAGGTAACTTCTTGAATGCAGATTTTATTAAGATTATTTGGAATGTTATGGCTCCTTGAACAAAAAGTAAATAAAAATGACATTGTTTCAAGTTTTTACGACCTGAAGTCCGGATGAAATTAGCGGGAATTTAATCTTAATACGAATCTACACTGCTGGGAATCGTCCTACAATTATGAAACAGCATTCGCCATTACCAGTCACTGGTGTGGGTTTCGCATAGTTTGAAATTATCGTCCTTCATTCCCACGGAGACATTTTTTTTATCTGTTTCACTATCGATCGAGCCCTCAACGTCTCTGAAAAGTTGGTCGATGTTTGCTGAAATAATAACGAGCAGAGGCGTCAGTTCGGCAATTTGATAATTCTTTTAGAGGGGCCGGGTTGACAATGATTGTCTATCCTTCCGATGTCGCGACACGTCGTTCATGATTCACGATAACATATGGCTGTCTAGTCACTGGGTTATAAGAAATGTAAAAGGGTAACACTGATAACGATACTACCAATGTAGATACGTTCTAAGAATGTCAGAGCAATCACGCTAATGCGTGTGCCTTTGCATTATACATCAACCGGAGGGATGCGCCCTTGTCTTTTTCCCTTACGGAAGAGAGGAAATAAAGAAAGGCGTCTACTACCACTCACAAACTTGGAGTAAATCAAACATCAATCCAACCCAAACGATATTGGAAGGCGATTTCTTGTACGTCACTTTTCTCGGACATCAAGCAGAAAGAGAAATGGCATATCAAATATTATCAGCAGTGGCAACAGAAAGCATAGCTGATTCCTTAAGCTTTCTTTGAAATAAAATTCAGGGATCACAGTTTTTTTCTTCTTTAAACTTCAGAAATCCCCTAAAACATCTGAAATCGAGAATTATAACACAATATTTCCTTTAACCCTTGTTTTTTACAAGCAAAAGAATTTTTAACCATGCACTACTGGTCAGAATTGTGCAATGACCTGTTATTTGATGATTATTTAAGTTTTCTTAATTTTAATTATGTTAGAGTCTACATTTTTTCAAGATGTTGTAATCTTTTGAAGCTGTTTGAAAGATCAACCCAGAATGAAATCAAATTGACCATTTTTTTAAAAAGGTATTTGAAAAAATGCAAATTTCCAGGTTATCTTAAGATTTGCATATTGTCAGAAATAATAAAAAATGTAAACATCCTTTTGCTGATTTAAAAAATAACATTTTTACACAATCGAAGAATAAAGTTTCTATGAAGGTCCTTCAAAAACATATTAATTTTATTGTTATTATGAATTTCCTACAGATAAAGTTTTTCGAATTTTTACAACTTTTTTGTTTCAAATTTAAATTACAGTATTTACTTGAAAACAGACAAAATGACTTCATCCTGCACTTCTTTTATATATCATTTTAAGAGAATTTAACCCATAAAGGAGCATAAATTTGAGCTCGGATATAATTAAAATTAAAGCAACTTGATCTATTACTAAAAACTAAGTAGATATTCCATTCTGGTTGGTAGTGAATAATCGACTTTTCAACAAACAAACCAAAATTTGTATTAAGATTAGGTTTCCACCGAACAAGATAAGTTTTCAACAGATGAGACGAACGTTCAAATAAGATTATGAATCTGCAAATAAAACATGAGTTATTTTTACAAAATATAATTAATATTTTAATTTAGTAGTTCAATTTTCGATAAATAAAAATACAACTGAAAAATACTACTTTTTCAACAAAATAGTTCATTTTGCAACAACAAAGGATTTTCAGCAAAAAATGAATTTCTTTTTAATGCAATCAAATTTTTAACCAGAAATCTTCAACAAGAAAATAAGTTTTTGAAGAAATAATTGGATTTTAAATTAAAAAGGTTCTAATTTTTATTAAAAAACAAGCTTTATTATCAGAAAGCGAACGAGTTTTCTAATAAAAGAATTGATTTTTCGACCACAAAAGGTCTCTCTGTACAACAAAGATGAATTTGTGATCTAAAATAACAAAAATGTGAATTTTCATTAGACGGTTCGTTTTTAAACAAACTGTTACATTTTTTAGAAAAAAAATTTCAATCATAAAAGAAAACATAACCAAATTGTTGAAATTTCCAACTAAAAAGACGAATTTTCTACAAAACCGGTGAATTTTCAACCTGAAAATGTTAATTTTTAACAAAATAATGGAAATTCAAATGCGTAAATACATTTTTTTAATTAGATAATTTAATTTTAAACCAAAATATTTAAATCTTACACCCAAAAATATTAACTTATAACCAAGTAGTTGAATTTTCTACCAAAATAGTTGAATCTTCAACTAAAAAAATTGGTTTTCCTTTTAGGAACAAACGTTTAAAAATCAAAAATAAAGTACACAAAAAATAGCATAATTTTGTTGTTTTCGCGAATAATAATTTTTTAAGTTTATATTTATTTTTCCATAAGATCTTCTTGCAGCTAACATTACCATTTTTTGAGTATTTGCAAGCTTTTAACTGATAAAAAATACGTGGAAAACAAATTAAAAAATCTTAGCAAAGCAAAAGAAACTAAATAACTCAGAAAACAAAACTTTGAATGGCTCAAGTTAATCTACTGAAAAGAACATACTATAAAAAAATGGGAATAAGGAACCAAACTTTATATACTAATAGAAATACATTTATACTACTCTAACCTCAAAATCTCAACTTTAACATGATTTTTTTGCCTTTCGTGGTATCAAATACTGTTCAATATTTGTGTGAAAGGTGCTTTATAGCGAATGAGACGTTTTTCGAACGAGCAAAGCGAGTGAGAAAAACGTCTCATTCACTAAATAATCCCCTCTCATACATGTATCGAAATGTACTATCGTTCTAATTCAAACATGAGCATCTTTCAATTATTCATTTAAAAAATAAAAATGTCCTTCTAATTTCCTTTTTTTAAGCCTAAAACTAAAGTATATATGCTAAAAATATGTTAAACTGTCGGCAATGAAGAAAGAAAGTGTCAGTTTTGCAGCTGATAACCCGTTTCACATATTAACAGCTTGTCTCATTAAATGATTCGAGACTTTGAAAGGTCTCCTTATCAACAAATTTGAATAAACCAGAAAAATAAAAGAGCCGGTTATAATTGAGAGCCTGTCAGCGCAGTGATAACATCCCACCTATCGACAAGTGTGAATCTTCAACTCCTGCATGCACGATTCACGTCACACAAACTCTGGAATCTCTTAAGCTGAATACCAGATAGCCCAAAAATTATTCCTTTTAAAGATCCGTGATCAAGGACCTCCAATTCCGATATTATAATGTAGAACATTTTTGCGCAAAAGTTTATCATTTCTGATTCAGCTTAAGAGTCAATATACTTCAGTCGGTGTATAAGAGTCGATACAGTGCCAACGGCTATCTGAAGATATCTTGAGACTCGAGTACCAAAACGTGTTTCTTGCCGAATAAAGGCCAAGGAAGAAAAGATATGATAAAAATAACGAATGTTATTGCTAACTGTGATCAACTCAAAGTACTGAGCGTGGGTATCATACTCGATAAAGAGAGTCCTGAATTTCTGCTTTTTCAAGTACCCCATCAGGCACCCCTCCCCCTCCATTATCGTAAATTCCCGTCGGCGACATTACTTCCCAATTAATATTTCCCGGGCTTCGTCCACGTATCATGAGAACGAAACGAGTTTCCCGTGAACATAAATTTTTTCGATAGGATGGACCGATCAATCGGCTCCGACGATCTACGACTACGAATTCACGATTTACCAGAGTGTACGTATAGTTTTATCTTCGGGTCGAAATTCCAAAAGGGCATTTCTTAATCACTTTCTTATTTTTCTTCTCTTAAGGCTTCTCCTTAATAGTGGAAAGAATAGTCATGATTCCGAGCGGAACAAAAAAAGTTTTTTTTTTTCAACATAGCATCCCCACAAATTGTTACTTTTGGTTTAATGTCAAAATAGGGACGCTTGTGAGAGAAATTATAATATATAGAGCGCCTACTGAAACTTGTTTTCTAACGTCTGAACTGTTTCCAATCGGAATACATAATATTGTTCTATCTCCGCATGTGAGTAACCGCGCACTGCGCCTTTCAGCTAAGCTGCTGATTTTTTCCAGACAAGAGTCGCTAACGTCTCTCGTACGGCGCGCTGAGAAACTTCGGGGCTCAGCTGTTCAATGAATCACTTCACCGCGAGCAGCTAAAGCTAGAACCGAATGTAGTGAGATAATTGCAAAGTAAAATAGTCCATAAAAAGCGCACGCTTGGTCTAAAGAAATGCTCAAAAGGCTTTTATTTTATATTTTAAATAAGATCTATACGCTCCTCATCCTAAAATATTTTGAAACCTTCAAAAATGCTAAAAATAGATCAGCTTTTGATTTTAAAAATATTTAAATTTCGACTTTTAGTGAAATATTTTATTAATTCTATGTTAATGAAAATGCATGCTAAGATCCATAAAAAAGGAGATAACGCACAAATTACTAAAATAAAAATATTTTTGTAACTTAAAGTTTACTTTTGAAACTTAGATATTGCTTATAAATAAAAAATGAGAGGGTTTAGGCAAAGAAAGCTTAAAGCTTGAAGCTAGTTTTTATAACGTAAGCTAAGCAATTTAAGAAAAGACTAACTATTTCCAAATGGGGCCAAATGAATTTTTACATTTTTTTTTAATTCTTGGGAGGCATCCCTAAAATATAAGGAGAGATAACTCAGGAAATGCAAGTCCTTTTAAATGCAAACTTGTTTGGGCTGAACGTAAGCGGCTATTCAAATGAAATGATCAATTTGCCATTTGACTTTTACCATAGAGGTTATTTTCTCATGCGCATGTATCAGAAAATAGTCTGTATTGCAAATGTCACTTACTAGGTTTTTCTGTTGGACAGCAGAAATATATTTTCTTAATTTTTCTAAAAGCCTGCGGATAAATTTGATTAGAAACAATATATTGAACGCGTATCAAAGAAAAAAATTCAGAAGCAGGTTATGTAAATAAAATAATAATTTGAAACAGAAAAAAGAGCTTCGGTATCACTAGATATATTTTGTTTCATTCGGAAAAAATCTGAGTAAAGTTTTTAAACGAAAAAATATATTTTGAAAATTACAAAATTGAATGATCGCTAAAAACGCTTATTTACATCAAATAAGTATTTCAATTTAAAAAAATGGGCTTAGAGGATGCTATATATTTTTTTCTCTTAACTCTGCCAAAAATCTAAATGGCGTGCCTTAATAAAAACACGGCTGCCACACAGTCACTTAAGTCACCTTTAGTCACTTTTTAAAATGAAGGGCTACTTTAGTCACTTTTATAATCTAACTTTACATAAATAAAATTTTATTTATACTTGAAAACTTCAAGCATATAAAATAAATATGTAATGTTTGTGAGTAAAAAAAATATTTTACGAACATATAAGGTATATTTTTGTGTAAACAGTAGTCACTTCTCAGCCTTTTAAAATAATTTTGAAAGTAAGAAATTATTTAATAAGACTTTAAAACGTAAAAACTAAATAAGGAAACCTGCTGAACAACTAGAAACTTTACAACGCGACGGCGAAGAGGCTTCATTTCTAGTTAATTATAATATTTTATTATAAAAATATAATCTTAGACGCTTCCGTCAAAAATTGATTCTATTCGTGGAGAAAAAGGTAAAAAATTGTATTAGTTTCTGAAAATTGATCAAATAATTAACCGTTGCTGTTAATTTGAAAAATATGACAACAAAAAGTTATTTTCAATATATTTTTAGTGGATTCCTAAAAAAAGAAACGGTTCACAAAAAAAAGGTAAAAATGTGCATTTGTTTTCTGGAATTGTTTAAGTAATGAACATTTATTGTTTATTCCAAAAACAATACTTTAAAAGCTGATAATAATTGTTCAAATAAATAAAATTGTTTGTTCAATTACAAAAGGTGATTACTAATAGTCTCAAATTTATTGAAAATTACGAAAAAATTGCACCTGATCATTAATTTGTTTAATACATTATGAACATTTTTTTTACTGCAAGACATTACAAATTATTTACTTATTGTCATCATACTGATTTAGGCCCTGTTGTATTGAATTTGAGAATCTTGAAAATCGTGAAACGCCTGAAATGATATAAAATAAAATCACTTTATAATATATAAAAAATGTTTATTTAGCTCTTACACAAAATTAGCAATTTCACGTTATGTTTCATAGCTCTAAGGTTATTTAAAAAAGAAATAAAGATTCGTTGAAAATGGAACCGTTGAAGAATTTTCGTCCCAAAAAAGTGCCTATCCAAATCCAGATCAAAGTTTCTAAAAGGAATATGAGAATGTATTGGAGCTTGAGAAAAATTCAGTTTCTGTTCAGTTTATTGGAATTAAACACTTTGAAAAAACTGGCCGAGGCCCTTCTAAATCCCAATCGCGATTTCCATAGGGATTCGGTAAATGTGTTCAACCTTGTGAGAACTTCATTTGTTCTTTGGCTTGTCATACTTAGAATTTGTAGAGTAGGACGAGTATTTTACAGAAGTAGCCAGGCCCTTTATTTATCTCAAACAACGCATGCTCAGAAATAGGGAAAACTGTACGTTGCCCTTCCAAATACAGATCACAATTCCTGCATAAATTAGGTAAATGTTTTTAATTCCGAGGGAACTTCATTTACTCTTAGATTTATTATAATTAGACGCACTCGAGTAGACCGAGTGCTGTTGGGTTTATTAGAATTAGACGCACTCGAATGGGTCACACAGGTGTTTCATCCACATCACAATGTAGATTCGGGAAATAATAACGGGCTAGGTCGTGGGCTCACCAGTGTCGAACGAACACACATCGCGACCGTGCGAGTCTGCATTAATAGGCACAATTTTACGCATACACAAAGCCGTTTCTGTTTACCTGCAAGCTCTCTAATATAACGCAGGAGTCCATGATGTACTGATCCGATGCTCATGGTTAGGGGTGCGTACACACCAAAGCAACCATTCTCCGTGACTATGTCGTCCTTTACAAACTATAGAGCTGTGTACACACTGCCAGCGAGTGCTAATTGGTACATACACATGCGAACACTCTTGCTCTAATATTATTCCATCCGCAACGTAAAGCTAAGCTACGCTACACTAAAAATACAATTCCTTTTTATAATGATCCTCGTTTGCCTTTATTAACAGCGCATTACGCTTGTTTACTCGTCGAGATAAAACCAAAAGCAAAGCTATTAATTTGTGGATGAGTTAATTGGATGTGAATTAGTGATTTTGATATTGGAGATATAACTTCTAAGGATATAGCTCCTAAAGACGTTAAATTCCAGGATCTTATACCGTTGCTTGTCACGCAGAATATAAAATGTATATCAAAACTGAACACTTTTGCGGATCCTAAATTAATTTTTACACCTCATTCTCGTCTGCCGAGTGAGCGATATACTTTTTTTGAAAGGCAAAGGTTAATCATGAATGACATAATATTTGTGGAACTAAAGGAGATTTGTCACGACCAAACCATGTCCGTTTGTTATAGGCACATTAATGCCTGAACCTGGTACAGGAAATTGATGCTTTTTTCTGCCTAAAAAGGTTTCTAATGAATTACCTAAGTGATTCGCATTTAAGACGCAAAAATACGCTTAATTTGCAACGAATGATGTAAATTTTTAACTAAAAAAGATCACTTTTCAACCAAATAGTTGAATTTTCCACTATAAATAGTACAACTTTAATTTGACGATTTTGAATTCTCTATTGCTAAAGCTTCTTCGGCTTTAACGAACACATTCGCATCATGCATCTCGTGCTTCGCACTCGATTTTGTCCTTAATACTTAATACCTTAATACTTGTTTCTTATTTTGCAATACATTTTATTCTAAGCTCCCCAAAAATATGAATAATTTCGATAAAAAGATATTACTACAATTCAAAACATTCATTGTTACTAAAACTAATGTATTTTTATTCCCTGGTCTTATAATTTAAAAAGTTCGCATCGTATAAAAAAAATGTGTATTAAAAATTGTATTAAAACTTGTATTTCTATTAAAACCATGAGTTTACTTTGTTTATTTTGAATTTTATTTTTTAAGATTTGAACTAAAAATATAAATTCTAGCGTAAAGTGGTTCCAATTAAATTTGTAGATATAATTTAGTCGAAAAATTTTGTTGAATAAAATATTATTGAAGCTTATGTCCTTTTGCCACAAAGTTAATTTTCTTATCTTTAATACATTTGTGTAACAAGAATTCTAAAAAAAACTGTGTAGATCTTTTTTGGTTGAACAACTGTTCTTTTCATTTTTTTTCTCTTTTCTTTGGATGAGAAACTTATTTTTATTTATTTTGTTCATAACTTGTGCCGTTTGTCTGAAAATTTAATTGTTTCGTTTTTTACAAATGAAACAAAAACTGCGTGTCCTATTCAAACACTAATTATAACATATTTGCTGATCTTTTTTGGATGCACTATTTTTTTCAATTTATATTTTGTCGATTTTTGTATATTTTAACCGCAAAATAGAATTTGTAATTTTTCAATATTTATTATGCGATAAACATTTGAATTTTCAATTTTTGAAGAAAATGCAGCATTACTTATAACAACATTGCATGGCAGTAAAAAGGAACGTTTTTTTCTCTTGACATTTTTTCATATCATGCGTTTTTTTGGCATAAAATTTTCATTTTATATTGTTGTCTTCAGATTTGAAAACGCCATAAATCTGATAACTTTTTTGTTCAAAGAAAGTCGTAAGAATACATTGTTATGCACAAAAAGTTGTCAACAATTTTCAAACATTCAATCGAAAAGTTTTTTACTTTAAAAACGAAGTTTCAACAAAATAGTTAAATTTTCAACCCAGGAGATAAGTTTTGAACTCAAACTATAATTCTTAAACAAAAAATGAAAATGGTGAAAAAAAGAAGAAGTTTTAATTAACACAGTTTTATATTGTTCTCAATAAAATATCTTAATCTGTATCTAAGAAGGTCCAAATTATACCAAGAATTTAGTTTAAGAATTTACCGTAACTTACAAAAAATGGTTAAATCCTCAACCAGAAGAGATTCATTTTCAAACATTTTCAATCAAAAAGGATAAATTCTCTACCAACACTCTAATGGTAGACTTTTCAATTAAAAATGATTTACTTTCCACCACAGATAAAGAGATAAGAAAAAGATACACGAAAAGACGAATTTTCAACACAGTACATGAACGTGTAACTAAAAAATATAAATTTTCGCTGAAAAATTGAATGGTTAAATATTCAATGAATAACATTTATTTCTAACATAAAAGCACCTAATTTTTTCAATTTTAAACCAAATACTGGAATTTTGAACTAAATGATTGGATTTATAACTAAAAATGATGAATCTTACCCGCCAAAAAATGAATATTCAACAAAAGGGTCGAATTTTCAATCTACACAAAATAATTTTCTACCAACTAGTTACTTTTTTAACGAAAAATGTAAAATTTTTCTCAGAGGAGATGAGTTTTCAAATGAAAAAAGTGAATTTTCAACATGACAGTGAAATTTTCATTCAAAAACGAATGTTTACTCAGAAAAGAAAAAAAATTTTACCAGATTGTTGAATTTTCAAACCAAATGGTAGAAATACATGACATAATAGTTGTATAGTTCACCATAATGGTTGAATTTCCAACCATTACATTTAAATTTTTCAGAAAACAGTTCAACTTTCAAGCAAAAAAAGAAGACTTTCTGAAATTTTTTTGAATTATTAACTAAATAATTATATTTTAAACCAGAGAGAATTGACTCTTAGCTAAGAGTATTGGGATCTTCAACTAAAAAATTACTTTTTATTTGAAGTAATGAGTCTTCAGCTGGAACAGTAGGAATATTTGAGAATCGCATAGTACTAATACACAATTTGCTGAAAGAATAAAAGTTTTTAAATCTGTATTATTTTAATCCAATTTCAAGATCAAAATGATCCACTCACATTTACGGTGTAGCTTTATTTAGAATCCAGTTCTGAATATAAAAGTGTGAAGAGATAAAGACATTCTGTTTTAGAAAGGTCTGAGTGCACCCGAGCAAATCCGGATAAAAAACAAAAGGACGTGACAAGCGACTTGAGTCGGGGTTTTTAGTTGCTTGAAATGTCAATTCCACCGATAAGGAGGAAAGTACATAGCAACTCTCGGACATCAGGCAGCCTCGCCAAGCCAAATGTCGTCGAGTAAATAATTAAGTAACCATCCGATCGATCGTGGGGGTCGCCGAGGCGGAAAGACACGGGCGAAAGAGGAAAAGTCTAGATGAACGTGAAGATGGCTACGGGAGGTCGAGGGGTTGAAAAGCTAGTCTGAAACTCACTAGCTGACAACTCAGTCAGTGACAGGCTGGCGAACGTATTAATAATAAATGCAAACGCCTGACATCAATTTCTACCTCTTTGCCCACCATCCCACTTACCCATCTAAGCTTCTCAACCCCTTCACTTAGCCTCCAGTGCCTGTTTGTTTTCTCGTCCAAGGATGCTGCCCTAATCTAAAGTGACAACAGGTCAATTGGACATGTGATACTGATCAGCTTTCGCTAATTTCCTGTTTAATTTAAATGATCAGAAATTATTTAAAACTATCGACCGCTTTACTATTCATCCAGTGCCTCTTTGATTGCTGGCTTGCTTATCCATCGTCAAACTAATCGTGTTCGTCTGAGGTTACTATCCTAATCGAAAGTAACAACAGATGAATTCGATAGCTGATACCTACAAGTTTTTTTCTAATCTCAAGCATAATTTACAGTATCAGAAGTTATTTAAACTTATACACTACTCAGACTTCAATGCGTCGGTTTGCTGGTTTGCTTATCCACTATCGACCTAGTCACGCTCGCCGAAGGTTTTTTTTTTAAATTTTTATCCTAATAAAAATTAAAAATAGGTCAATTCGACAGGCCATATCTACAAGATTCTATTAATATCCTACCCAATTTAAATTATATGAAATTAATTGAACTTTACTTAGCCTTTAGTACTTGCTTGTTTGCTACCTTGCTTACTCATCGTGCATTTGTCCAAGGACAAATGCACAGACCAATATTTTCTTTTCTCTCAATTTTTCGTTGTTTTAGTTTGTCTCAAACTAAATATCTGATCCGCGCATTATACGGACGGCAGAAATCTACATTGGACTTTTCAGATCTTTTTTTTTTGTTATTTTTATTATCCTATTAATAAGTATTTTTATAGTATATTATGCTTACGATACTTAGCGAATTACGATTATTGCAGTGGCGATTATGTCCTTTTTTCTTCTGTTTTGGTACGATAATCGCCTTTCCCCAGTCATCTCTAACTTCCTCTAACTATACCGGCGCTCAGCAGCCTTAAATTTCTTCAAGTTCCTAATTATATCTCTAATCACAGAAACACTCATTCTTTCAACCGGTTTATCAGACTATAGTGTTTAATGTTGCAGTTGTACTGCCCTTCAGCTTCCCCTCAAAATAATTTCTCAGAAGATTATCTCAAACGGTCTAGTATTCTGTCTGTATTATATAACATTTCACTCTTGTTATTTCTAAGGCTGCCTAACTCTGTACTGCTACTTATTTTCATGTTGTCTTTGTTTCCTTTAACTAGCATATTTGCTTTTTCCGTTTTTGTTACCATAATCATTTTCTGGTTTAATTATCTCGTCATTGTTAACGTCTGTTATATTCAACTTTCTTAGATACGCTTCCTTTTTCTTGTTAACAGCTCGTAAATTCCCTGATTCCACAAAGCATCAACAGTCATACTTTTAACAATTATATTATGAAGCATAGTCGAAGCGCCCTCGATATCTTTATTGCCTACTAGCGTTTACCAAGTTGCTTTATACATTCCTTCGTTTATATTATTCTGAAAATCTATACACACTGCCAGTTTCCGTAAATTCCGTATTTAATAATTTTGAATTTAATAATTTTGAAAAAGCACCAATGTAATTAAATCATTAATAAATTGAAAAATTTGCTGGACCTTAAAAATCAAATTTATTAACACATACGCATTTTATCGATTTAGATCAAATAAACATTTTTTCTTTATCATCACATTTATCTGCTTTCTTAAAATCTTTCAAAAAATAAAAAAAATAAAATAAAACAGAAACTTGACAATAATAGATTAGATGCTTTCACGATGATTCATTTTGATAAACGAGATCTTTCGGGATCCAATCGTGTACAAAGCTACCACAATTCTATTAAATCAGAATTTTTTCAGAAACCAACTGATTGCAGAGAAATATATATATACCACGAAATATTTGTGGGTTTTTAAGTTCTATAAGGCTGTTTAAAGGTGTATTGTGAAAATTAGCACTTTTATTTATAAATTGCATACTTTTAAAGGTGTAGTTCGTTTTTTGGACACTTGCACAAAAAAAAACCTCTGAGGGAATTTTTGTACAATGCAGAGTGTATGTTTTCACATGTAATATTCACATATATATAGTATTTATTATATAAATTAAATTGATGTGAAACTTGTAAACTGACAGGAATGTAGCTTCTTTAGCCTTAGAAATATTTATCTGAAAGCAAAAAAAGGCTTCACAAAAATGATTTTTATGACATCTTAGTGTATCGATAGACAAGTTATAAGATGGCTACATTTTTTTAGTTTTTGACAGCACTTTCTTCTTCAGTAACAACACCTTATCTTAGTCAGTTATTAATTTTTTAAATTGTTTATGAATTGCCTTTTCTAAGCGGCATTAAAAATAAAAGTAAAATGGTCAAAAAGAATCAAATTTGAAAACTCAGATTTTCGAACAACTAAGAGCAGATTTCCGAACTTTTTTCTACAATAGAAGCGAAAAGAAAAATGTAGTAAGTGTTACCAGCTTTTGTAAAATCTATTATCAAACTTGTTTTTTTTTTAATTCAGAAGATTGTTTAAGTAACTTTTATGTACAAAACAGTGAATATCAGGAACCCTTTCGTCAGAATGTTAAACCAAACATATACGGAAATAATTTTGCAAAATTTTAAAGCAAGGATTTCATTTCATTTAAATGTAAGGATTTCTCATTATACGAATTACACTCAAATATGTGATATTTAAATTTTAACTAAATGTTAGATGAAATAGATTTAAAGTCATTGAGGTTATTGTTCATTATTTTTTATTTAATATTAGGAGATAGTTCCCATCACCTGAAGTTTAGCGTATAACTAATGATTGGGTCTTCATGAATAAGTCAAATGAAATATTTTTTATATTCGTGAATGATTTTTTAATCATCTATTTTTTTTTTCTTGACATAATTTTCTTTTTGTATAATATTGCAAATGTAGGGTACTTTAAGAATACTGCGATCTTTTTGAAAAACCTGAAGGGTGTATATTTTTTTTTGCATCGATATTCTTATCGGACAAAGCTGATAGATTTTATTTTCTTGCTCTTTTCAACATTTCATGAAGTGTTGCCTGAATATAATAGACAAATGCCACAAATATTTTTAAAGGAATTCTTAAATAACTAATAACAATTGTAGCAATTTGAAAATCTTAAGAGATATTTGTTAACTTTAATTAATTAGCCACTGCCATTCAGGATATATCCTTCATTCCCAATATTATAGGATAATAAATTGTTTAAAAGATTAGAAACTTCTACGTTACAAATAGTTGCTAAAAAGGAAGTTCATAATAAATAATTTTAAACTTTACATGGTCGCTTCCAACGACTTTTTCTTATTCGGTCGACTCAAGAGACCGCTCCATGGAGCGCGTTACAGTACCTAAGATAAGGTCATGGAAAAATCGAAGATGGCTCTGATGGCTATACTGCAAACCGATTATAAAAAATGTTTCGAGGATTGGATCAAGCGCTGACATAAGTGCGTTGCAGTCGATGGGGAGTACATTGAAGGGGACAATATCGATTATGATTAATAAATTTGTATTTTTGATTTTAAAAATAAAGTCCTAAAACTTTTTGATTAAGGTGGTAAATCATCTTTGGATGATTTTTTTATAAATTTTTAAAAAGAAAAAATATTTCTCATTTTTTCAAATTCAATTCCTAAGGGAATTGTAATTCTATTCTTGAGGAAATTTGAAAAGAAGGAGGTTCCAGATTTATGATAATAATAACGAAGAAAAAAGTTACTATTTTAAAAATGTGTATATTAAAAAAATAAATAAATATCAGAGTACATATAACTTAATAACGATATTTTCTTCTGTACGAGTGAACTCGAATGCTAAATACGATGAATTTTAAGATCTAGTTAGAGGACTTATTATCAGACCATTATAAACGCATTATATATTATTCGTATTTAAAAATAAATTTGTCTGAGAAACGATCTACTCAAGTCGCTCATTTTGTCTCATCGCGACGAGTGTAATTTTTTTTCAGACAAAATTTAACTAAAAGAATGTTTTTAAATTTATTTTCCATATAGTCTAAAAATGACGCTAAGTATTTTCCGTTATTTAAAGAATAAACTTGATCGATGAGTTAATTTGTGTTTTTACTATGATGAAAAAGATATCTACACTAATCGATAGTAATTATCTTTGATGATAATACAGATTCCTCTGAATTATTTGCATTTTTTGTAAACACATGTTAAAAATATAGATTTATGGGCTTTTTACGGGAACTCATATCAGAATATGCTCTATTTCGCGATATTATACTTATCTTGAGCAATTTACTGGAAGTTAGTTTTTATTTTTGTAAAAAATATACGACTCCTGCAATTATCCATAAGATGATCCTGATTTTTGACTTTAGGAAGACGATGGTAGATTTCCGTGAAATTATCGGTATATGACACAAAGGCAAGAGAGTTTTGTAATAGTGGTTCAATGTTTCACAAGGTCATTAAGGTTTATTGGAATCCACACTGATAAACAATTTTATAGATAAAACAAGAATACATATCAGTTCAATCGATTCCATTTTTCAATTGTGTTTGAGTATAATCAATTCCATTTGAACGAAGACAAACTAGGTTTGAAATTGTAAGCACTTTTTTGTTACTTTGGAACTAAATTTAAAAATCCGATGAGTTTTAGAAGCTTTTATACAATCTATTTCTCTTGTTTGCGACTGATCACGGTATAGCGGAAGGGAAAGATTGAGTTTTTAACTGTCATTTTAACGGATTGAAAAAGTGAGTTATAAATATTTTATGTTGCTGGAGGTAATTTTGTCCAAAACAAGTGAATAGCATAAAATTTTCAAGACCATATTTGTACGTCGTTTATAAGGCTATTTAACACCACTATAGAAAACGGTCTGATGAAGTGATTTTCAACAATTAGGTTACAAATTTTGAAAATAAAAAGTAGGGAAATTTCGTTGTTCAGATAAAGTTGAAGAATTAAAAAAAAAACGCAAGTCAGGGCATTTTTGTAAAAA
Organism: Belonocnema kinseyi; assembly: GCF_010883055.1. Taxonomy (NCBI): domain Eukaryota; kingdom Metazoa; phylum Arthropoda; class Insecta; order Hymenoptera; family Cynipidae; genus Belonocnema; species Belonocnema kinseyi. The sequence goes on along the minus strand of NC_046659.1, from coordinate 83,525,978 downwards.
GCATTTTATAAGTAACTTCCAAAATAATCATGATACGAGTATCTGCACAGTCACTTTCAACTACTTTTTTAGTGCTTTGATATTAAGTAAAATGATTAAATATGCTATAAACTGTACTCAATTTTTGTTTGGAAGTTTCGCACCCCTTTTCTCCTTAAACTTGTTCTAATCCATCAAAAAATAAAATGCCTATTTTAATTATATTAATTGATTCCGTAAGCAATAATAAATTAAAGTCAAAATAAATAATTGGTTGAAAAATATATTATTATTTATAATAATATTCCCTTAGTGTAATGCTAAACAGTTGTAGTGTTTTTTAAATTTTCTATTTTTTTAAACTTTTTAATTAGATGAAGGTAATAATTATAGCAATATAACAAACCAAATCGTATCAAAAATTAATTACTGTATATAACTATTTTCTCCTATATTAATGCTAGATAGTTGTGTTTTTTTCTGAAATTTTTGTCCAATTTTCACTTAGTGAGCTAATAATTAATGAAAATTAAAAAACATAAGTATTTCAACAATTGATTTACTTTGATTTTCTGGTTATGAACAAGTAATAAATAAACATGAACAAGATTTATTCTTAAAATAGTATTTTGTTTTATCAAAGTGAATTATTATTACTTTTTCCCCATATTTCCAACATAATAAATTAAACTAAAAGGCTTATTTTTTCATAACCAAAAAGACAAAGCAAAGTTATAAATAAAAAAGGAACGCAAGTTTCTAGAAATCATCTCAGAAAAGATAGTAATGAAAAATGATCAATTGTGTAAACAATAATGTTTGTTAGCTTGTATTAATTATTGCCTCAGTAAGTGACAAATGGATAAAAAGTTTAAAATTTAAGAAAAAACTGCTACTGTCTAGAATTAATATAGGAAATAGTATAATTAAACAATAATAATTTATTCAAAAAATCAGTTAGGTTAACTAACATTATTTCTTCGCTCTAAGATAAAATTTGACACAAAGTGGAAAATTAAAAAAAACTGCAACTTTCTAAAATTATTCTCACAGAGAATATTATTATAAATAATAATAAATCGTTTAATTGAATGATGTACTTGTCAAATGATCAGTAGAACGTATAATTCTATTTATTAAAAACAATTTTTATTTCAATAACAGAAAAAAAATCATAATTAGCGCAAAAAACTTGCCAAACCCCATCTTTTACTTATGGGTTTTTTTTTGGTTTCTTATGAACCACGCGTATGGGAGTTATATTTGAAAAGTATTTATAGATTTTATTGTCTTAAACCTAAAGAAAAAATTCCTTGAATTCTTAATAAACATTACTTTTAGTCTACATTTTTTCATCATTATTACAGTTTAGGACACTGTTTACTTCATAATACATATTTTAAGCCCCATGACCTTTAATTTTTATGGTGTTATTATGGTGGCGCAGATCCTTATGTATGAAAACTAAATTTCTATCCCCCTTTCTTTCTGTACGTAATTTTTTATTTTCATAAATAATAAAATATTGGACTTGAAACAAATGAAACTTTTCATTATTTAAAATGATATGTGCTTTGCAGTTTAAAAATTATGAATCTAAATATTTATAAATAAATCATATTCAATTGCAATAAATTAAGCAATTACCTTTAGGATTTATTTTGGCCCTAATATAGTTATCTTGCACTATTTTATTATGAATTAACAAAATAATAAGATTTTCAAGCAAATAATTAATTTTTTTAAACCTAAAGAGCTTAAACATTTTTGCCTGACATATTAATTATTAACAATAAAGTATGATAGTTCATATTTTAATAGGGAAAGATGAAATTTCATTTTAAAAAAATATATTTTTCAATCGATCAAAACGAACATGAAAGAACATAACTTCATCTAAATTTGGTTACCTTTGAGTCGAAAAACGAATTGTCTGTGCAAAATTTAACTTTTCGCATAGAAAATATACATATTCAGCATCAAAATTCATTTTTTATAGCTTGTTTTGTTTAAAATTCTTTTTTTTTTTATTCAAATGTTAATATTCTTAATTGAGAATTCATCTAATCTATTTTTAGATAAAAAAAATTGCACAAAATGGATCGTTTCTGGTTGAAATTTTTTTCGTGGAAAAATGATCTTCTTTTTATAAATGGTATTACTTGGTAGACACTTGAACTATTTAATTGAAAAATAATTTTATTAGGAAAAAATCAACTACTCGAATTTAGTTCTTTAGATGCTAATTAACTTTTTTATCGAAAATTCACATATTCAAGCTGCAAATACAAACGTTTTGTAGACAATTATTTTTTTTTAGTTGAGGGTTTCAATTATTTGATAAAAATTTATCTGCTTTGTTTAAATTCAACTGTTTTCGATTAAACGTTAACTTTTGTTTCGTAGAAAAATCACTTATAACGCTTTTTGTTGCTAAATCATCTTTTTTGGTTAAATTCAACTATTTCCAATTTAAATAGTTTTGTTGTTGAAATATCAGCTATCATATTTCCTATTGAGAAGTATTCCCTTTTTTATTGTAAGTTCAAATTTTTTATTAAAAATTTAATTATTTTGTTAATAATTTAAAACTTTTTAAAAAATGTAACTGTTTCACCGAACATTCACTTTGTTTGTTCTTTTTTGGTTGGCAATTATTTTTGCTTACGCAGTGAAATTTAACGGGAAAATAATTTTTGTGACTAGAAAAGTTTTTGGTTAAAAACTTATCTTTCTTTGCTGAAAATTCTACTTTTTTCTAAGAAATTTATATTTCGTTTAGTCTTTGAATATTTATTCAAAAATGCAACTGTTTGTGGTTGAGGATGATTCTTTTTTGTTTAAAATCTCGACCACTTGGTTGAAAAGTCATCTTTGTAGGTTTAGAACACGCCTTTAGAAATTAAAAAGTTAACTATTTCGTTAAAAATTCATGTTCCTTGGTTTAAAAGTCATATTTTCGAGTTTAAAAGTGATTTGGAAAAAATAAACTTTTTTTTTCTTGAAAACTAAACTTTTTCGTTAAACCTTGATCTCTTTTGATAAAAAATATATCTTTTTATATTGAAAGTTTAACTGGTTTGTTTAAAAAAGCAATATATTTGGAATTCAAATCTTCAGCATTTATATTGAATTTAATATAGTACTTATATCTTGATATTATTTAAATATGACGATCTGTGACGACGAAAGGAAGGCGTGGCAAAAGTTTAAAACATATCGTGATGTAGTTTTTGAATGAACCCTTATTAGGAATTAATTTCGAAAAAAAAGGTTTTACTGGAGAGGACTTCTTCGATTAAAGATTGTCCTATTTTATCCTGAGAGAGCCTCTCTGAGTATCCACTCGAGAGTAAATATGTTATCCGTTTTCAGAAACAAGAAATGTTGTGATGAGAAACTGGTTTCTTATCTCAGAAATGGAGGGAAATCATCCTACTTACTAGTGCTTGATCCAGAGAGGATTGAAAACTTCTTGAAAAATCTTCCTTTTTATTCTGCTTATCTTCTTCTTAACTATCTGATCTGCTACTCAAAAGCTTAAATCAAAATCTGCACTGCAAATCTTCAGGTTATATCGCCGGGATATTACTTGTCGAGTGCATTCAGACTCTGGGGACAGAGAGAGAGAGGTAATTCTGAATCTTGAAATGTTTTCTCGTTCGAAAAGATTTATTTCTAAGATGCATAAGTTCAATTTAAATAAGTTAATTGTTTCTCAAGATAAGAAGAATCGGGGTGGCTAAAACATCATTTTCAAACTTTTCATATTTTTCTCTGACCAATTATTTCATTTTCTCTGACAGCGAATATTTAAAGACCAGTACTTGTAACATTTTGACCATAGAATGTTTTATAAATCTGATAAAGCAGTTAAACTTTATATGCAAATTTTTAATTTTTAAATTGATTTAATTTTTTCAGCCAAAAAACATTACTTTCCTATCATGAAAGATGATTTTTAAATCTAAAAGAACAGAAACAAATAAGTTTTCAACCAAATTTCTTGGAATGATATTATTGTTTTATTGATTTTAAAATTATTTAATGAAAATTTTTCTACAATTATTTATATTTTAAAAAATTCATTGAATTGACGACATAACAGTTGAAGTTTTCAGAAAATAATTAAATTTCAAAGGAAGTATTAAATTTACAATAAAATAAAAAAAATTCCGGAAAATAATTACATTTTTAACTAAACAGTTGACTTTTCAACTTCAAAAAGTAAATTTTTATAAAAAGACAATAGATAATATTTGTACCAAAAATAAATCTTAAGTATATAAATTTTAAAACCAAGAAAGATGAATTTTCAACCAAGAAGATTAATTTTGTAACATAAAAAGATGAATTTTCAACAATAAAGGAAAGAGATGAATTGCTATAGATAATTATGAATGTTCTAACCATTAAGATGATTTTTAATAAATAAGGTCTGTACAATAAAGAAAAAAAGTTCGGCCTAATTGTTGAATTTTCAACCCAAAAAAACGAAAATTTTCTGTATAACAGCGGAATTATCAACAAAAATAATTAATTTCTAACGAAACAGTTGAATTTTTAACCTGAAAAGAAGAAATTTAGTGCGAAATTTTAAACGGAGAAGATAATTTTTCTACCAAAAGGGACGATTTTTCAACTAAATGAGATCAATTTTCAACCAAAAAAAAAAAGAAAATTAAACTTATCAATCAGAAGAAAAATGTTTAAGCAAAATAACGAATTTTTAATAGTTTGTTAAATTTTTAACCAAAGTAAAAGTATTTCAACTTTTACACAAGTCTGGTTTACCCGTCACTTTTAATCTTAAAAAATCAATTTTCTGGAATCTGGTTGAATTTACAACCAAATGGATGACTTTTCAACTATAATGATGAATCTTTAATATCAAAAGTGGAATTTTTAACAAAATATTTCAATCCTTAACCTGAGAAGATAATTTTGAACCGCAAATTTGCACTTTTATAAAAAAAAAATGAAATTACTACTGACGCTAATAAATTTTAAAACCAGAACTAGTTTTTTATCAAATGATAATTTTTCATCAAAACAGTGGAATTTTTTACTTAAAAAGACGAATTTTTTTACCATAAATAATAAGTTTTGAAGAAACTTGTTTTATTTTCAAGCAAATAATTATATTAGTAGCTTTGAAAAACCTGCTTTATCTGGATTGTTTCTTGATGAAGATTTAACTATTTGATAGTTCATTTATTTATTTCGTAAATAAAAAGGGGAAAACCCAGGTGAATAAACCATTCGCAAGGCTAGAAGCGAAAATTCATCTTCAAAATGTTATTATTTTTCTTTGATCAATTTTTTATTTCGCCTGCCCATTTAAGTTCAAAAACGATAATCTTTGAGTTAATAAATTTAAAAAAAATCTTTTATAATGAACAAAATAAAAATTTCAAAATAAAATCTAAAAGCGTGAAATTTGTTTTATCTGACAGTTATTCAAAGTAACTATTATAGAAATTTCCTGACATTGGATGAACTTATTGCTATCAGAAAATTGGCATTTGAATAATTCCAAAGAACGTGTTTTCAAAAGGTCATGCCTTCCTTCGTAAGTTTAGCGAATCATCAAGAACTCTAAACGTGATCTGAAAATGCACAATATTTACTCGATGTCAGCAAACGACGATCGAATCGTATGGTTAAAGTCGGTTGGGAAGTACTATCCGCGGAGTGACGTAGCGGTATTAAGACGCATATATGCAAAGCAGAGGCACTTGCTCTTTGGTAACGAGGCACGACAAGCCAGTAAGGTAAGAAAGCGAAAGGCCCGTATGTACTCGCGCATGTTAATTACAGACAATTACACAGTCAATAAATAGAGTATTTATTAGTCTCGAACTACCATTTACACCATGCAACGACACACTCATCCTCTTCGAACAAAATGCTTGAAGTGGAACATCATGATTTTATAACCATATATATTTGAAATATGCCGCCAATATTATTTATTCTTATGTGAAGCATAGAATAGTATATTCATTATAAGTGAAATAGGCTTTCTCAAATCAAATAGGCGTACCCAAGTGAGTATACAAAGGGCGTGGTCAAGAAACATAGGTGTTGTCAAAAACCTAGGATATTATATTTATGACAAATAAATAGGCGTGATGAAATAAAATGGGCGTGGTTAGGAAACATAGATGGGGTTAAAGTACAGCTGAAGGAAGTAATAATGAAAAAAAGGGAATTCTACCCGCGAACAGACCCAGCGGTATTAAGATGCATATATGCAAAGTAGAGGAACTTGTTCTTTGGTAAGAAGGCAGGACAAGCCAGTAAGGTGAACGACCAAAAGGCCTGTATATACTGGCACATGTTAATTACAGACAATTACACAGTCAATAAATTGAGTATTGATTAGTCTCCATGCGCAATTTACACCATGCGACGCTAAACTCATTCTCTTCGAATAAAATGTATGAAGTAAAAAAAAAATAATTTTGTAACCATATAAATTTTTAAAATGCCGCAAAAACTAAGTAAACAATTTATCAATATTAAGCATAGAATAGTAAATTTATTATAAGTAAAATAGGCATGATCAAATAAAATAGGAGTGTCCAAATGAGTATACAAAGGGCGTGGTCAAATGTGTGACAAAGAGCGTGGTCAAGAATCATAGATTCAGTCAAAAGTACGACTGAAGGAAGTATTACAAAAAGTTGGTGTAGTCAAGGTTGATTATGATGTTGGTAAGGGACATATTGAAGAGTTTTTTTACGTCAAATAAAAATAGCTATCATCTGTAGTCTAGATAACAGGGACAACAGCGATTCGGTAGTTCTAGTTTAGATGAAAAATGGAATTTTTTACAAAAATGATAAATTTAACTTCTTATTAAACACTTTTTATATCACATGGGAATCTCGTAAATAACCAATGACGTGCTCGCTAATAGCAGCGTCCTTTCTTTAGCAAGATTTCTAGTAATTTTATTGTTCTACTATGTAATTAAATCTTGTTTAAATTTCTTTTAAGTATGTTTATTAGTAGATAGACTTTAAATCCCTAATTTTTACATTTTCATCAAGAGAATGTATTAGATTTGTGTAAAATTTGACCCCGCCCCCCCGTTTTTGTCAAATGTTCACCTTTCGAGACCCCCTGAATCCGAAAAACAGTTTTATACGAATGAGTCTGACTGTTGTGTGTGAGTGCGTCTGTAGATTTTTAGTTTGTTAGCACGATTACTTTCGAAAGAATCAACAGATTGGATTGGTATTTGGTATACTCTTTCAGTATCCTAAAATAAAGGTCATGTTCGTTAGCCAACCATTTTGGGTGAAAATTCAAAAAGTGAGCGTATTTTGAAAATTTTTGAGACAACTTTTTTTAAAATTCAAAAATTGTCTGTACAGACTATCATAGTATTCAATCAGACAAACAATTTATCCTAATGACTTTTTTTTATATAACCAAAATTTATCACAGTTATAGCATTTACAAAATTTCAAAAAACACAAGAAAATCAACATTTTAAGCCAAATAACGCATGATATAGAAAAGTGTCAAGAAAATAAAGCTGTTTCTTTTTCAATGTCCTACAAGATTTTTCAAACACCTTTTTGATTTTTTTTTAAATTGAAAATTCCAATTTTGACAGAATAAAAAAGAATGAAAAATAAAATAATTACATTTTACGGTTAAAATGAGCAAAATGGGTAAAAAGGTGAGTGAACAAAAATTGTGAATTTCAAAAAGATCTTCAAATTTGTTTGAGATAACTTTTTGATAGCATGTATAGTTTTGTGTTTAAATTGTGAAACACGATATTAACAATAAAAAATCGGCCCGCTGCGTGGGCACATTCTCATCACAACTTATGTTTTTCAAGTTCTTTTTGTCTCATGTGTGGGTTAACAAAAAATTTAGTTTTTTTTTAATGTTCTTAATGCTATTTTTCACAAAAAAAAAAACAGAAGTATCAAAACATTATTCATGGCAAATTAATGAATTTTTACATTCTCATCAAAAGAAGGTATTAGATTTGTGTAAAATTTGACTCCCCCCCCCCGTTTTTGTCAAACGTCCACGTTTTGAGACCCCCTGAATCCGAAAAACAGTTTTTTTACGAATGTCGATGCTGTGTGTCTGTGTGTGTGTATCGTGTCGTGTGTGCGTGTGTGTCTCTGTATAGTTTCAGTTTGTTAGCACGACAACTTTCGAAAGAATTAACAGATTGTATGCGGGAGACATATAAAGACCGACCGCGTAGGGCGAGGTAAATAGATAATCGAGCGCGAAGCGCGAGATTAATTAATACATTGATTAATGTATTAATTGATAATATTAAATTAATTAATTAATTAATTAATAATATTAAATTGATTAATACATCATCGCGCGCTGAGCGCGTGGCTCGCTTCGCTTGCAAGTTTGAGCGCGCCTAGGGCGCGCAACTGTTGGTTCTCGCGCTTCGCGCTCGATGATGTATTTATCTCGCGCTTCGCGCTCGATTATGTATTTACCTCGCGCTACACGGCCAGTCTTTATAGGTTTCGCGCATTCGTGGACACACCTTTTAAAATCAAAGGTCAACGGACTGAAAACTGTAATTTTGTAATTTTGAACTGTCTTTTGTTAAAGCGCTTTCGGCTTTAACCAACACATTCTCACCACGCATCTCGTGCATCGCACTCGATTTGTCCAAAATGTCAACTTCTCTACATTATACACAACACTTTTATATTAAATATGATGCATTTCTTATGTAACTCTGACTGGGATTGCTTATTCAAAAATTGCAAAATAAAGAGCAAATTGTATTTATCATGATTATTTATTTGTTTCTTATTTCGCTTTAAATTGTATTTTAAGCTGCGCTGAAACATACATTTATGATTTATGATTGAGAAAGTATTAGAATTGTCGGAAATTTGACATCAAACTTCTTCAACGGATCTCCACGTTTCGAGACCCCCTGAATCCGAAAATCAGGTTCTCACGATGGCGTCTGTCTGTTCTTCCGGCCGTCCGTAAAGACGATAACTCTCGAAAAAATGAACGAATCCAATTCATCTTTGGAACACTTTTTTAGGTCCTAAAAGAAAGGACGAGTTCGTGAACATTCTCAGAGTTATAGCGTTTTCAAATTTTTTTAAATCAACCGAAAATCAAAATTTGAAGCCGAAAAACGCACGATATGAAAAAAAGTCAAGATGAGAAAAACATTTCTTTTTGAAAGCCCTACAAGATCATTATAACCAATTTTTCGATTTTCTTCAAAAATCGAAAATTCAAATTTTGATTGCACAAAAAATAATGGAAAATAAAAAAATCCATTTGGCGGACAAGCTATGTAGGATACGAAAAAGATAAATCAACAAAAATGTATATTCCAAAAAAGATCTACAATTCCGTTGAGAATCACTTCTTGATAGGACCCGTACTTTTTGTTTTTTTCAAACATTCCAAATGCAAAGAATAAATATCCGAGCGCGAAGCGCGAGGTGTAATTATGTTCGAGCGCGAAGCGCGAAGTTCAACCGTCGCGCGCCCTAGGCCCGCTCAAACTTGCGAGCCGCAAGTTTTTTTTAAGCATTTACCTAAAAAAAACACAAAAACACAAAAACGACTGTTGGAAATCCATGCACTCACCTTATTTTTTCTAGATAAAAATTCAACTATTTTTTTTTTAATTTAGTTGTATTAACAAAAAATTTCGTTTTTAGTTGAAAAATGGAGTATTTTCGTGAAAATGCTTGTTTTTGTTTCACGTTCTCTTGGCAGAAATTTGATCGTCTTTGGGTTAAAGTTAAACTCTTTGGTATAAAAAAATTATTCTCTTTTAATCTGTTAATTTTAATTAAAAATTGATACAATTTTGGATTTTAAAAAAATTACTACTAAGAATTAAACTTTTTCTTATAATGTTAAACTAATTTTTCAAAAATTTGTCTGTTTGGATTGTAAGTTCAACTATTTTGTTTTGAAAATTCATCTCTTTTAGTAAAAATTTAATCTTCTTCATCAAAACGGCAACGGTTTAAACTGCTTTGCCTCAGGATTTTAATATTTGATTGAAAACCCGTCTTTTAATCAATTCAACAGTTTTTAGTGAAAAAACAAATTTTTTCAAAAGAAATATCAACTATTATTTTTTTTTAGGTTACTTTGGTTACTTCCTTGGCTAATTTTTTTATAGAAAATTTGTCTATTTGCGTAAAAAAACTGTTTGATTAAAAATTAACTTTTTTGTTAAAAATTCAATTGGTTTGTAGAAAATCTAAATTTTCACTTTTGCGTTTGTATCATTAGCAATTTTGTCGCTGCCGCCGATGACCTTCAAATCTACAAAATTAGCAAATAAGTCATTTAGAAAATATTTTTAAATTATATCATCAAAGAGATTCTCTTTCAGATAGTAATTTTCCTAACATCTTCAACGTATTTTTATGATTAAAAAAATGATTCCTCACTTTGTAAATCAAGAGTAAACAAGGAAAAAAGAGAAAATTAAACCGAAATTCTCGTTTTTAGGTATTTTAGAAGATTGTTGAAATTCGAATCTGAAAAATGGGAAAAACGATAAAAAAGGAATTAGGTAAATAAAGGTCTATGATTTTTGAGTTTATTTTGTTGCAGAGGGGTAGATTCAGGGAAAATCGCTTTGGCCAACAGTGTTTTTTTAAAGGCGTCGTAAAACAATGGTCGTTTACATGGGCGTGGATAAAGGGCGTAGGTAAAGCAAGTGGGCGCTTTTATCATAAATTCTTGCAAAAGCCTAAGTTTTACACGCCCAAGAATACCAATTAGAAAAACCCTGAATTACTTTCTAAAATTAGTTTGATTTTATATTATTATTTAATATTATTGAGTACGAAAAATACATTTTCATCTGATTTTTTCTGAAATGCAAGGATGTAGATAGCAAGATAGCTTAATTTGCTATCTTAAAATAATGCTGTTTTTATATAAAATAAATAGAATTGTACTGCTTTTTTCACAATGGCAACATAAAATCTGTGTGGGTACTTTCGTATAAGATGGGTGTAGTAAAAGAAAATAAAATGTGTCAAAGATGCGGATGAAGGAATAGAAAAGGAAAAACTAATGTAGTGAAGGTGGCTAATGGTGTTGCTAAGCGGCGTAGTTAAGAATAATTGGGTTGTCTGAGAGTCTGTCTAAGGTCAAACAAATAGGCGTTTCTAAAGGAATTTGTAATGTGCGATGTAAATATGTACGTTTAAGAATGTGGCTACTGGTGTGGCATAGGCGTGGTCGAAAAAAAGGGCGTTTCTAAGGATGTGGATAAGAAGCGAAGTCAAGGAATGTAGGCGTGATCACTCAAAATTCTGGTAAAAAACGAAGTTTTGAACACCTAAGAAGCTAATTTTAGATTAAACCTGACTTTCTTTTGAGGATCAATTTTATTTAATATAATTATATAACACAGATTTTTTAAAAGATTTTCGTTAAAATATAGGGATATAAAGTATAGGCAACTTTGATGTGCTATTTCGAAATAGGGCTTGTTCTCGTATAAAACGTTTGTTCACCTTTTGCATGTCAAAGAAACGGAAAATCTGAATTTGACATTTTTATTCTACGCCTTACGCAGAAGTTATTTGAAATATGGTTTATACTCCAGATGAGTATCCACCGGGTTGACGACTTGACTAAGTCGTTAAGTGTTGCCTCGTAAAATGTCGATATTACCTGAAAACCAAATCACGTAACCTAGACTTCCCAGTCCATAAATATTCAATACGCATTGTCAGCTGCCCTTTCACACTGAACAACAATTCTCGCGCTACTACTTTTTGTAATAAAACTGCTAAAGAATTCTAACAGTACCTATTAGATAAATTTATATTTTCTCGTTATATTTTGTAGTGCAAATAAATTGTCCATGGCTAGTTAGAGCTAAGAAGTGAGATATAAAATCGCTACTGAAAAATTATCTTTATTCCGATAAGTAGAACAGATAGTTATTGAAGTTGAATCATCCCTATTATGCGTTATAGTTTTTCCGATAAACGTGTTATGCAAATATGCTGCTTAATTCAAAAAATAGGATGTGCACCTTTTATCGGTTTATTTTCTTGAATACATATACATTCAAAGATTTTTCTCTGTATTGTGCATCTTTTTCAGTGAAATATTCTGAATGATGAAATGAAGATATTTCTGCATTGTTTGGCTAAATAGTGATTGGTACTCATATAAGAATGCATTTTTTAGACGATTGTATTTTTCTACTTTCCTGCGCCAATCACGATACAAATAATCCGTATCCGAGTGGATAAATTGCATTCGACGTGAATTTTGCCCCAGGCATGGGATCTCCTTACACCTCGTTAGATGCCTTGTTTCACATTCCGAACAGCGTGCGGAACCATATATAATATTCGGGATTGCAGCTTCTAAGCTCATCGGGTTTATGATAATGGCCTATTCTATTATCTGTAAAGGATATGATTTTCACCGATTTTTTAGAACTTAGAAACGGTAAGTATTCTAGTACCTTAGAAATACTTGTAAATCTTAATTTTAAAATTACAGTGATTCAGTAGATCAATTTAGATAAAAAGGAGGATTTTTTGCGAAAAAAGGTATAAAAAGGGATTTTATTTATTTTTTAATACTCTTTTCATTATATAAGTAGTGGATTTTTTTAGGCAGCTTTGAACAACATTTTAAGCGCTTCAGCATTTCCTACTGATAAAAATAGATCAAGAAGACAAAGCTTGAGCATTAAAAAATATTTAAAAAGAGAATTGAAAAATTCTCCTGTATGAACTTTCTAACTGTATTTATATCATTTGATAGATTTTGATTCCTTATGCTCATCAATATTTTTTTAGTATAGAATTTTCACGACTAAACAGTAGAGTTAAAAATATTTTTATAACTAGGCTAGGAAGAAATAATATGAGAAAAAATTACTATTTCAAAAAGATATTTTTTTTCCGTTTTTGTTTTCATAGACTTTTTAATATCAGAAAATGATTATAGCTCAAAAAACAGACACTGAAAAATAAAGATTTACGAAAATCATGTTTTTGGCTAGAAAATACAACAATTTGTGTGATTTTTTTACCGAAAAAATATTTTAATTGAAAAACCAAATATTAAATAAAAATGAACTTTTTTTCGAATAATTATAATTTCAAGGGAAGAATTAAATTTTTTTGTAGAAAATTTGTATTTTCGGCTTGAAAATTCGACAATTTTGTTAATTTTTTTTTGAATAAAAAATCTTTTTCGGTTTAAAAATAAAGTGGTTGATGAAAATTAACTTTTTCATTAAAAATTCAAATTATTTGTATAAAATTAGTCTTTTCTTGTTCGAACATTCAACAATTTACTTCAAACTTTTTTCTTTTTAGGCACAACATTTTGTGTTTGAGAAAATTTAACTTTTTGATCAAAATTAATTTTGTTGTTGAAAATTAAAAATTTTAAATTAAAAATTCTCTTTACGGCCTTGCTAAAAAAAACCTCAATTGGTAACGTAATCGACTATTTCATAAAAATTAATTTTTCAAATTAAAAATTCCTTATTTAAAGTTCAAATTCAACTCTTTTCTAAAAAAAAACGCCTCTATTCAGCTTAAAATTTCAACAAACTGATCAAAAAAATTGTTTTTCTTGACAGACAATTTTGTTCAGTTTGAAAAATCAACTACTTAATGAAAATTAACTTCTTTGTAGAAAATTTATAATGACAGTTCAAAATGCAACTGTATTGTGGGAAAGTCTTCCAATAGGTTTGGGAATTTAACAGAATGATACAAATCTTGTTTCATTTCTAGCTGAAAAATACTTTTTAATTGACAAATGAGCAATTAAAAAAGCTTCTTCTCTGTCTCTTTTTAACTGTGTTTTTTTGAAAAATAAAATATTTTTTGTTTAAAAATCAACTGTTTCATGAAAAAATGATAATTTCGGTTTAAAATTGTACTATTTTGTTGAAAATTCGTCTATCGGGTTTAAAAAATGAACCACTTGGTTTAAATTTTTATTTTTTCTTGAATGAAAAATATTTTTTGGTTAAAAAATGCATTTATTCAGTTGCAAATGGATTTATTGTTTTAATCATTTGTCTTTTTGGGTTAAAAATTCCACTATGTATTTGGATGAGGATTAGCTTTCCTGTGAGAAATTCAAATTTCGATGTATAATTTCAACAAATTCGTAGAAAAATGGCCTTGTTAAATTCAAAATTCAGCAGTTTGGCTGATATTTTTATTATTTCTCGACCGAAAAATTTATTATGCTAGAAAAATCAACTATATTATTGAATAAATTGAAACATTTGGTCGGAATTAACAGTTTTATATTCAAAGCTACAATCCTTTTGGTTAAAAAATAATCTTCTTGGTTCGAAAATAGACTATTTAGTTAAAAATGTATTTACATTGTTAAAAATGGGGTAGTTTTGCTGATAATTTTATGAAGTTAAATTTAAAAGAAAGGGTGTGGGAAAGGGGTTTTACGTAAAATTGGGAACATACTGTGATCCCTGCAATTTTGCAATTAGTCTGTTGCTATACTCAGGTAAACCGGTAGTAGCGTACGAAAGTTAGCATAATGGGCTCTGACGTCTGTGATACATCATGACGGCCCACGCTGGTGCTATCGCAAGTTAGGGCCGTTAGCAACTCAAAGGACCATTCCACGACACATTCTTCATGCATGCTTCTTCACATTCATCGATTATTTTCGTATGTTAAATTCCCTGTTTATCAACTGGCTACTACAAAATGAGAACTCTCTCCAAGTTTTGACAGCGTGTTTCACAAATCGAAATCTTAATTCGTTGCTTGGCAACTCTCAGTCAAAATAAACAACAAATATTTTTGCAGTAATGAATAACGTCTTCCAGAAAAGCAATCGAAATATATGTTATTCCCTATTATATCAAAAGGACTGGTTCCTATTTTAAAAAAATATTTCATAGAATAGTTGGAACAATTATTTAATATCTCGTATGACTCTTGTTTCTATCAACCTTTTTTTTTTAGAGCGATGCGAAATTCTTTTAAATTAGTCGAAAAACTTAATTTTCAAATCACCGAACTTCTTTCTCATTT
>NC_046659.1:83480010-83510834 GCF_010883055.1 Belonocnema kinseyi | reverse complement strand
AAGAAATTAAAGGGACATCTCGAAATGTCCACCGTTAGCAGAGATACAAGCTTTTAAGCGTTTTGGAATATTATCCACAATGGCCGTCATATCTTCTTTGGTTATTTGATCCCAGGCATGAGAAAGGTCGCATTTTAACGTCTCTACTAGTGTGGTTTTTAGAGCACACTTTCTTCTCCAAGATAGACCACACTGAGTAATCCAGATGATTCAAATCCGGTGAATTTGATGGTTATGAATCTTTTCCCAAAGTAGCAGGAAACCTTTCGCAGAGCTGCATCGTTTCTTTCGCGTCATGCGCTGGTGCCCAGTCTTGTTGAAAGGTCCATGGGTTTTCACCGAAGTGTGCACGTATCCAAAGATCCACGACGGCCTTCAAGATGTTATGCTGATAATATTTTTGGTCGATTTTCTCTCCTTTTTCGACAAATACCAATGGAGTCTTTCCTGTTACACAAATTCCACCTCAAACCATCACTGAAGCAGGAAAATGTGATCTATTGACTGTTCTTACTTGTTTAGACCTCAAAGAACCTTTAGGCAAGAGTTGCCGATCATTTTGATGATTATGAGCTCGCTCAATAGTAAAAACTTTCTCATCAGAGAACAAAACATTACAATGTCGTCCAGCTGCGGCCAAACGTAACAATTTTTTGCATTTTTGCAAACGAGAGGCTTTCACTTTTTCTGTCAACAGGTGAGCTTTTTGCAGCTTGTAAGGATAACAATTTAAATCATTTTTGACGATTCTTCTAATACTATCTTCATTGCATTTGAACTCTTTACCCAAAATGCTAACTTCATGGAAAATTACCTCAGGAACATGAATATAATGTCCAAATTAATGAATTCTCAAGAAAATTCCGAGAAACTGAAGCGCAAAGATTGTGCGGCAACTTTTGACGCACCCTGTAAATACCAGAATCTCAATCTTGTAACATTTTTAACGTTATATATAGTTTATAATTATAGTGAATAAGACAATGATTATTTTCCATGTTCTTATAAAATTTTCTAAATATTTAAGCAAATATTGTAGTTTACAACCAAAAAGCATACATTTTCAACCAAAAATAAAGAAGTTAAATTTCTAGTAAAAAAATTAATTTTTACCAAGGAAAATGATTTTTTAAGAAAGCAGTCAATATATCTACAATATAGATAAATTTTTCTATTCAAAATGATTATTCAACAAATAAATATTTGGTGATCAAGAAGGAAATAAAACACCATGCAGACAGTTAATCTTAGAAAAAAAAAAGAATTTTCTTGAACACAGTTGATACTAATAATCTAATAGTAGATATTTCTATCAAAAATATTTTTATTTAAAATCATGAGCTCTTGAAATCGAACCAAGAAGAGGAATCTTCAACAAACTAGTCGAATCCGCAACTAAAGTAGATTAATTTTTAATCAAGCAGTAGCATCTTTATAGAAAAAATAATAAATTTATACCACATGGATAAAAATATACAGATTTAAAATCCAGATTTGTAGCACGATTTATTTGAACTATTATTATTAATAGATCAGATTTTTAAAATTCACAGTTTACGATAAAATCATAAAATTTAAAAAGGTCTAATTGAAATAAGGGTAAGTTAAATCACATATGAGGTTTTAAAATTGTTATCCTTTCCCAAAACGCGAAGTTCAAGTTATCTAATTACTTCGTTTTTCTCATCTAACCAAAAAATACCACTTGCCGTTTTAGATTTAAATGACATATAAAAATCACAAACTTTCATTGTTAAATCAATTATATGAAAATCCACGAATCAGATTTGATTTTTTAGTATTCTTAAGAAAAAGTTAATTTTATACACCAAAAGAATTGATTCTTCAACAGGAAGCAAAGAATTTTCGATAATACAGTTACATTTTCAACCAAAGAGTATGTATCTTTATGAAAATTAATGTATATTTAAAAAATAATAATATTCTGACTAAAACTTAATCCTAACGTAGAAGAAACGGAAGAAAAAGAAACACAAATCGAGAAAGAAGTATATAGAATTTTTTATACACGGAATAAGACAATTTCAAAATACAGTTTTTATCCCGGACAGTTATTTAATTTACCACAAATAGAAATTCCCTGACTTTTCTTTGACTTTCCCTGAACTATACTCATCAGCTTCTTATTATTTTTTGAATAAAAATAAACAAAGAAAATCTGGAATAATATGGTTTGTTGCATAGAGTATACTTAAGTCGTCTTTATATTTTATTTATGTTTGCCCATCGTTCAGCAGTTAAGTGTTGCATATTATATAAAATCTTTTTATGTGGATATAAAATAAAGAAAAGTAATTCAGAAACATGTTTCTTAAAGTGTGAAACTTGAAAAATAAAAAAAGTATAATATAAAGAGAAATAGCAGTTTAACGAGTAAACGTGCGTAGAATCAAGAAGGGACAAAATATTCCCGCCAAGGTGAGTTACTAAAATAGTCGTGTGGAGGCAGCACTTCCTTGACCCTAAAAGCCTTTGAAAAATATTTCTTGAAGTAGAGAAGGGGGGTCATGGTTCGGCGCAGAATCACCCAACGCATATCTACAGATGCACTGCACCGAGTAAGGCATACCTTCTCCACGATCAGACTGCATTTTAACTACGTGCAACGAACTGTCAACATCCCTGAGATACACTTTACAAGTGATTTTAAACGAAATTTGAACAAATATTTATCCTCTTATAAATTTATTGTTGAGAAATAGTTCTTTTATTGTGTTGAAAAAAAAGTATTGGAAGGTATTGGAAAATTTTTACGCTTACTGAACATGAATTACTAGTAACTAGAAATTGCACGATATGCATGAAAGAAAGTAGTATAGAAAGGGTGAAATTTATATAGTTGATTAGTGGTAGGTTTTGGTACGATTTTTAAATAATAGAAATAGTGTGAAAAGTGTTGATAAATACATAAAAATTTGTGCACGAGAAAAGCTAAAAATAATGTTTAGTTGTAAAATACGTGCCTAGTCACACATAGGTTATGTTATGATTAAAATGATCTTTGGTTTTATTTAAATCTTCAAGGCAATAAATATAGTGGAAACGATTTTTTAAATTCTTAATATTTTCAACCATATTCGTTATTGATAATTTCGATATTTTGCTTGAATTGGATTTGATATGTTTGAACAAACAATTTCGGGTACAAACTTGAACAAAAAAACATTAAATTTAAAGATAATATAATTATACTTGCTCTAATAGAAAATTTGAAATACTTTATATGATAAATAATGGTTTTTTTATTGCTGATACAACTAAAGGAGAATGCCCATTTTATTTAGAAGGTTTTTAAAGTTCCATAGCCCCGGGCAGAATACCCTTATAGTTTTGGTTCTTGTGTCCATTTTACTTTTTGCCGACTAGGAGAACTGATAACAGGGAAGTTAACGGAAGTAAAGATGGAGTAAGATAGGACAGCGTAGAAGGGGTACAAGAAGTAAGGGATGAGAAAGTAGTGAAAGTGTGTGGAGGGGAATTAGGCGAAGTGATTAGAGGAGAAGTATCGTAGCAATAAACAGGATAAGGGTTGAGAACTGAAGGAGGCATCAAGGGTTAGCATATAAGGGGAGCGAGGGGAAGGGGTAGTAGGCAAACAGAGGAAGAGTGGAGGTGGGGAAGAAGGAGAATTTATTGTGCAAGTGAGGGGAGGGGAATTATTGGAGGAGACGGGAATTAAACGAAAAGTTGGAGAGTATGGTAGAGAAATAATGCAATTTCAGGGTAGTAGGGGAATATAGGGAAGGGGCGGAAAGAAGCAGGAAGGTTATCGCGGTTTCAGGTGTAGGGTTAGGAGGAATCATGAGGGGCGTTTGACGAAAATTGCGGCAAGGAGAAGGTTTGAAAAGTGGTGAATTGGAGAGTAGGGGAAATGAAGGAGAAAAAATGAGAAAAGAATGGGGAATTCAACAGTCGGTTATTGGGGGAAGTAGGGGAAGTATCGGTTAGGGAATTGTGCGAAACTATGGGGAGTAGGCAAAAAGGAGAGAATAGAAGGGGAAATATAGAAGAGGGGAAATGAATTGAAAAGTCAGTGGGGGTTGTAAGAAAAGTGTTTGAAGGAGAAGTAGGAAAAGATATCGAAAGGGAAGAGTGGTGAAGGGGCATGTAAGTAGCATAATATTAGGGGAACTAGGGTAAGTGAGGGCAGACAAATTATGGGAGGGGAGAAAAGTAGCTGAAAATAAAGTAAGTAGGGGAGGGAATGTATTGGTGGGATATATTTGAACGAGTTAATCAACGTCTTTATATATAACAAAACCATTTTTTGTAGACGCGCGATGTCGACATTGACCAATTTTTTGAAAAATGCTTATATTTCTAAATTTCAAAAAAGACCTTCTAATTTCTCATTTTTATATTTTCTATACTTGATTTCTTAATAGATTTTACAAGAAGCATGATAGATGCCATACTTTCGCTGCTGATTACACATTTGCAATAAAATTGAAATGGACCTATTGTAAATTTATTTATGATATTCAAAGGTGAGTTCGTCTAAGGAAGAACTTCCTTCACCACTGAACTGTTCCCGCCTAAATATTTATTAGATTGATTGTAATTGTAAGAAATAGTTCCGAAAATATTTTTTTAGATGGCTACTTAATATTTAAATTTTTAATTTGATTGAAATAAGATTATTCTCCAATCTTCGCTTCATTACTTTTAGAAGCAGTTCTTATTGTTAGCAATGTAAGATCTTGCCGCTTAAGGATACCAGCATTATCGTGCAACGTCCATTACCGCGAGAATCGTGGAAATAGGACCTTAACTGCCTCTACGTGCTTATTTCCCGGTTAAATCTCAGAATTCCATTCAACGATAGATAACCTCCATTAAGAAAAAGGGTATCAGCCGTTTAATACTGATTAACTTGAGTAGGTGAACGCATTTTTATTTGTTAAGATTATACGAAGTAAGAAAAAAAATTCCCACTGAGTTCCCGAATTAATTGCTTATTTAACACCAAAGTACTCTATATGAGACTGTATAACTTCAAGTTTGAAATCAGTAAAATAACATTAAAAATATCAATTGTTTCAGAAAAAAATATCATTAATTACAACTTGTAGTACAAAAAGCTTAAAAAAAAAGAAGCAAACCCATTCTAAGAAAAATATTAGTTTTATGTAACACATCATTATCAAAACACACCTGATGGAATAAAATAATGTTACTCTCTTCGTTTAAGATTTTTGCTTTATTTGCTAATAACTGAATTGAAGTTTTACGTTTGATTCAATTTTACATATAAAGGAAATAGAATTAAGAGATTGTTTCATTGACGAAGTGACCATACAACCTGATGTGATAATCTATTCCATTGCACCATTGACTCCTCAGCTTCAAAGTGACATCTTTGTATCCTAAACCATTTCTAAGTATTGTGATAACAGCTCCTTTTCCATTAATTTTTAAATCTGTAGCTAGAATCTCAAAAATTGTCTCATTTCTCCAAGTTCTCAAAGTAACCATCGCTGTAGCGAACTTCATCGGAAAGGCCCTCTTGCGTACAAATTTTTGTCCAACAAGTTTATCGACTGGACCTCTTGTCCCAGCTTTTAACTCGTATAGTCTAGATGATGATAATGGTGCCACAAAAAAAACCAATGTTATAATAGATATCAAACCAAATAGCATCCTACAGGACACCATTTTTTCATGTACGACAAACCAAAGCTGCTTATATCTTATGGAAAATTCACAGAGTAATAAATATAATTCTTCTGAAATTAAGTTAAAAGCACATTTGTTTGCGCATAATCTGATAAATGCGTTAATATTTTATACAGCTATTCCATTATCTCATAAGCTGCCTGATAACGTTGACTTGACGTGATGATAAGAGTACAATGCTTGACTTGGTTAAATGTGGATGGGAAACCGTTGTATAACGTATCCTTCTATGGATTTTGTATTTCGAAATTGTCTCAATTCTGATGAATGTGATAAACTTAGCTGTTGTAAAACTTCATTATCAGAGTTTGGACAATCAATGAATTGCTTGATTTACCTCTTGAAAATCATTAAACTGTGAAAAAATAATTTAGAGCTAATAAAACATTTTTAAAGTTTATAAGCTAATTTTAAATAAAAAACTTAATAGGGTAGAAAGAAGGCGTAAAAATAATCGTGATCCAAAAATATAAAAAAATCGGAATTAACAATTAAAGATTCCAGATCTCTTACTGTGAAGCAATGGATTTAATAAGATCTTCGGATAAATTTTTTTGAGTCGTTGAATCTTCAGATTTCTGAAAGCTTATAAATCTTAATCGGATTTTTGTGATTCTAATCTTTGACTTTTTGACTCCATAGCGATTCTGGAGAATATTTCGGAAGTGAGCTGCCTCAGGGTATTATTGACACTTTTTAAAAATTGGGATGTTCTATTAATCTGTTAAATTACTTTCGAAGTATTAACGTGTTTGCTATTCATAGCATTTTTCTAATTCGAAATTTATTTTCAGAGAGAAGTACCATATCACTTGGACCATGATTGAAAACCTACAAAAACGATACAAAAGTTTGGAATATCGTAGCATATATGTAAAAATATATCATTCTGACGAATAAACATACTCGAGAAAGCAGATTCTTGATGCATAAATCAACAGAATGTGCCAGAGTGGTGAGAATATTTCTAGTTTGATTTTTAATATCAGCTCAAAAATGCACTCACGCTTTAAGGTAAAACTTGCATAATTGACAATTAAAGTATTGCTTCTATTAATTAATTAACCATGGCAAATATTTATTAAAGAAAGGCTGTGTTATTTGCATCATCTTAATAGTTAATTTCACAATAGCAATCTTCACATTAATTGTAAATTCAATTTG
Organism: Belonocnema kinseyi; assembly: GCF_010883055.1. Classification (NCBI taxonomy): domain Eukaryota; kingdom Metazoa; phylum Arthropoda; class Insecta; order Hymenoptera; family Cynipidae; genus Belonocnema; species Belonocnema kinseyi. Next base: position 83,503,973 of record NC_046659.1, on the reverse strand, counting down.
TAAATCTAATTAAGTCTTTCTTTTCAACGACTTAAGGATTGAAAATAAACAATCGAATTGGAAAGAACGATGCTTTCTTTAATTTTCATTTTATAGGGATTTAACTAATATTTTTAATTCGGAAAACTCTGAAAAATTAGACCAGGATAGTCTTAATTACGTTGATTCTCACCATCGAATATTAAATAACACTAAAAAAATTATGGAAAGCTTCTTAAATTTGATGAAATTGAACACAGTTGTTTAATTTTACTTGACTTATGACAAGCCTAGAGTTAACATTATGTTACGTTAGTGAATTAAAAATAGTAGCAATTAAAAACACCAATTTTTGTTACAAAAAATTGTCTGAATTGCATAGACTGTAATTACATAGACATAGATTGTTTGTAATATTTGTAAAACTGATCGTTTAGTTAATAGAATAATTTTATTTAGTCGCAATTTCTAATTCTCTGTTCCAATCCACAATTTAAATTATTTTTAATAAATCCATGGAATACATATTTAACATCCGTTGTAATTTTTGTATTCAACCATTGTTAATGTATATTTACATTGATTCTTTCTATCTTACCAAATAATGAAATTTTCAAATTGTTTAAATCTCTTTTCATGCGAGATCATTGAAATTTATTATTTTGAATTAATTATATTCTTAATGGACCTTAGGAAAAATAATTTGTCATTAAAATATCTATAAATTTTTCACTAAACCTTAATTGATTTTTCATAAGACTTTTCGTGAGAAAGGTGAAGAGTTTCTAGTTTTTCAAATTCTCCTACACTTATTGTTAGGATATTGTTTCTTTAAGAAATTATACCTTACATTTTTAAACAATTATTGTTTAATTTAAAAATTAACTTTATTATATTATTAATCGTTTCTTTTTTCTTGGAAGATTATTAAAACATTTCTTTTGGAATAAAAAAAATGGTTCAGGCTACTAATAACACAGCCACACAAAAAAAGTGTGCGGATCTGGTAACAAGACACACGTATTCTTATGTATTTTGGGGCGCTGAATTCAAATTCAATATCAAAAATCAACCATCACGTCATTGTTGAGCCATAACCTCAAAAAATGACGAAAAATCATGCACTGAGGCAAATAAATTTCAAAATAATGCCAGTGATGCAAATTTTCACTTCAAAAACATGTCGACAACTGTGAAGGATCAACCCTTGCCTGATATCAACTTAATTAACATAACTTTACCCAACAGAACCTGAACTCACCTAACCTGAATTAATAGAAATTTATTGAACTAAACGTAAAGCTCTGGAAGCATATTTTCCCAGTAGCAAATGTGTGCTACATCGAATGGGTTAACTCGAGCCTAACCTAGAAATAAATCCAACCTAGCCTAACCTAACCTAACCTCACGAAACGCAATTAAACTGATTGTGTTGTCCCGTTGTGCTTGCGGTACCGTTTGAATCAGCTTGGGCCTCACCTGCAAGGAGGTCAAACCTACCCTTACCTAAAAAAACCTGACCTTACTTTACCTTACCTAACTTAACTTTACGTAACACAATTAAACTCATTGTGTTGTCCCGTTGTGTTCGTGGGACCGTTTCATTCAGCTTCGGCTTAACCTACATAGAGGTTTAACCTAACGCGAACGTAAGCGAACGGTTCTCAGTTTTAAATGTGTGCTATATTTAATAGGTTAACTCGATCTTAACCTACAAATGAATCTAACTTAACAGAACCTAACGAAATTTTGCTTAACGCAACACAACTTAACTTAAGTGTTCCCGTTGTAACATAATAAAATTCATTTCATTGTACTACAGGTGGTTAAAAATTTAGACGCACATTACTCATTTGAAGAAACTTAGAACTACAAGTAGAATTGACCTCATTTCAAGTAACCTGACAATGTTTATATCAATTAAAATGTAGAACTGAAACAGTACCGCAAACACAACGGGACAACACAATCAGTTTAATTGTGTTTCGTGAGGTTAGGTTAGGTTAGGCTAGGTTAGATTTATTTCTAGGTTAGGCTCGAGTTGACCCATTCGATGTAGCACACATTTGCTACTGGGAAAATATGCTTCCAGAGCTTTACGTGTAGTTCAATAAATTTCTGTTAATTCAGGTTAGGTGAGGTCAGGTTCTGGTGGGTAAAGTTATGTTAAATAACTTGATATCAGGCAAGGGTTGATCTTTCACAGTTTTCGACATATTTTTTAAGTGAAAATTTGCATCACTGGCATTATTTGGAAATTTATTTTCCTCAGTGCATGATTTTTCGTCATTTTTTGAGGTTATGGCTCAACCATGACGTGATGGGTGATTTTAAAACCGAATTTGAATTCAGCGCCCCAAAATTAATAGGAGTACGTGTGTCTTGTTACCAGATCCGTACACTTTTTTTTTGTGTAGCTGTGTAATGGTTTGCACAGTTAAGGTACAACTCCTTTAGAGTAAAATAATAAAAATAATTCTCCAAACATCTATGAAGTGTGTAATGTGTTCGACAAAAAATAATAATCCTAAAATTCATAAAGCGTGTTAATAATTCCAATAAATACGTACCTCTCATGACTTGACATGAAAATAAAAACAGATATTAATCATTTTAATAATTGGAAAAGGCTTTAAATAAAAAATATCATTCTCAAAACTTACTTAGTGTCATTAATCCAAAAAAATACAAACTTATTAGGACTTAAGAAGAAAATACTAATTGAAAAATAATTATAATCGTTTAAGCAATTTGAAATCAGTTAAATAATGCTTAAGAACTTTTCATTCATGGGTAATTTTTGGGTAATTTTCCGGACACAAAGCAAAAGTTTCTGGGGTCAGATTGGAAAGTTATAGATTGAAAATTGTTTTTAAAGCATTTCTAAATAGATACTAAAGTTGAATTTCTCAAAATTTAATAACAAGTAGTTGTTTTTCCCATTTTTCTAAAAACTGAGCTTTTCCTATTTAAAATTTCATTTTAATTTCAAAAGCATGGGTGAAAAAAATGTTCGAATTTCTTTCTCCGGGAATCTTAAAAAATATAGATGGAGCCACATCCTATCGAATGAAAAGATGAATGAATACATTTTTGTACCACCCTAGTAGACACCATATGTTGAGGAAACTAGTACATCGTGGATACAAGTACGATCTGAATAATAGAAAAAGTGACTGAGTTTTCAAGAAAAATATCTGTAATATTTTGTATGAACAGCAATATTAAAAACCAAGTTTTATAAACAGTCTCTCAACCAGTAACTTGCTACTTCTGATTTGAAACTTTGAAAAATGTGTTTTTGATATGACTATGAATATTTTTGCCACTGGCTAAGTATCATCTTTGAAAAAAATTAAATTGCCTTTATTATTCTTTCTGTGGTTCCTTCCATTTTTTAAACTCTCAGCCTTAAAACTGTCAAATGGTTAAAATATTTATTCTGATCGATAGTATATTTAACGCATTTTTGTGAATCGTAAGCTTTGTTACTTTTATATGAAATCGCTCTTGAATATTAGTAAGTGACTTAGTAAGCGAGCCTAGCTTTGGACCGAGTGCAGAGGAGCGTAAACGATGTCAGGCGACCAACGCTCTACTGAAATTCCTTAAATTTATCAATCACTCGATTTGGGTTGATGCAAAGATCCTTATTGCAATAAATTAGGATAATTCAAAAAGTTACAATTGAAAAACAAATTTTCCACAGAGAGCAAAAAATAAGTTTTAAACCTCGATATTAGGATATTTGATTACGTTAAGATATAGTGCTTAGCATTTTAAAAATGATATCACTGTGAACAATTAATAAATAATTTAATGGAATTCAATTTCACTGCTAGAATTTACTTGATAACCCGTGTTCGATTCCCACCAGCTTTATTCTAATCACATTTTTCTGTTACAGCTTATAATATGATATTCCTGCATGTATACAATAATGTATAAACTAAATATAATCGTGTGTTCTGTACAATTGCAATTTAAATAAATATAATAGTGCGAGAGAGATTAACATCCCATAATAAATAAGTCTGCATTTACGTGGTATGCTTGTGTAAAGGATAGGTATCGTGACCTTCAACGCGACACGACGCATATTGGGTTTATTTTTTTTTTCGTCTGCTAATCTGACTGCACCAATTTTTACTAAGTCGCTTACCAAATCAGTGCGCCGGTCTCTCTCGACGTTATTATAGTCCTTTGCAAATATTGCAAGCTTCTGTAGAAATAAATATAACATTTTTTAATTTTTTCCAATGAATTTTGTAGTTCGGCTTGTAGTTACTAGTTACTACTCGGTGTAGTAAACATTACAAAAGTTCCGCTATGTCCCTCCATTACTAACTGAAAATAGTAAAATTTAGTCTGATTTTTAGCAAATATTGCAGCAAAAGGTTTCTCAGTGTATTATTCGGTATGAGATGAATAAATATTTGATGATGCGAGCGCAATCAAGTGAGTCCTACTAACCAAACAACTTAAAAATAATTGAGTTAATGTTACTTTTACTAACATTACTGAATTAAATTATTTAATAAAGTTTATTTAAAGCTCACCTAATTTTATAATATATTAAAATTTACTAAGGTTCAAATTATAAAATTCTTTGAATAATAGTTTTGATTCTTGTCAAACAAATGTATACACAATGTCTTCCGACAGCTGGTCGGAAATACTTAAAATATGATTATTCATTTGGTACCAAAATAGTACTATCTGAATAAAATTTCAACGAGTTATTAAGTATAAATAATAGGATAAATGGCTAATATAATTCAACTGATGAGATGGCTATCTTTAAAACTAATGTTCCAGCTTTAATTTGGTATAATACTTTTCCACCACTAATTCATCAATTATTATCAGACTTCAAAAGTCTTTCTGCTCACCTCGCCTTTCAGATTGCTAGCCGTCGCCAATAGAAACCTTACGTTAATGGTTAAAATTCTCGTTGGAGGGTACATGTCCAATCGATTCAAACTTGTTTTACGATAAGAAATATTATTAAGTCTACATAAATACAGCGCACTCTTCTTAAATAAAAGAACCAATTTATGGTTTAAGATTTTAGGAGTTTTTTCGTTTCCAGGAAACAGGTAGAGTGGTTGGGATCTAACAGTTGACATTTGATAAGGATTGACATTTTCAACCGATCAAACTTTTTTGTTTTTTAATCAATGTAATTTTCTGCATATATCTAGTGATCGGTTGTAGATAAAAAAAATAAAGTAAGTAAAATTCAAAGTGTATTAGCCTAGTGGAATAATGTTGACCTTGTCTTGAGTGGAATTATTTTCACTCGAGGGTTTTACCCATTCACAAATTCTTTTTATAATTTCAAACTATTTGCCAATAGAAAAAATCCTAAAGCTTCTCACTCTTAACACAGAAATCAGGACAGTGTGTCATAAGGGTGCAAATAATTCGAGCCGGATTTTCTAGCTTGTTAATGGATAGACCACGATATGCATCCACTTCCGAGAGCGGACAATTCCGTGTCGGTAGGGCAGAAGCCATTCTCAGTCGTGGAATTAATTCAACCAACCGGCGATTAGCTTTTGCGTCGTGGTGAGTTTCTCTGGGACGATGAGTGTGCGTGCAAATGAGTGGGAGCGTTTTTGTGTGTGCATGGTAAGCTTAGTACAAGTGGGCTCAAAGCATGCAAACAACCGGAAGCCGCGCGAATTTGCGCACGGGCACGCGAGCCTTCCTTCCAGCCTATTTCACCTTTCCTTGGCTCTCCTTCTCACCCCCAGACTTTATAAACCCGCCCTCCCTTTCTCTCACTCTCTTTCATTTTCGGCCTCGCCCAATCGTTTGTTCGTTTCGTTCCACGTCTCAGTTATCTGAGTAATGCTTCTCCCGCTGCTTGGCTCAAGTACAGAACCTGAGTCGATCGAGCCGGTAACCCTCCGGTAATGGTGCACTGTATTTTTCTTCCGAGCTCGTAATTACGTTCGACTCGCGAGCATATTTTATTTCGCTCCAGATCGATCGCCACCGACGTTCCTATCTGTCATTGCCCTACCCGCCCTACAGTTACGGGGCCAGCTTGGGCCATTATTCTCTCTTTCGATAAATTGGATCGGCAAGGAAAAGAGGTGTCACCTTTGCGAACTCATTCCAAAGCTGCTGGACAGCACTTACTATCGCCAGACCAATGTTCGACTCATTTCTCATTCGCGATACCAACCAGATTCTTCCTCTTGAATCAGGCTTGAAAATTATAACTATCTGCTTCTTTACCTTGGGCTTTCATTACCCGAATCAAAAAATAAGACCAGTTCTGAAAATATTTTGTTAATGCACTCTCATACTGTAGATTGTGTACGACCATGTATCAACGCCCTCAATGTATAAAGCCCTACAAAGTTTTCAAGAAGATTGGCAATGACTAAGCGAAGAGAAATGTCAAGAGATTAATTCACGGAAGCGCATGATTTTAAAGGAACAATGTTTACGTGCTTTAAATTACCGGACTCGATCATCTAAAATCATAGAATTCGAGACCTGAGAGCAAAGGGGCGTGGTCTAATGCCTGAAACTTCGAGAGCTATGCTTTAAAATCAAGGGTTCCCAGATCTTAGCTCTCGCGCCAAAGCAGGTTAAAATTAAGAAGCAATACCGTCAAATAATCTCTTGAAATTTATCTGCGTGTAAATAGACATAAAGGCATTATTTTAGCAAACTTTTTACAATTATGATTATATTTTTGTGCCAGAAAAATTTACAATTTAGATTCCTTGTATATTGATTCTATGAATAGATTTCGCAAAACGATTTCTGATTTTATAGACCAAACTACTTTAGAGAGAGGGAAAAGGGGAAAAAATGAAAATAAAATATGGGAATTAATTTTTTTAAATCAAACAAATGTAGATAATATATTGAACTCATTCGGGGACGCTTCAAATTGCTAATATTTCAAAGAAAAATCTATTTTTAGATAGATTTCATTTTCAATAAAATTTCTGTTAATAAATATATTCGAATGTTCAAACGTTATAAATTAAAGTCCAACCAAAAAACAATTTCAGTCAACCAGTTCCATTTTTCGTAGCAATAAGGACGACAATTTTGGAAGCGAATTGAATCGAAGGTTTTCAAACAAGAAAGATGACATTTTAACAAAGCAGTGGAATTAAAATAAAATTCGAATTTTTAATACCATATAGTTGATATTTGAACTTGAATAAATGAGCTTTTCTAACAAAAAAGACAATTTGTCAATCAAATTAAATTCCGAGCTAAAAAATAAGTTTCTAACAAACAAAAATACTGAGTTTCAAACGAAAATATAAATTTTCAACCAAAAAGATTAGTTTTCAACGAAAAAAGAAAAACAAAATTCGATAGAATAGTTCAATTTTGTCCAACCAAATGAATTTTAACCTAAATTTGTAAACAAAATAGTACAATTTTTAAACAAGCAGTTACATTTTTAATAAACAACATGAATTTTCAACGAAATACATAAACTTTTAACCAGAAAGAGATGCATTTTCAATGAAAAATGTAATAGTTGGTATTCAAACAAAAAGATTTTAATTTTAAATCAAAGTACTTGCATTTTTAAGCTAGAAGACCAAATTTGCACCAAGATGATTAATATCTAACTTAGAAACGAATTTTCAACAAAATACATGAATTTTTGTCGAAATATTTAAATTTTTAATTAGGATTAACCATTTTTCAATAAAAAATAGTTGAATTTTGAATTTCTGGAAAGATTAATTTCAAACCACAACAAAATTACCTCTTACCGAAATAATTTGATTTTTAACAACTGGTATGAGCCTTTAATCAAATGAATTATCTTTTAACAAAGTAGTTCAATTTCAAAACAAGTATTTGCATTTTGAAACAAAAATAATTAACTAAAAAAGAGGAAAAGTAAAAAATTATTGATGAGAGATGATCAAGACTCAAGAAAGTAAAAGGTCATTGATTCCTTTTTTTACTTAAATTCCTTGAGTGCCCGCTCAATATTCTAGTACTTGCAAATAATGTGCGTTTCCATAAGTAGGATCTATCTGGAAGAATTGCAAAGTCAAAATCAGGCAAGAGGGTGGAATAATAAATGACTCCTAAATCGCTTGACTGTCAATGGCAAAGCAAACTTTTTTTCTAGAATGTTTCCGACATGCTTAATGGCTTCAACATTTGTAACGTTTTTCGTCAGTAAAAAAAGATGAATAAAGAATACAAATGGTTGAAATGATTGATTGCAGATCTTCTTTCTTACCATTATTGGGGCTGGTTTTGAACATCTGGGTTAAATTCGGACACCCCTAAATTGATAGAATATTGTCCTAAGAATCTGGAATCTTTTCAAGTTCTAACTGGTTCTAGATTCTAGTGTAAACGACCCACTTTAATTAATTTAGAATATCAATTTAGGAATGTCTTCATGTATCACACATTTCCAAAAACACCCTGTGTAACCGTACTTTTCTCAAACCAGAAAAGTTGAATTTTTCTGGAAATTTTTTCGGGAACAGGGAAGAAGGAGAAATTTGTTTTAAAAGAGGAAAAGAGGGAAATAGAGGAAAGGGTGTGAATTCCTGGTTTTGTGAATCGCAGTGTAAGAACATACTGTTGAGAAGTACTGGAAGAGTGTATCAGTGGTAGATCGAAGTGCTTGGTTCATTGTTCGGTAGTCCCAAGAAAGAAATTGTGGTACATGAAGCCAAGTAGGTTTGGATTGAATCAGACTGACTGCCTTGAACTTTATTTTCTTCAGGTACATGCTGCCTAGTGGAAAGAAACTAAACGAATTTAAACTCTACGTACTCTGAACGATTCGACTCGAAATTGGCGCTCAATCAATTTCAATTTCAATTTTTACCTAACTCAATAATCGATAACTCTCAATTGTAACCAACAGAAAATAGTCAAATAGGAGAAGACACAAATTTTTTCCTACGACGGAAAAGGTTATCATATTTTCCAAAGATGAAGTTAAGACCCAATCATTAATTTACATGTACTTTCGTGTATTTCACTAGGAAAAGATGAAACATAGAAAAAGTCCAGATTTATTCGTTTAAATTTGATTTAATCAACCTGAACTTATTCAGAAGTATCAGCATGTCTATTATATACGAGTAAACGTATCTTTCTTACTTTACTTAAGAAAAAATACATTTGCTTTTTTTACAATAGTTAATATCCACTAAAATTTAGACAACCAGTTAAAAATAAAACAATATTAAATTAACGTTAATTCAACTGCGCCAAACTCTGATGCGAAACATTCATTGAGTTATTTGATACTCATGCTCAATCTATGGGTTCAAAAGTATCAGGATCTGCAAGTCGTCGTTCGATTTTAATGAAACTTGACGAAATTATAGTGCTATATAAGAGAAATTTTTTTCCAAAAAGAATTTTTTAAAATTCAGTATTAAGGGAGTTACACCATATTGAATTTAAGCATAACATTTTTTAAAATTATTTATATTTAAAAAGCCGTAAAATGATTTTTAATGAAAGTTTAATGTATTACAAAAAAAAGAGTACCATTTATATTAAAATACAGAACATTTTTTTACTGAATATTTTGCACAAAAAAGTTCAAAAAACTTTTAAATTTTATTTTTCGTCCATAATTCATCATTTTATTTTTTTCAAGTAAGAATATAAAAATTCCTTATAATTGCACCTTTTTTTACCAAGAAGAATTTAAGATGACATTAAAATCGAACAACCACTTGCAGATCCTGATACTTCTGACTATACTGGCCATATAAATAATGTTTTTGTTCTATTCGTAAAAGTAACATTATAAAAGAACAAATAATTTCTAAATGGCACAAATTTCTAGCAACTTCATTAATATTCTTTTTTCAGAAGACTTTCACAAATTATTCATTGAATAATTTTTTTTGTGTAGAAAATTAACTACCTTAATTGGAAGTTCAATTACTTGGTTGAAACTGAACTAATTTGCTAAAAAATGTATTTTTTTCTTTGAATATGTTTGGTCAATGTTCAACTATTTTCTGAAAATTATTTTCCCTTTTTTTTTGTTTGAAAATATATTTTTTCAGCTCAAAATTCAATAAACTAATTTCTAGTAAAAAATCGATAATTTCAAGCCTATACTTTAACTACTTATTTAGTTTAAAAATAGATTTTTTTTAAAAAATTGTTATTTGTGGGTTAAAAAGGGTAATTTGGTATCGAAAATTCGTCGCTTAGCTTAAAAATCCAACTGCTTTCTTGCAAGGTCAAGTTTTTGGGTTCAGATTTAATTATTTTCGTGAAAACCTCTACTATTTTGTCAAAAATTAATCTGTTTTGGTTGAAGATTCACATATTTTGTTGAAGATCAGTCTTTTTCATTAAATTTTACTGATTTTTTATTTAATATAATTTTAAACGGAAAATATAATACATAGTTCATATTTAACCAGAAAAAATTGTTTTAATCTTTTTTAATTAAAAATTCTACTACTGGGTTAAAAGTTAAAGATTTTAAAGAAAATTCAAACATCTTTTTCAAAATTCGTTATTTTAGTTGACAATGCAACAATATGTTTCTTAATTTGATTTTTTTTAATTCCACTATTTAGTTATAAATTTAATTTTTGCGTTAAACATTAGAATTATTTGTAGAATGTTATTTTAAATAAAAAATTCGCACTTTTAGATTGAAAATTGAACTGTCAGGTCAAAAATTGAATCTATTTCTCCTGAATTCGTTCCTCTCACTTGAAATTATAACTATTTAGTTGTAAATATGACTCTTTGGTGAGTAATTAATTTTTGTTTAAAGCTCAACTACTTAGTTAAAAATTAATTTCTTAAGATCTGAAATATAACTATATCCATTTACAAATTCAATTATTTTTTTGGAAACTTCATTATTTTGTTGAAAATTTAAATATTCTGTTAAGGATGTAACTAATTTTGTTCAAACATCCAATTAATTTAAAAAATATTCTTCTTCTTGGAATGATCATTCGTATTTTTTGCATTGAAAATTAATTTTTTTCGTAGAAAAGGTCTTGCTTGAAAATGAAATTGTCTCCTAAAAATTCATTTTTTTCATTTGAAAATTTGACTACTTGATTCAAAAGGCAAGGATTTGTAGTGGACCTTATTTTTTAACCGAATTTATTTGGTTTAAAATTAATATATTGTTGTTGAAAAATTAATCTTCTTTGTGGAAAAATCATATTTTTTGTTGCAGCATCATCTTTCCCAGTTTAAAAATCGACGGTTTTCACAAAAATGCGATTTTTCAGTTAGATATCTCAATTCTTTAATTGAAAATTCACCTGTTTTGATCCCCATGGTACCTACAAATAATTTTATTTAAAAGAATGTATTTCCTCATAATACCTCTATTTTTGTGGAAAATCATCCTATTTTCTCTATTTTGAGAGCATTTTGGGTTGTGATGTGTGATTAAGGTTCACCTAGTGATCATGTTGTAATTCCAGTAAAAAAACAAAATAAAATTATATAAAATTGTTTAGTATTTTTCACCTTTCAGATTCTATTTTAACCAGATATATATTTTCTGTCAAGGCAGATCTATCTTTAGAAACAGGAAATAACTTTCCTTTCGCTCGAGATTCTTTGAAAAGTCAAGAAAGTTTCTTGAGACCGATCGATCCTTCAACTTGGCACTGGAAAGTTATGTTGGCCGAGAGATAGGTAGTAACAAGAAGTTTGAATACATATAATAATAGGACATTAATATCAGTGCATTGCAAAGTCATACTAAATAATGTAGCTTGCGAGGCTATAATGTCTCGTTTAGTTTGATAGGGCAGTGAACAGGTCGCGAAGTCACTTGTGCCGAGTTTCCAGTTCGCGTGGTTTTCCACCAGAATGCACACGTGGCCTCTTGACACCCATAAATAGAGCTTTCTACGTTTTCAACTCTAACTGTGTTATTTCTGTCGAGACATCAATTCTAGAGCAGTAAAAAGATTGTTAATAAGGAAACAATTGAATAAAGAAGGAAATTCATTAGAAACGTTCCAAATTAACTTTAATTTCGACGCATCCGGAAATTGGCGCAGCAGCGCTCTCTTTCAGATAGAACATTTAATTTAGGCACGTCGATTCCCTGCTGAAAAAGTTTGATAGGATTTTATGCAATGAAAGCGGAAAAACTTTATTCAATGGAAATCAACTGAAATCTGTTTCAATTTTGTAGGAAAATCTTATACATTTTTATCAACACTTTGCCAATTAAACTGATTGAAAACTTCTGATTGAAATTCTATCAAATCTTAATCGCGCAATACTTGTTTAAAATACTATATTTCAGAATCTTGGAAGTTTTTGTCTAACTCTGTTTGTCGAGAAATCTTATACTTTTCCATCAACATTTTCTCATTAAACCTTTCTTGAACCTTCATCGTACAAGACTTATATCAAATCCTGTGTTCCAGAATCTTAAAAGTTTTTATCTAACTTTATCTATCAAGCAATCTTATACTTTTCTAAATTTCTATACAAATGTTCTCATCGAAATTCTATTAAATATTAATAGCACAATCTTATATGAAATCTTATGGTTCAGAATCTTTAAAGTTGTTATCTTACTCTATCTATCGAGAAATCTGATACTTTTCTAAGTTTCTATATAAATTTTCTCATAGAATATCTATTAAATCTTAATCGCATAATACTTGTGCCGAATCCTATCTTTCAGAATCTTTAATGTTTTCATCTAACTCTATCTGTCTAGAAATCTAATACTTTTGTTAAGATTCTCTAACAAGTTTTTTATTTAATATAAAATCCTGTATTTTAGAATTGTTGAAGTTTTTATCTAACTCTGTCTGTCGAGAAATCTTATGCTTATCTAGCACAATTTCTGCACCAAAAGTATATCAAATATTATTTTCGTCCTGGGTTGTATCGAATCCTTTGTCTCCAAATCTCGAAAATTTCTATGAAATGATATCCGTTATACAGTCTCTCATATTTTCTGCCAACAGTTTTTTTTATTAAAACCAGCAAATCTTATCCGCACCAGGCTCACATCGAATCCTATTTTTCAGCCCCTGGAAGATTTTTACCGAATACTTCTCGTGAATAAATCTTATATTTTTCTGTTGGATATGATCATTAAAATTTTTTTTCTTCTGCAATAAAACCATTTTTACAGAAAAATATAAAATTTTTTGGAAGATTTGATATGGACAGATTTTGATTGAATATTGTATTTTGAAATCTACGCAATCTTATTCTCAGTGAACTTGTATCAAATCCTTTCTTACCAATTTAGGAAATCTCTATCAAAATCTATCCACCGAAAAATAGTATACTTTAATGCCAACAGATTTTCATTAAACCTGCATGAAGTCCTACCTACAGCAAAAGTAGAACTTAGATCAAATCCTGTCTCCTATAATTCCTGAAATTTCTCTCAAATTGTGTTCGTTGAATGATCTTACATTTCCCTATCAAAATATCTTGAGAGAAGATAATATTAAATTTTTTCTCTAGATGGAAAGTCTATCAAATACTGTAATTTTTATTCAGTTTTCAGCAGAGTTTTAAGTTTTAAAAAAATGCTTAATAAATTTGCAGAGTCCCGTCATAATATGGAAAGCTGAATTAATATAAAAATAAATTGAGATTGTACCTGCAGAATCCTATATATCTTGAGAAAAGTAATTCCAGAGCAATTAAATTGACTAATGTAGAGTTAACGAGCAGCACTTCGAGGCGCTAGTCGAGATGCGTTTGGGTAGACTTTACGATATATTGCGGGGATGACACAGAGCTGAGAATGGAGGTCAGAAGCGGGTACCTGTTGTAGATATGTGGCGCCGCGAGGCTCCAAGCTAATTATTACAATTCCCATAACAATGATCATACATTAAAAACTAATATCAGTGATGAGAACTTGAACTTAATCACAATCTCCTCTTTCTCTTTGCATAATAGTTTATTCTAAAAGCGACGAGGGAAAAGTAATTTCCTTGGAGATTTTAAAAAGTTACCCTCATTTTCATCAACAGGGCTCAGACCCACCAGAAGGCTTTAAAAAAGTAGCATTAGTGGCATTAAATTACGAAGCAATTTGTATGAAATTTCGAAAAAAGTCAGAAAAAAGCCGGATCAAGTTTTTTAATTTAATGAAAAAGGCAGTATCAGGGAGGCGACTATGTAACTTTTTCAGATTCATTTACATTCCGCTACACCAAAATTCACGTTGGTGGACTTTTTAATTGTTGTGGTCATTAAAATTAAAAAAAAAAACTGGCATGAGTTACATAATAAACGCCCCCGCCATGCACTGAATGACTGAAATAATAACGGTATTTGATTAGTAATATGGAGTAAATATTTATCACTGTATTTGCAAAATTTTTTAAACAATAAAAAAACTTTAACTTTAAAAAATTTTGTTAACAAAAGTCATTCTGCTTGAATCATTCTGAATCTGGGTGTAAAATATTTCCTTCTCCACAATTAAACTTGTCAACTGGGATTAATTACTTTAAAATGAGAGAAGTTTGTAATTGAGATTAATTTTGAACTTCAGGAATATTCATTCTAAGCATATGAAACTTGAAATTCCTTAAAAATTAAGGCTTTAAATTTGAAACTTTATGGTTTGAATAAATTTAGACTTCACAGTGCAAATTAAATTATTACTTTAAACTGAATCTAATACTGACGCAATATTGAATTTAATATGACAAGCTTTAAATTTCTGAGTTGTCCAGTCGAAATATATTGCATTTTCGACAAAGTAGCTGAATTTTTAACGAAAAAGGAGGAACATGTAATCCAAAGACGAATTTTTACAGAATAATTGAGTTTTTAAGTTCAAAAGACAAATGGTTTAAAAAACTGTAGAATTTTACACCAAAAACAATAATTTATAATAAAATAGTTGAATTTAAACAAAAAAATTATAATATGCAACTAAAGAGTTGCATTGACAATTAAATAGTAGAGAATTTTAAAGCAACAAAGACGAATTTTGAATAAAGTACGTGAAGTTTTAACCAAACAGTTGATTCTATAACCTACAAAAATGAATTTTCAACGAAACGGTCGAACAGTAAACTAAGAAAGATAACTCTTTAAAGACACTGTTGCATTTTTAAGCCAAAAAGGCGAACTTTATAAAAGACAGTCGAATCAACCTAAAAGTTTTAATTTCTACAGAAAAGATCAATTGTACAAAAAAAAATTAATTTTCAACCACCTATTTTAACTTTGAATGAAGAGATGAATTGAAGTGAAAAAAGGTTATTTTGAAACACGATAAATTTTTAACCAAAAAAGTTTGCTTTTTCACTATAAAAGATGAATTTTCAATTCGAAATGTTTGCTTTCATGTCCAAAGAAGGAAACGTTTAACAAAAAAGTTAAATTTTCTACACAAAAATATAACTTTTTAACGAAAATAGTTGGATGTTGACTAAGATAATTAAGTTTTTATTTAATAAAATAAATTTGTAACAAATTAGGGAATTTCACAAACTAACAACTAAGTTTTTAATAAAAGACTAATTTTCTACTGAGTACGATGAATTCTAAGCCAAAAATAGATTTGTTAAATTTGCAGTTAAGGAAATTAATTTTGAACTAAACGAACGAATTCTTCACAAAATCGTTTAATATTTAACTGAAGAGTAGATTTGTAAAGCAATAGAATGAACTTTGAATGAAAAATAGTTGAATTTTCTTATTTAGTTTTATTGATTCATTTCGCAATTAAGCGATAAAACAAGAAAGTGGGGAAAAGGCCACAAGGGGAAGTTTCTTTAAAACAGAGGAAAAGAATAGATATTTTTAAAAAAGGGAGAAGGGAGAATAGGGAAAAAGGTGTGAAGACTGTGATTGAATTTGAAACTGAGTTTAAACGTTTCCTACTTAGAAATTCTTAAAAATAAAAAATTACTCAATTTCACACTTATTAATTACAACTTTTCGAAGTATTAAGCTGTAATAAGAAATCATCCACTTAAAATTTTTTTTAATTAAAATGGCACAATTTTTTCTAGTTTTTAATTTGAATTTTTTAAATCTCATGGTGATTAAAATTGAACATAAGTGTAACGAACATGTGAGAAAAACAAAATTTAAACTAATTTTTAAAACGGTTAAAAATAATAAGAGATATGCTAACTTCTAATCTTAATTAATCTACATCCTTTTAGAGTAGTATTTATATATTTTATATCTAAATTAATTTTTATTGAGCAAACTATCAGTATTAATACTAAAATAATTATATTAATAACTAAGTACTATGACAGTTGTGCATATTACATTTATGTTTATAATTATATCACGTAATTGAATCAATTTCTATTAATGTCGATATTTGACGTTCTCGAGTAATGTAATTAATTTCCACAAGCATGTTTATATACGCTTGAACTGACAATTTCGATAATTTCGAAAATAGATATCAACTAAAATGATTGCTAACCCACTTTTAAACTAATTTACTGAATAGTCCGAAGTGATGTATCATTCGCATACAATGTTGCATGGAGAAACGTCCTGTTACAAAGAGTTTTAACGAAGGAACCGAACTTCAAGGAATTGGCCAATCTCGTTGCTGGGCATCTCACGAAACTTCGCATCCACTAAAGATTTGTATTTCAACCGCGATAAGGATTGCGATAACCGATTAACGGACTGAAATACGAGAGAAGTTTTAAACTACCCTGCCTTCATTAGCAAACGTAATTAATTAACGGAGATCCGCCCGCCATGAATTATTCGACTCTCGATGCGTATATCGCTTCTGCTGTGTGCGACAGAGAAAGAGTGATGGAGAAAGATAGGGTGAGAACCGGGCAGTATGAGAAAGTGAGAAAGTAGGAAGATAGAAAGGGAAAGGGTATTACGAGCAAATCGAAATAGGGAACAGCGCCGGTCCATTCTACGCCGAGACGAATGCCCCTTTGATATATGTAGGTTCCAGAGCTTCCTCTAACACTGATCCGTCTTGCCTCTAATGTGTGCTGCTGACGAAAAACGTTGCAAATTGATGCCATTATGAATGTCGGAAACATACTAGGACAAAGTTTGCTCTGTCATTGACAGTCAAGAGGCTTGTGAGTCACTTATTATTCGACCCTCCTGGCTAATTTTGACATTATGATTCTTTCAGAGAGAACATTCTGATTTAAAAAATTATTATTTACGCGGGGTTGATGACTCTTTCGATCAGACGCCCACCTATGAGGTCTGTCCGGAAATCATCCGACCTTGTGATATATTAGAAGTAAGCTTCAATTCTGGAC
The DNA here is from genome assembly GCF_010883055.1 of Belonocnema kinseyi. Classification (NCBI taxonomy): domain Eukaryota; kingdom Metazoa; phylum Arthropoda; class Insecta; order Hymenoptera; family Cynipidae; genus Belonocnema; species Belonocnema kinseyi. The sequence continues at coordinate 83,486,742 of NC_046659.1, read as the reverse complement.
AATGGCCATCATATTATCTTTGAAAATACTCTTTTTTGGAAGCGACAACCTACTCCCAGTGATCCTTCCACTTTCTTAAGAACTTCTTCAAGTTAGCTTTCAGACAATTTAACAGTTGTTCCGTAGCTTTTTTTTATTTTCTCTAGGTTTTAAATTCGTTTTGCTTTTGCCGAATACTTCAATTTAAGAAAAAGTTAGAAAGCACAGGGAGCCGAAGTAGTGCAAGACAGTATTTCACCAGAAATTGCTGAATAAGCTGTGATTAATAGGCAGATGTGTTATCATGTTGAGAGACGCAATCACCACTTTCAAATCACCTACACCGTCTTTTAGTTTAGAAATCACTCCCAGAGTATAGTTTTTCTAAAGATGTAACTATTTTGCTAGCATTAAAAAATAACGCCAATGCTACTTATATTCTCAAATTGCTTGTCCAAATCTTAAAAATCAACATTTCAAATTATTTTTATATTTTGAAGATTTTAAAAGATGAAAGTTTGGAATAATGAATAAGAAGCACTAAGAAAGGTGGGTCTCGTCCTCAATTTTAATAATAATGAAAAAAGCAAAAACAATTATTAACAAAGAAATTGTCTTTTTTTTATAATTATACAAATTTAGGACCAGACCTACCATTCTTAGTGCTTCTTGTTTAGTATCCCAAATTTTCAACTCGATGTGGCGTTTCGTATGATAATAAGTTGGGAAATGAAAAAATTGGCGGTAAGGTAGGAATCTAGTCACGTGACCCACTCATCACATGTCCTTAAAAATTTTTTCATTGCAAAGTATTACAAGGAATTTCAAATCTTTAAGGTATTTGATAAATTTAAATAGATTTAAGGGAATTTGACCAGAAAGATTTAAAGATATTCCAGCGAATTCTTAATAGTACTGTAGGGAATCAATTAAATGAAAGGAAATCTCATTTGACTTCTAGGGATTTCTAAAGTTTTTTTACTGGTTTTTGGGATTCTAAAAGATTTGAACAGATTCCAGAGCATGAAGTGAATTTTAAAATATTCAGAAGAATTTTATCAGATTTCAAAGAATTTTGCAGATTTTTATAATTTCTAATGATTCCACAAGATATCATTATAATTAAACAAATTCAAGGAATTTTTATGGTATCTACAAAATATTAATGAATTTTAAGGCATTTCAAAATTCATATGTAGTTTATAGGATTTAAAAAAAAAGTTTCCCATAGAATTGTAAAGTATCTTCTATAGATTTTAAGAGTTTTTTATATATTTTAGAGACTTTCAACGGATTTCGTAGATTTCAAGGAATTTAAATTATTGTTGGGTATTTTGAAAACTTAAAATAGATTTCCAGAAACACAATCAGATATTATGAAATTTTATTTTATTTCAGTGGGTTTCAAAACTTTTTGGGTGTTTTAAGAGATTCAAAAGGATATTTAAGGCCATTTTATGGAAGGTGCATATTGTGTACCAGAAAAAATATTGTCCGAGGATTAAATATTTTAAAAATTGCATTATATTATTTTTTACCACTATTACAAATTTACATTACACTTAATGCTTTTTTGAATTTCGTAAATAAGTCCGAGGCCTAAAACAATGAATTTAACACATTAAGAAATTAACGCTACTTTGGATTTTTGTAAGATTTTAAAAATATTCAAAAGGTTTTCAAGAGTTTGAGTTATTTTAAAAGATTCTAAGGAAATTAACGAAAACTTAACATTTAAAGGTTTTTCAAAGATTTTCATAGGATTTTCGAAAAAAGTTGTATTTTTGTATTGGTCATGTTTTATGAAAGAAAAATCGTTATTTATTAGAAAGAAACTTTAAAACGTATACAAAATAATTATTTTGACAAAATTTATTGTAATCTAATTTCTTTTTCTGTCACTTCTTAACAATTTTTTCAAAATGGTTGAATTTCGATAAATCATGGCTTATATTAACGAAGAAAATATTCCCTGCAAATCTACTGTTTCCAATTTCAAAAAAACGCAAATAAGTTTTAAATATAGTTATTTATTTAAACAATAGTTTCTTTAAAAAAATTGTTTTAATGATTTCACCCAAGGAAAAACTTACTTTTAAAATTTGACACGCAGTATAGTAGTAAAGAATGTTTTCCTACAAAAAAGGTCACCATGGATCAAAATGCAACCAATAATCGGTAAAAAGGACTGTAAGAAAAAAGTCAATTGCAAAGAAAAAATGGTAACAATAAAGTTTTTTAAATTTCTAAAATATCTCCATCAAAAATGATATTTTTAATTTAATCGGATATCACCAGTAATATTATTCTGATTTATCAAATCATAAAAATCTATTTCTTTCATAGGTCTTATCTTTGGTAAAACAACTACCTTAAGGAAAAAACGAGAAAAATGGCAAGAATGGCAAATTTCTTTCAACAGGGGAAAAATAAGAATTCTTGAAATAAGAAGAGAAGAAAGTAACAGAGAAAAGAGTGTGAACCCTGCTTAATTGAATTTTTGAAACAGTAACAAATCTCTTGCAAATCACACCGCTTTTTTAGTCTACATGTACATGAGGTCTTTCATCTTTGAACTTTGCTGATCGCTCAATAATCATTGAGAGCGTCGTTATTAATATTAAAATTCTTTACTCACGAGAAGGTGACCTTTAACCGAGCTATGTTCAATGCACTTACCTGAAACAAAAAATTAATGAATATTACAATAGCTTCTTTATACTGAATCAAATAGATGAGTCATAGTTGAGTACACTAATCTTTTTTATTTGTTCTATTCTGCAATGATTGACTAATATAGTTAATAATTTTTAAACTACTTTAAACATTTTAATTTATTTATTTATGTTAACTGAATAAGATGAATTATTACCATAAAAGATCAATGGTTAATCTAAGAGAACGAATGATCAATAAAACGGTGGAATTTTTGACCAAAACAGATGACTTTTTTAAAAAATACTTGAATTTTAAAAGAAATAATAATTTTTTTGAAATTATTATATCTTTAACCTATGAACTCAAAATGTCAATCTATAAAAACGAATTTTTCGTTGAAATAGACGAATGTTCAACCAAACAGATGAAGTTTCAAAAGAAAGAAAATTACTTTTAAACAAAATCCTTGAATTTTGAATGAAATAATTAAATTGTGCAATAAAAAGGATCAACTTTTAATTAGAAATTAAAAAGTAAAATTTTATTTGAAAAAATTTAATTTTCTTGAAAATATTCAAATTTTCATCCAAAGAGATCAAATTTTCAACAAAAAAGACGAATTTTCAGCAAATAAAAATGTTTCAGTCAATGAAAAACCTATCCAAAGTGTTGAACTTGAAGCCAAAAGACAAATTTTCTGTAAAAAACTTGAATTTTCTGTTAAATAGTTGCATTTGTAACCAAAAAAGTGGATATATAAATACAAAGACATTAGTTTTCTGCTAAAATATACGAATTTTTTATTAAAAGAGATCAATTTTTAAAAAATAGTTCAGCTTTTAACTAAAGATATAAACTGCCAACTAAAATGATAAAGGACCCCACGGCAAATGTAGATGAAATGGCTTTCGGTCGATTTTGATTAAATTTCGTAAAATTATAGTTCTCAATGTCTCCATCCAAAGTGCTTTGGGGTACAAAGTCCGAAAATGGACAGTTTTCGAGTTACAGAGGGTTAAAAATCCAACCCTTTTAAGAAACATTACCAAATATCTCGAAAACTGTAGCTCTGCAAAAGATGAGCGAGGTGAGCGAGATTTAGTCATTATCTAGCACTCATGACTTGCCTTCATTGGCTAGCTATTGACTAAGTCATACTCATTTCTTGTCTTTATGGGTTCTTTATTGATTTCCTCTTTATATTATGTCTTTATTGGCTGAATATTAGGAATAAATGACAAGTTCACATTGAATGACCTTGAAAAATAACCTGTGTCTTAAGGCCATGATTTTCTTTGCATTTCCCCATTAGAGCACAATAACTTTCATAGGGAACATTTTTTTTGCAGAGCTGCGGTTTTCGAAATATTTGGTAATGTTTCTTAAAAGGGTTGGATGCTTAACCCTCTATAACTCGAAAACTGTCCATTTTCGGACGTTGTGCCCAATAACACTTTTGATAGAGACATTGAGAACTACAATTTTACGAAGTTTAACCAAAATCGACCGTAAGCCATTTCATGTACATTTGCTGCGGGGTCCTTTTCAATACAAAAAGAAGAGTTTTGATTAGGTTCAATTTTCAACTAATAAAGATAAATACTTAACAAATAAAGTCATAGCAGATATTCCAGACCAAAAATATTTTATTTTTAATCAAAAACAGTTAAAGTCAATGAAAAAATATTTTCCGCCAAGAAAAATTGCAATCACAAATATTTTTACAAAATACAAAAATTAAATAATGTGATATTTGAAAATTGTGATAGATGAAATATCTACTAAAACAGATGAATTTTGAACAAAAGGGTTGAATTTTTAACCAAATAGTAAAATTTTCAACTAAAAATATAGTCATGAGAAAGAAGAAAATGCAACAAAAAAAATATAAACGAAATACAACGCAAAACAGTTACAAACAATAAGTTTCAACCGAGAAGAATAATTTTCTACGTAAAACGACGAATTCATAACAAAATAAATTAATTTTCAAACAAGTAGTTGATTCTTTTACTAAAAGAATCGATTTTAACTAACAAATGCAAAATTGTAATTTTCAGTTAACAAAATTAATTTTTTTTCAAACGAATTTTTAACAAGATAACATTTTTTTCTACCAAAGAGATAAATTTTTGTCTCAAATAATAACACAAAAAAAAAAGAATTTTTGACAAAGAAGTTCAACTTTTGAACCAGAAGTTCCAAACTTCTCACGATTAATGCGAATTTTCAAGAAATAAAGATTTTTCAATCAAGAAAGAAGATAAAGTTTATTTAAATTGTGAAACTTTTAAGACAAAAGACAAATTAAAACTTAAATTTTTAAGCGAACAGTTGCACTTAAAGAAAAAAGATACAAAAAAGACGAATTCTTAACTAAAAAAAAAGAATCTAAAATTAAAAAATTAAATTTGTAATTTAAAAAAGCATTTCAACTAGGTACTAACCTTCCACCAAAAAATGAGTTGAACTTTCAAATCAAAAAGAGGAATTTTCAACAAAGTAGTTAAATTGCTATTCAACAAGAATGACTTCATAGCAAAATTAATGGCTTTCCCTAACCTACGGATATACTACTATAAATATAAGCCATATATAAATTCTTTCATTGAAAACATATATTTCAGAATAAATTATTCTAACTTGGAAAACAACTTTCGAAGATGTGCGTGGGAGTTCATTAACCCTGATATGATATTGATTTTCATGAAAAATTCATGTAATAATTAAGGTGAAAGGGAATGTACACTTGGTATATACTGGTTATTGTTTTCTAGTGCTGAAAATAGGAAGAGCGGAAGGGAGGGAAGGTTTCATTCTACTTTAGTCAGCTGTGAGGGTTCCCACATAGATTATCCAGGGTAGTTTCTGTTCCTTGAAGTCTTGAAGCAGACACTTGCAAGCTGCCAGGAAGTTGCTGCAAGCTGATAGCAAATTGTCGAGCTACTGAGTCTTATCCGGGCAAAGTCGTCTATGTCTACCGGGAACTCGCAAATCACAGATACGGGACCAAATTATCCGACAAATTCCGGGCGTGTGGGCGTATCTTAATGGTTTACTGTGATTCTCCGATTCACCATAATCGACAAACCCTGATGTGAGATAAGTCCACTGAGATGCAGGCAAAACCAGAGAAACATAAAAATTATTCTAGATTTAAAGAAGAATATTTCTAGTCATAGACAATTCGATTGTAATAAATCTGTCTCGAATAATTATCACTATCATTTACCATCAATATTTTAAGTCCCAATGTAAAATGTTAAAATTTATACTGTCCTAATTACAGTGTTTAAATTTGTAGGCTTTCGAAGCGTTGGGCAGGAACTTTCATGCAATGAAACTATCCTTTAGGGCAGATTTCGGGGCTGACTTTGGCTTCGCTTTTGTGTATTCACGCTTGAGTTCTCGCCTGAGTGAGAACCGCAGACCACACGCACCCGCACAGATCCTGTACAACCTACCTGCGGCGCGACCACAATTTTCGAAAGAGCTATAGAAGGGAGAGCTATTGAAGGGTTTCACTGTATTTTGAGTCAAGTGTCCGTCTGTCGTACTTTTTTTACATAAATGGGAAGCTCCCAACTCCTAACACCTAACTTCTTACTCATAACTCCTAACTCCTCAATCATAACTCCAAAATCCTCATTCCTAAATCCTCATTCCTAGCTCCTAACTTGTTACTCCTAACTTGTAACTGATAGCTCATAATTTCTAACTCATAACTCATAACTAATAACTCATAAGTCAGAACTTATAACTCCTGATTTACAACTTAGGGTGCTCAGATAAGTAAGGGGAGCGGAACCAGTGAAATAGAGGAGTAATGTTGAGGTAGAGGAAGTGAGGAGCAATGTCAAGGAAGTGGGGAGATCGTAAAATTTATGAGAAAGCAGTTGGGAAAGGAAGAAGTGTCAAAGGTTAGAAAATGGAGAGGGGAAGTAGGGTAGGAGAAAGGTTTAGGGAAATGCAGAAGTAAGGGAGGGAGAGTGTGGAAAATGTACATTTGAACGACCTATTTACATCTTAACAGGCTACTGAGCCTTTTTTTTTGTAGGCGCAAGGTGCATTCTTTTACTAATGTTTAATTTCTCG
>NC_046659.1:83470569-83479910 GCF_010883055.1 Belonocnema kinseyi | reverse complement strand
TTCAACAGAATTGATGCAAAAGCTGTCGAACATAAAAAATATATACAACGTTTTATTTCTTCATAACTGTTGCTAATTGTTCAACTTAATTTCATAAGCAAATATAAGATCTTTCACAGTTTTTAACCGGCAGATTTTTTTTTATTACGATTATTTTATAAAATAATTCACAACTTGACTCACTGTTCCACAAAAAGTTGACAGAAGTTATTATTTATTTGAATAAATTTTAAAAAGCACTACTGAATGTCGGTCATTTTGAACCGTAATATATGTTGTTTTTTGTAAACAATTTTACTAAAAAATCTATCATTTCGTCAGATTTGAAGAGTACGAAACCATATCTTCGAACAATTTAAATTTTACTGTGTACAGAAATAACAAAAAATCATGAAATAGCGGATTTTTGAAATAAAATTGTTCATTAAATAAAATATGTATTATTGTTTGTTGATAAGGTACCATAAGAGAAATATTGGTATATAGTTTATAATATATAATTATTGTCTATATCAAACTATTAAAAACTGTTGAAATTGCGGAATTTTCAAATACGATTTTTCCTAATCATTTGTTAATAAGTAGTCAAGTAGTAAATTTGTTTGTTAAGTTTTTTCACGCAATAAACAATTTTTCTTTCCTGATAAAGTAACATAAAGGAAGGGTTTTACCAAGGAATTTGAAATTCATAATGTTAAAAAAGTGTAACCTCTTGGATTTAAATTGCTAAATCTGAATTTGTTAATCAAATTTATTCAAATAATTAACGATTGTTTAGAAATATTAAGAAATTGTATATATTGCATATCGTCGATACATCTTCAATCAGTTGCAAAAATCAATAATATAGGAACGAAGGCTTACAAAAGCGAAATCACTATGACCTGCACTTGTTTATTAAATTTGTTTATGACATAAATAATCACTTTGGATTTAAATAAAGTCGTAACTAAGCATTGTTTTTACTTATACCTAGAATGACAAAATTAAAATAAAGTCTTTCAAGTATTTTATATCTTGAAGTAGCACTTTCACTCATTAATTTTTCAATGCAGAAATTAAACTGTTGTTTGAAAATGTTTGAACTTGCTGAATATTAATTGTAAGTAATGTCTTAATGGGTATTATGAAATTTTAAATGAGATGAGTAGTTCTAAAACAGAACAATAGTTTATCGAAAAAAATGGTCAACTTTATTGTTAGTTTAAAATGGTCTATTTTGTCCAATCGTGTACATGGAACTGTTTAAGCATTCTTGTTCGATCATCGAAGTTGGGTATTTTGAAACTTCGTAGACATTGTTAAATTGCGAAAGATGTTGGGTTTTTTAGAACGTGCTGCTTTTAAAAATGTTTCGTGTCTTCCATTTCAAACTCCTTTACTCTAAAATATTTGACTTCAAAAGCTGCGATTAAAAACGATTCAATTTTAATTAGATGACATTAGAAAAAGCTTACTTTCGGAAATTACTTATTTGAAATATTCACATTAGGAATTTTTTTATTTTCTTGAATTTGGAAGGCATTTCATATATTTATACATTCCTGTAATCGATGTAGTTCTAAATTCGAACCCCTCGGCACAACAAATATTTTGTATCCTTGATCAGAAGTACTGAAAGTTTTGTTCGGATATCCACTCGTCGTGAATTGTCAATATAGGCGAAATAAGAGGAGGGGAAGAGAGGGTAAGTGGAAGAGAGAAGGGAAATTATGGAAGGAGGAGCACGGGAAGCAAATGAAGGGAAAATAAGGCATAGGGAAGTAGGGAAGTAGGCGAAGTAGGATATAGAGGGGAAGTGTGTGGAGGGGTAGCGGGACGAGAAAGTGAAAGTGAATGAAAAAGAAGAATGAAAATGGATGTAAAGGGGAAGGTAGAATAAGGAGAGGGAGATTTTAACAATTTAATCAACGTCTTAAGAGGCTAAGAAACCCTTTCTTGTAAGTGTACGGTTCTTGCTTTGACTAAGTATTGTATAGGGGAAGAGAAAGGAAAATTAAGGTCGACTAAGTATTGTATAGGGGAAGAGAAAGGAAAATTAAGGTCAAGTATCTTCAGATGTAAATGAAATGGAGATTTAGGCTTAATATAATCTAATCTCTTTTTCTTTTTTTCGTCTCTGACTTCCTTAACTGCTCGGTCGCGGAAGGGAGTTAAGAACTCGACAGAGGGGAGGATGTTATTTAAGAGAGTATTTCCAACCTCACCCTCTCGCTGTTACAAATTGGACTACCTACACTTAAAACTCCCGATTAAGGATCTTCGCCCGTGCGTCCCGCTTCTCAGCCTTTCCTGCTTTCCTCTCTGGTTTAAGCAACCTTTCTTTTTCTCACCTTGAATCTCGGCAATCTAGTGTCTAATCTCATCCACAGAGACTTCTAAAGCTGCTTTCGTTAGCTTTATATTTACCTCTGAAGCTAATCCAAAACAGATTTCATTTGAAATTCATAAAGGGAGATTTATATTTTTTTGAAACGACTTACGGAATAAAAATAAATGTTTCAGATAGCAAAGTTGCCATTTTTCAGTAATTAAGAAGATAAAATGGTCGCTTTTAGAGAGGAAAAAAATTTCATTTTCAAACCAAAATGGATGTTATAACATTCTTTTAATAAAATTGATAAATATGAGACCATAATTTAAAGATATTTTAATATTAAATCCAATCTGGCTTTTTTAAATAAAGCGGGGTTTATACTTCAGGTCACAAAATCTTTGTCATGACCGACGGATAGTATTGGGCCACTAACTCGTTTTATTAAATTCTTTGTTAATTAAACCCTAGATAAAGTAATTTAGCCTTCGGGATATTGACTCATCATCCCAGTGGGAACAAAATTCGGCGACGTCTTTACGAGATCGTTACGACATCTTTACTATAACTTTACGACATCCTATGTCCATGTATTTTCGGTGTCTTCGCGATATGGTAAAGACATCGTCAGATCATACGACTTATTTACAATATCGTAAAGACACCTTAACTACATGGACATAGGATGTCGTAAAGTTGTCGTGAAGATATCGTATCGATGTCGTGAAGACGACGCCAAATTCTGTGCCCACTGGGATGTAAGGAGGAACAAAAATAAAATGTCTATTTTTAAGGAACTTCAATAAATTAAACATTAATATTTACGAGTTGATAAAGAATAATGTTAAATTACGCGTTGTTGCAAAAAAAAATTATTTCATAAACCCGTTAAGATGGTATGAATTTTGTGATTGCGAAAATGAAAGGTAAATTCCTGAAGATCACTTTTTGTGAAATTTCAAACTCATAACTTCATTTTCTTAGCTCCTGTCAAAGGTTTAATTTTAAATGAAAATTCCTGAAAAAATGAAATGTTATTTTTATCTTTCTAAGGCGTTAATTCAATACACACCTGGCGGAAATACTTCAACTAAGATTCATTTAAAGCATAATTTAATAGGCTTTTCGATATTAATATAAATACTTGCATCTATATTTTAGAGACTATTGTTTTTAAAATACAGTCAAACCTGGATTTAATGCCAACTTTGAGACTGAGCGTGACATTAAATTTAGTTTCGAAACAATTTCGCCTCTCTCCTGTTTTTTTCTCTTTCTTATTTTTCTCTGTTTTGTGACGCTTGAGTGACCACTTTTGACATAATTTGATTTGATTCTTATGTAAATCTTCTTTACTGAAATGGTTGGACCCCGAAAAAAGTTTTTAGGTGTGTTCCTTATAATCGGACGAACCAACTTGATAACTATCTTTTTTAATAAATATCTGGGCAAATAAAACTTTTTTTAACGTTAATCTTAGATAACTATTAATATTATATTATCATTATATGAATATCACACAAAAACTTCTAACCTGAATTTTTTTAATAAGGAAAAATATGTACCTGAAATTCTTTTATATATATTCATTTGAAATTCCTCTGAATTACACTATATAATTTAAAATCCCTTAAATCTCATGAAATCTCGAAAACAATATTTTAATCTATAAGATCTTTTAAAATTAATTTTAAAATATTCAAATCTTTTGACTCCTCTGGAACACCATAAAATCCCATGAAATCTTTATAAATCCATAAATGACCCTTAAAATTGTATTCCATTAATTTTGTCTCCGAAGTTTTCAAAACCTTTTTTAATGTTTTCCAAAATCTTTAAAAATTTTCGAAGGCCTCTAATGTCCTTGATACATATTTAAAATTCTTGGAAATTTTTTTAATCTCTTGAAATTTGTTCGAATATTCAATATGGTAAAATACTTGATACACTAAAATCCTTTAAATCTTTTGAAATCCATTCTATTTTTCTTTAATCTCTAAAGTCCTTAAAGATCTAATAAAAGCGTGTGAGTCTGTAAATTCACTTTTACCCCTTGATATACTTACGAATCATGTAAATTATCTTGAAGTTTGTAATATCTCTAGAAATTTGGAAAACTTCGAAATCAGAATAAAATGTTTGCAAATTCTAAAATAGCTCAACATTTTTAGAAATCCTTCGAAATCTTACGAATTCTGCAATATTTTGACGTTTTAATTTTTTAGATAGTGGACATAAGATTCTAGTCAATTTTGTAAGGGAGTTAAAAACTACATTACCGGCTAGAACGGGTCCACAGTAACTGGGGACATGCACCCGTAAAGATTTACAAATGTTTAATGGCTTAAATAAGAAGTAAAATCCTGAAGATTATTTTTGTGTTATATCAGAATAATAAATTGATTTTCTTAGCTCCTGCCTAGAGTTGAAGTTGAAGAACCAAAATGTAACCACCTGATTTTTCGCGGCTACCAAAAATTTCCTCTACAGCGGTCATCCTACAGGATCAATATTTCAAGAGTCGGAAACATTAATTTTTTCTGAGTGTACGTAACCTAATGGATAGGGAAGGTATCGAAAGCAGGGGGATCAATTCGCAAAGATAACAGTTTCACTTGCGGGAGATAAGACGTGAAAGGAACACACACCGAAAGATCTCAGTGAGGGGGTTCGGTTAACACCACGAAATGGCAAAGTAGGTAAGCCTGGTTTTCGAACAGACAGGAAAGAGAATGACAAGACGAGTGATGTGGAAGGGTGGGGGGGGGGCGAAAACGAGGTTCGCGAGACTAGATACGGGGGATGAACAGACATGGGAAGAAGGATACCGGATTGGATCAGATCGCCTAGGATACGATAGGATCAGATCTGTCCTAGCGGATGATGGTGGTAAACGGGTGGCTGCGGTTAAGCGCAGAACCATGTCGTGGATAAAGTGGCGCCCGTCACTGTCTGTCACCATCCCTTGTTTCTTCTCTCTTTTTCACTCACACACTCCCTTTCTTTATCTATTTTATCCTATGCATACGTCTCTCCTTTCCATCCCTCACTCATGCCACCCACACTCTCTGCTCTCTGACAGACGACTCACATAATTCACGAATATATCCAGTCACATGTGTGTGGAACAAAAGCACATCTGCATAAGTGTGTCGTTAGATACATCGCTAATAGTCGCTCCAGATGTCGATAAATCAATCAACCCTGAATTATCCTTATTAAAGAATATACAACTTTAATGTCATCTCTGGAATCAGATTTCCATGATTTTTATATTTTATGATTAAACATTAGTGGGTGTAAAAGGAGCGAAAGCTGTATGCGAGAAAAATGTAGCGTAGAGGGGGGGGGGGGATTTTGTATAAAAAATGTGTGAGGAATATATCGAGCCCATTGTGCGGCGAAACGAGATTAAGGGTTCAAAAAGTTCTTCAGTTCGAAAAATGAAAAAAAGATACTTTTTTGTGTTTGTACTAACTACTTCGTTTGTTTATTAATATTCACTCAAGAACTCATCGAAATATTACATGCAAATTTTTCATCATAGATTAAATTTCTTACTGTCTTCAATTGTTATGAATATATTAATAGAGAAAACTGATATCTGCTGGATTTTCTATGTATGGCGTCAATTTGACTGATTTCAATTGCTTTAAAGTAATAATTAATCATGACTGGAAACTAATCAATATCTATTTATCATTGTTTAAAAAAATTTTGTTACCAAATTCACATATAGTGTATTTCTGAACATAGAATCTTTTTATATTCTAAAAAAACATTTCACTTCATTTTTAGCATAAAATGCTGATATAAGATACTAACATTAAATTCTGAAAAAGAAAATGTTTCTATTTTGTGCCATAATTTCTTTTCATCTCAAGAACATTTTCGTGCAAAGATTCAACTGTTTTGTATAAAAATTCGGCTTCTTGGCTTGAAAATTCAACAATTTAGTTGATTTTTTTCTTTCTTGACTAAAAAATCTTTCTATTCTATTCTATTTGGTTCTCAATACATCTTTTGGTTAAAAATTTATATTTTTAGGTGAAAATTTCACCTTTTTGTGAAAAAAATCGCTTTTCTGGCTTTAAACTCAAACAATTCGATTTGAAAAATTCTTTTCTTCTTGGTTGAAAATTCATTTCTTTGTTGTTGTTAAAGAATAATAGGATTGTATCTTTTTTCGTTGGTAATTACACAATTTGATTGAAATATAAATTGATTTGTTAAAAATTAATTTTTTTATCTCGAAATTCAGTTAAATTTAGCATGCATTTCTTGAGTAGTGAGTTTCACTATTTGGTTGAAAATTAAACTAAATAGTGCTAGTTCGTACGATAATATCAATTTTGAAATGAAAAGAAACGTTTTCACCAAAGAACCCTTTTCGATTCTCGAAAATACGAAATATATGTATGTGTTTGTAAAAATTACGCTATGAGTATACTTGTTCGTAAAAATCAATTATGACCATAAAAAATGTTTTGATTTAGTTCTTGGTGATGACTGATTATTACTTTGAAGTAATTTAACAAAGAAATCACTATGAATGATAATAAAAATGCAGAAAATTTCAGTTTCATCCAATAATTTGTGTAAAACAATTGAATTATTTAGAGAGTGAAATATGGAATAAAAGCTTCTTTAGTAAAGAGTATATTTACTAATTTCGTGTATTTAAAAAACAAAAGAATTGACAGACCTAAATGGTAGCTAGTATAAACGTAAAAAAATTATTATGGGTCATTTTTCGAATGACAAGTTGGTAATTTTCTTAAATCGGCCTTCACAAACATCTTTGAAATTTAATTAGCCTAAATTTGAAGAAGAAAAAACTTTACAGTCGGTTAAGAAATACGACTAATAGTAGAAAGAGTTATTACGGGCCCATGCCGACGCACAGTGGTCTGGAATAGGAATTACTGTTCATAATCGCCCACAGGTCGTATTTCTTAACGGATTTAAAGCTTTTTTTAGGAATGCTCAGGAATTAATTTATAAGAGAATTGTGGTTTGATTTTTTTAAATTTTTTTCACAGAGCAACAATATATAAACAAATATAGTGACAAAATTGACCATTTTAGCTTCGTGAATTTTTATCTCAAGAAAAAGTACATATAGAAACTCACTATCAACCGAAATTATTGCACATGCATTCATAGAACATAATTAAATTTAATAATTTTTAACTTCATTATTATAAACAATTTCTGTAAAAAAATTCTTTATAAACGAGTTTTTCTCATAGCTGAATTGATTTTTCTGAACAAAAGTGATTCACAATTGTCTTTAAAGCCATTTATATACTTCAAGCTTTATCGAACGTAAACAATATAGATTGTTTATAACAATTTAGTTAAACAAGTCTCTTTATCGGCCGTTTCCTCGTAGCAAAAAATGTTTTTTTCTTCAATAATTATTAGAGTGACATTTATTGCGGTGACTAACCAACGAAATTAAATAAAGAATAATTTATATGATTTTTATAAACAATTTTTTTAACAAAACTATGATTTTTTTACATGCAAAAAGGACGGTTTTCCACTGAAATTATTCGACAATAAACTAACAGTGAGTCCAAAATTGGATATGGCACATTAAATAATAATTTACGTAATTGTTAATAACAATTTCTGTAGCAAACTGTCCATAGCAATAATGCTGTACTTGCGTTTTTAGATCTCACCTATCTTTCATTTGGGTTATGTAACTTCCTGAAAAATAAATGAGGAACAAGTGAAAATAAGGTGCAATAACGCTGTACTTGCGTATTCAGAAGTCACTTATCTTTCATTTGTTTTGTACGTGACTTTATGTGGAAACGGCCCATTAGGAGACTTGTTTAACTAAATTGTTATAAACAATCTATATTTTTTATGTTTGATAACGCTTAAAGTATATAAATGGCTTTAAAGACAATTGTGAATCACTTTTGTTCAGAAAAATCAATTCAGCTATGAGAAAAACTTGTTTACAAAGAATTTGTTTATGGAAATGTTTATAAAAACAATGGTTGTTAACTCATGCTAATTTTCTTGTTACAAATTATGACTCTTATGAAAAATATTAGCAACTAGCTTGAAATAAACGATTTTTTCTATGATAAAAAAACACTAATAAGAATTTGTTTATAAAAATTGCTTATAATAATGAAGTTAAATATTTTTTAAATTAATTATGTTCTATGAATGCATGTGCAATAATTCCGGATGATAGTGAGTTTCTATCTGTATTTTTTCTTGAGATAAAAATTCACAAAGCTAAAATGGTCAATTTTGTCACTATATTTGTTTATATATTGTTGCTCTGTGAAAAAAATTTTCAAAAATCAAACTATAATTCTCTTAAAAATGAATTGCTGAGCATTCCTAAAAAAAACTTTTAAATTGGTTAAGAAATACGACCTGTGAGCGATTATGAACAGTAAATTCCTATTCCAGACCACTGTGCGACGCGACGTTATGGGACACAGTTTTTTTGAAAATAAGCAACACCTGATACCGAAAACAATCTAAAACCCACCCTTTCTTCTGCTATACAAACCCTCTAATTCCACTCATCATATAAATTCGTTGACTTGGCTTGATATTATAGCACTAAAGAAAGATATAAATAATGATGAGAATTGAAGAAGAAAATTAGTTTCATGTTTATAAAACAACATAACTGAACTCTGGCGGAAGAGATGCGTTATTCGCTTTCCCTTTTGAGGTTTCATTTCCGTGCTCATTTGCATTAGAGAGGTACAATTTTCAGTCGTCTTAATAATTAAACCAAGACTTCACAGAATATGATCAAACGACTGCTGATTAGGTAAACGACTGCAAGAGCGTTTCTCAGTCGCAAAGACTGTGCAAGTTGCAAATGCAGAGCATGTATGAGTGCACTTGAAGGTAGGTAGTGTTAGATAGGCGCACACTATTGAAAGCCAGCTGAGGATGTCCTGAGGGTATGTCAGAGGTGAGAACAGTACATTACCCTTCAGCATATTTCTCTTTCTCTCTTCTCTCACCCCCCCCCCCC
>NC_046659.1:83466761-83470469 GCF_010883055.1 Belonocnema kinseyi | reverse complement strand
AAGGAAAGAGTGAGAAAATGCTATGCAATATTTTATTAAATGATGAGAGAATTGAACAAGTTGATAAGTTCGTATACCTTGGTAGCTTATTTACTAGGGACGACAAGATAGATGAGAAATTAGATAGACGAATAAATGAAGGTAGGAAGGTTATTGGTAGAGCAGGTCCCCTTATCAGAAGTAAAAATATATCAAATAAAGCTAAAATGGCAATACATAATTCTATATTTGTACCGACTGTACTATACGGTAGCGAGACATGGACTTATCAAGAAAAAGATAAGAGTAAAATTAACGCAATTGATTCATGCTCATAATAAGCGGGAAATTCCTAATGGACAAAGTAAGTAACCAGATAATTCTAAAAGAATGTGGTGCAGAAGAGACGCTAGTAGACACATGGGAAAGAAATCGGTTAAGATGGTTCGGACATGTTGAGAGAATGCCAAATGAACGACTAACGAAACAAGTGTATCAAGGTAAAGTAAATGGCAACGTGCCCAGAGGTAGGTAGACCGCGGAAAGAATGGCTAGAATGTGTGAATGAGACCCTACTTAGAAGAGACATAAGAAGTCACAGAAGCACGAGAGCCTGCATGAAAAAATGCATGGACATAAAAGAAGCTAGAGATGTATGCCAGGACAGGAAAGTATGGCGGAAAATAGTTAATAAAAAGAGTGTCAGTAGAGTGAATGACGCCTGAAACAAAGACCTTGGCTATTAATGGACCCAAGTGGGGAACCTTACATAACGACTTCGTGAGGTTCTTCGCTTGGGGTGATTGCTAGAGAGATTGATCAGCAACCTGGGTCGGAGCAGTTTTGCGGAACGAACGTGTTATTTGCTTAAATAGCACGAGAATTCTGGATCAATCTGAAAAATCTCTATCCCTTCCACACACTACTCCTTTCCCCTTCCGAGTGAGTCACGCCTACCTCGAAAGGGAAATGGCTTAATGGTGTAATAATAATAAAATGCAGTTTGATTTTTTTGTTTCACATGATTCTGTTGCTAGGTATGATGTACACCACAAGACATTTTTTTTTCGAAGCGCCTCTCGAGATTCACTGCCACTTGCTCAATTTTGAATATTTTGCAACTATAATTAAGAAAAATATTGTTTAAATGTTGCATTATTATATGGAAATTAACTGAATAAACTCACACTATCTGTATCGCAAAATAAAACTAAAAACAATCCCTTTATCACCGAATTAACTCTAACCCCCCTTCCCTGAAAGAATCACTCAAATAATTACAATAAAAATTAGTTAAAAAGTTAAAACTGTAGATGTGGTGTTTTTTCCGGAAATTTCCATCGTAATCCACGAGAATTTAGACGAAAAATGTCTCTAATGTACGTAGCTTTTCCTTTAGATTAAACTTTGTTTAAAATGCATGTATACAGGAATTATGTGAAAATACTAAGCGTCTCTTTTGGATAAAAGTAAACTACCTCAGTAAAAGTATATTAACCTGGTAGCATGCTGTTTCTTCCAGTGTACTTACTTAGTGCCTGGTTATTTATGAGCGTCGAGTCGGAAGTCATATTCGTGGGCGACATTCTTTTCCTTGTCTTCTCCGTATGATGAAATTTCTACCAAGCCGAGAGCTCGAGTTTCAATGGCTGGCGCTGCGTTAATAAAACGAATTTTCAGAAAGGCAGAGTGAGTGGCTCCCTGGGAAAACTCGGGGGTGAAAATGTTGGTATACTCGTGATGCCGACAGGAGGATGATTCGAAGACAACAATAGCATCCGGCGTGGCCGTCAGAAAGGATAGAGAAGAGGACAAGAGGGACGGTCCATTAGCTCGACTGCCACTCAACAGCTTGGCAGTCTAGCACAACAGCGTATTATGTACGCAAAAATTTACCACGTACGTGCCCTAAGAGTACTCTAGTACTTCCAATGATATGCCCATAACACTTGCAGTTTTGTGTACCTAGTGGAAAATACCGTATAGAGTATAGCCACCACCATCATCCACGTCATGGCTAAACTCGAGAGTTGGGTGTATACAAGGATCGTTACTACCCTGCTCAGTACAAAATTTGATAGGATCCCTTTATCGTTTGAGTAGTTGGTTTCGTTCAATGGAAAAAGTTAGGGCCACATTAACCTAGGAAACTTTCCTAAGACGTGCGTTTTCTTACATTATATTAATATCGTTATAGCTTCATTAGGAATAAGCACACTTTAGCTATAGTTTATCGCGCTGAGAAAAAGAACACGTGAGCCGTCACGGGATGCCCAGCAAAAGTGATAACTTCATATGATGTAAATTGGAGTGCTTTTTTTGAACACTTTCAACATAAAAAATAGTGGAGATATTCCTCGAATTATTTAGACGATTTGGGAGTAAGTTCGAAATGAACATGGAATTGTTTTGAAAACAGCAGGTGTACGAAGCACGACCTTCACGAAAAGCGCATGCCACTATACACTGCTATATGTATAAGCGCATGCCGCTATACACAGCTAATACTTTTATATCTAAGAGTGAGTGTGAGACCGAATCGTGCAAAGAAAGAGAGCAACCGTGCGAGGGACAGAGAGGGGACGAAGAGAACGAGAGAGACAGAGAGAGAATGGTGAGAGGGAGATAAGTAGAAGAAGCGAAGGAGAAATAGAGAGGCAGAGCGATTGAAAGCGTTAGTCAGGGGTAGAAGCGAAGGAGAGATAGAGGAGAGGAAGCGTTACCCTGGAAACGTTACCGTTATTCAGTTTGGCGAGTTTAGTTTTGACAAATAAAAATATTATTCAAAAAGTGTTGATGGAATCCCAATCGGATCCCTAATATCATCCCAATAGGATCCCTAATTGAATTCAATTGCTTCCCTAATAGAGTCCAGAGAAATAGACACAAGAAAAATATATTTGATTGGGATAACTAATCAATGTGGCTGCTATTGGAGCATTAAAATATTATGATTCCCTGAAGAAATATTGGTTGATTTAACTTTATTTTTTTTAATTGCGTCTACTAATAATTATCTTCTATTGGCAGAGAAAACAAAATAAATTCTACACATTAATTACTTTCGCGGAGTAAACTTTAACTACCACATTGGGTATAGTTAACACGCGAACTTCATTATATACTTTGTTTCGGTGTGAAAAAATTCTTTGCCTATTTAAAAATTCCCAGCAACAAGAGTCCACTTTTTTCTTTTCTCTATCAGGATACTAATTTTTTTTTGCTCGGTATTTTCAAGAGCATATAAACAAGTGGAATATGTTTTAAGACATCAAGCAAGTCAGATACAGTAAGAGTATTGTAAGTAGAAAAATGTATATGAAAATGTTTAATTTAAGTGGGAAGTTAGTGAGCATGATAGCGAGTGGGTGGAGAATCCAAAACTTCAGGGTGAAACACCTCAGGCATAAGAGCGAGTGGATAAAGAGGTTTCAACATCGTAACTCGCTATTTCTATGTGCTAGTATTTTCAGGCAAAACAGACATCTGCTCGCACACATACATTTCACGGTATATGATTTTCTATCTCCGAGGGCATTATGTATTCGACTGCACGTAATTTCTCGCATACGCTTAAAAATCGTACACTTACTAGATATGCGTGAATATAATAAGAGAGTAGGTGTGTGAGGAGGAAAGGACTCTGGATGAAAGAAGAAGGAAGATAGAGAAAGATAAGATGGAAGAGAGAATATTGAAGAAGAGCGAGTAATAGGGTGGGGGGGGGGG
>NC_046659.1:83447313-83466661 GCF_010883055.1 Belonocnema kinseyi | reverse complement strand
TAGTAGAATTATTCTTTCTCCATGTTCGCAGATGTTTATTGTGTCATTTAAAGTGTCCCAGAAGGCGTCTTTTACTTCTCTAGGATCACTATCAACCGGTGCGTAGCATGCTATAATAGTTATAGAAAATGTTTCTCGAGGTATGAATATGAGAATTTTGTTCGATTTTTCAATTTTTTGTATCACTTGGCTGCCAAAAAACTGCTGTTTACTAAAAAAATCGGCTAATTTGTAATTGTGAAATTATTAATTCCTTAAAAAGTTCCCATTGAAACCTAATGAATTATGTGAAGAAGTCCTCTTGCCAAATTTCAAAACGATTGGTTCAGTGGATATTAATTTATTGCGTACACGGACTTCAAAAATAACAAGTTTCAGAAAAACGCTTCAAAGTTTTGCATACCAAAAAAATCACAATAAAAATCTATAATTCTTTTATACACAAATACTCATAACTCCGTCAATTTTGCTCCAATTGACTTGAAATTGTGATAAAATATTCTTGAGATATTACGCATTTGTCTAGAAAATTTATATAGCAGATATTAAATAAATTATAAAGTTATAAAAATATTTATCAATTAAATTTTTTTGTCAAAAAATTCATCTCGTTGGTTGAAAATGTAACTATTTTGTTACAAATTCGCTTTACTGTTTAGTTGATGTGTTTCACTGAAAATATAAAGATTTCATTTTCGGTTTATAATTTACCAATTTAGGTCAAATGTCAATACTTGGTTGAAAATTTATCTTTTATATTTAAAAGCTCAGCTATTTGCTTGATTTCGTTACTCAAAAATGCAACTTTTAAGAACGGTATAAGAACCGAATTTAATCTGATCTGTCTCCAGGGAGCCGTTTCACATTGTTATTTTAAAACATATTTCTCTTACTTTAACTTTTTTCATGCAATTATATTATACAAATTTACTTTCTCGGGTATTTGTTCTAAACCCCAGTTTTTTGAAGATCATACTTATTTTTATGTATTCTTGAGCAATTTATTTCCATAATTTCACTGTTTTAAGTTTATGTTTGTTTAAAGAATGTACTTTTAAATTGAAAAATCATGTTTTAGGTTGAACATTCAACTACTTGGTTGAATGATGAACACTTTGATTTTATTCATATTTTCTAAGATTTATTATTTTATGGAGTTGAAAATGTATCGATTTCGTGGAAAATTTGTTGTTTTTTTTGGTTCACAATTAATTGTGTTGATGGTAAATGTTACTATTCCATGCTTTGTTCCAAATGGATACCTTTAATTAAACATTAATCGATTCTTCTTGAAACTTCACCTATTTGGTTGAATATGTTTAACATTTCTGTTGAAAATTGATTTTTCTTTCAATTTTAAAATATAAGTATTCAATTTTTGGTTTGTAATTGATGTATTTTAATTTAAATATTGATCAATTCGAGTTTAAAGGTTAACCAGCAGACTGAAATATTAAGTATTTCGCACAAAAATAGTCTTTTTTGTATAGAATTAAACTTCTTGATTGAAGGTTAATTTTTTTGTTTGAGCATTCAACTATTTTGGTTGAGAAATCAACTTTTTGAGTGGATAGTACTGGCTTTGTTTTTTAAATATTCAAATATAGGCTATTAAATATTCTGTGCAGAATTAATCTTTTTTGGTTGAAAAATGAACTTACTAATTCAAAGTTGAACTACTTTGTAAAAAATTACGGTGTTTTTTTGGTGTTGAAATTATAGAATTTTAGATGTAAAATCAATTACTTTATAGAGAATTAAACCATTTTGTTAAAAATTAATATTTTGTATTAGTATTCTAATTTTTTGTTGGAAATTAACCTATTTTGGGAGAAAATTTTAATATTTTGTTGAAAATTCCTCTTTTTAGTACAAAATTAATCTTCTTGGTTTAAATTAATATATTTTTGAATATTTAACGATTTTATTTTATTCTAAAAACTTATATTTTTTATTTGAAAGTTCAACTGTTTGGTTGAAAATACTTCTTTTGATAGAAAATTATTCTTCTTGGTAGAGAATCTAGTTCAGCAGGTTAGAATTTCAATTATTCTGACTTTAGTGTAAGTTTAAATATTTTAAAATTCAACTATATGCTTAAAAACTGCTGGTTTTTGTTCAAATTTCGTCTTTCTTTGTAGAAAAATAATCTTTTTGGGTAAAAATTCATTATTTTAGTTGAAAATTACTTTTTTTTTTCAACTGAAAATTTAAATATTTAAATATTTTTCATTTATCTTCTTTACTTGGACATTGAACTATTTGGTAAGAAAGTCATGAATTTTTTGGAAAATTTGTATTTTGTTAGAAAATTTATCTTCTTGGTTCAAAATTCATCTTTGTATGTTAAAATTCAACTATTTTTTTAAACTTAAAATTTTGGTTAGATATTCAACTGTTGAAAATTCATCTTTTTTGGTGCTCGTGACACTTAAGCTGGCCATATTGTTAATTGAACTTACTTGAAACGTGAAAAAGCATTAAATAAACGTGAAATACGTGTTCGGCCGCCCATGTATAAAATTATCAGGGAACTATTCAGGGCCAGGATAGACAATCTCGACCGCAAATGTGGCGCTGTCAAGATGATCTATTATGGCGCGGAGTAAAAGTGAAAGCTTTTTGTATGGTCAAAAACTGGTTTGGTCAAGCTGATCGACCGAAAATTTAATCAAGCACTAAACAGTCGGTCTTGTGAAAATATATTTTATATGTTTGATGTTGAAAATTATTTTAAAAACTGACTAGATAATGCAAAAAATTCAGACTTTCGAATGTAAATTTTTCATTTCTTATACTATTCAACGGCCTGACGTTTTTTGGAAATGTGCAAAAAAATAGCCGGCACCTGATTCGGGCGCGAAAAGTCTGACTAGCTGATAAAGATAAATATTCATTTCTTTTTAAATTTCATTTTGTATTTTTTTATACTTTCAAACATCCTGGCTTTGTACAAATATGCAAAAAGTATTTGGATTTGATAGATAGAAAATTCTTGTAGAGGACGGGCTAACCAGCACCCGATTATGCACCGAAATGATCGTCTAGAGTAGACTGTCTAGAAAATGTCCTAACTAGAAGCAAAACTGCCCCGATCATTTTCAACACGGGCGATCAAAAAAGGGAACGGGGGGCGGCAAAGGTAAAAATCAGCCTAAAGTCTGAAATTGGTAACGTAGAACACGGACTGTCCCTAAGATCAAATTGTGGGAAGATCAACGCATACTTTAGAGCTTGAGGTGTTTCTTCTAGTAAAAGTATTCTTGTACAAAGTCCACCCTGAATGAGGATCTCGTTCCCCAAGTCGACGCTCGGCTGCCTCCGGGCAAACAATATTCCATCAATGTAAACAGTGTGATAATGAAACGAGCCAAAGGACGGTGGAAAAAAGTTGAAAGCATTTACCCAAATTAGATGGTTCCGTTTTTTCTTGTTTATTGAAACTTGACCATCGGAAATTCGATATAAGGTGCGACAGACATTTATTTTAAAATATCGGTAATTTAAAGCGATGCAAATGCTACGCTTATGTATTTAGAGAGTAAACAGGCGAGGCATCTCCGGCCGGCCCAGCTAATGACGTTCACCTCTTCCCATTTGCTCGATACATTCGTGGACGTCGATAACTGAATTTTGCCATTAGAAGGATCCACCTGGGTGAGGTCGCCTCCTTTGCTTACTTTCAGCTCGAATTTCTCCTATACTTTGACTCTGTCCTGGTGAAATTTACCTTGACTCTATATCCTGTGACTTAATTACATCTGCATGAGAAAAATGTTTAGGTGATGAGAAAGGGAGAACTACAATTTGCAAATTAAGGAGCGTCCTCAAAATAATTAAAACTTTACGACAGATGCAGTCAAGACCTGTTTATTGCAGGACCCGTTTATTGCAGAACTCGTCTTAAACCAATCGTTGAAAAGGCGGGACTGAGTTGATTTTAAACTGAAGATTTTAGTACGTATTTCGACGTTATCTAGCATGCGCGCGTGGAAACAATTGCAAGCTCATTTTGCTAGTGAGTGGACCAATGAAGTGATGGGAGCCAGTGAAATTTCTCCTTATTCTACGATAAACGGGACCCATTCATTTCAGAAGCCTTGCAATAAACGAGTCTTGACTGCATTTACATGGTAACGATTTTTCAAACAAGAATGAACCAAATTTATACCAAAAAATTAATTTTTCACAGATAAATTAAACTTTCAACCAACCACTTGAATTTCAAACCAAAATGGATGAAGTTTGAACAAACTATTAATAATTTTGAATAAAATACTTCAATTTTAAAACAAGAAATATGGATTCTATAGCATAAGGTAAATGTCTCAATTTGCGCGAATGTAAGGATTTGTTTGGCGTATTTTTCTTGCAAAAGTATTTTAAATCGTATGAATCGATAAAAGTTCCTAATACTGCACAGTTCGAACACAATTCATTATTACTTTGTGTGCTTGTCGATTTAAACTAACCATTTTTACTGAATAATAAAGAATATTTCATGCTTCACCGATGAACCTTTTTGGGCGAATGAATTTTTCCTCTGACCCAGTTTGGGCGAATCAAATGTCCCAATTTGGGCGAATAACGCAATGTTATATTTCCTACAGTAGATGGATATAGTCATTGATAAAAACTGACTCCCCATTTAATTTTTCATTAGGAATTTCACAATTTTCACGTAAAAAATTATCAGCGTAATAAATCACGTAATTAAAAGAAAATAAATATTTTTCTCGTTGCATTTTTAAATTTGCTATCTCATTGTCGTTGTAATCGTTTCCTGCACATTTTTATCAATTATTCAATACAAATGCATAACAAAAACAGGCATCATAATAGGGGATGGCTTTCAAAATTTAAATAGTGTGCTTGTTATCTTAAAAAAACTCCTAATTTGTATGCAGCCGTGCTGTTTGCAAAGACTCGCAAAAATTCTTCCAGCCGTTTTTTTCCGTCCGTATTAAGGCGGAAGGAAATATCCGAATTATCAATTAGTTTTCATTAATATTGAAGAACACATTCGTCAAGCTTAGGATTAATACCTACTTTTCAATCAAAACATTCGAATACGTAATAAAACGACTATAAATCCTCTATCAAAAATATCTTAAATCAATTCTAGAATGTGAATAAACTATTACTAGTGTCGTAAGCTTTAAGATTATCACGAATTTACCTACAGTATGTGAGCATTCGCACAATCTGGGTCACTTGCCCAAAATGGAACATTTACCTTAAGTATATTAGTTGATATTTTTATTAAAAGATATTTTCAATTTATATAAAAGCCAGTTCGATTCAAGCAAAAGAGACAAAGTTTCAACCAAATATTTGAATACTCAACAAAAATAAATTAATTTTCAAGCAAACAGTTGATTTTTTATAAAAAATATTAATTTTGATAAAAAAGGTAATTTTTTATTAAATATTTGAATATGTACAAAAGAAAAATTAAATTTCTACCTAAAAAATGAATTTTGAAACAAAAAAGACAAGTTTTTTTACAAAAGAGTGTAATTTTCAACAAAGAAGAAGTTTGGGGTTCTGAAAGAGAAAAAATTAACCACATCTTTAAATTTTTTAACTGAAAAGGAGAAATTTTATGTAAAAAACTCAAATTATCAACAACAAAAAATGAATTTTTAACAAAAAAATTAATTTTCAGCAAAAAAGTAAAAACTTAAACCCAATTAGACGAATTTAAAGCGATAAATTTCAATCTACTAACAAAAAATTAATTCAAAATAAAAATTATAACTACAAAAAAGTTGAATCCTCAAAACAAGTCTGATTAATTTTTGACCAAACATTTGCATTTTAAACCAGAGGAGATTAAATATCAATCAAGTGATGAATTCACAAACCAAAAAGATGATTCCTAAATAAAGAAATGTTTCTCAGCCTTGAATAAGAAAAAAAATCACCAGATTTTTAACTTTTTAAATTAAAACAGGACGAATTTTTTATAAAGCAATTGCATTTTCTACACAAAGATGTAAATTTTCAATAAAAACGTTCATTTTCTACCAAATTCTTTATTTATCTTAAAAATCTTACAATTTTTCGTTAAATTAGAAATCATGGAATGAAAATTCTTAGCGAAAAATTCAATATATTTTTCAACTAACAAATATTTAAAATCTGAATAAAAGCGGTGTAATTAACAAAAAGGTATTTTTAATAAAGTACTTCAATACATTCACAAACAAAATTTTTTCAGGCTTGGATAAAAAAAATTTCAAACGCATTCTTGAATTTTTAAGCAAAAAACGCGATTTTCCACTAAAATATTTGAAAGTTTCCAACATGTTTTGGCAATATATTAACCTGCGGTATAAGTTGAAGAAGGAAAGTAAGACAAATTCTCAACAAAACAGTTCAATTTTGAACCGAAAAGATTAATTTTTATCGAAGAAGATTACTTCTCTTCTGAAAATATAAAATGAGATTTATAAACTAATAGGAATTAACTTCCAACGAAATGTAATTGGATTTTTTGAATTAAACAAAAATTCGTTTCGCATTTAAGATAGTTGTCCTGAAAAAATCAGTTCTCTGAAAACATTAGTTTTTCTGTGATTTGATGAATGAACATAATATTTGTAATTTTAATATTTCAAATAAACAATATTTTTTTTTATGAAAATATTTCATAACATACCAAAAAAATATTTTTTGCAATATTATTTGCTAATAAATTTTTTCTTATTATGGCTTCTACGTAATTTGAAAGAATTGTTGAATATTGATCATTGATAGCTTATTTTTTTCGTGGCAAATATTCTTCCGAAATAGCCTGTTTCCAATGTGGAAAATAACTTTTTGTGTTGTTAAAATGATTTAAGCAATTTCTTAAAAAAGTCGAATAACTATATTTGATGAATATTTCATTTCTTTTAAACCTGAACGAGTAAAGTTGTAGAGAATGTATTCTTCAAAACAAAGCCGCTATTGATTGAAATTCAAACATTTTTTAACAATGAGTAAGAAGTGACACTTTTTTTAACTGTTAAAATTTTTTCATATAAAGAATACTTTTTCTTTCATAAGACATGAGTGTTAATATCATTTTAATTCTAAAATACCGCCCCCCGCTAACCCTAACTATCCATCCTCTCATTTCTCCTACTTTCCCTCGCCTCATTTCCTCTACTAACCCTTAAATGACTCCCCCTTACGTCCTTCCTCATTGCATTACTCGTATCCCTCATTGCCCCTAATTCCAAATACATCCCCCTCTTGTTAACTGGCACTATCCATCCTCTCATTTCCACTACTTCCCCTCGTCTCATTTCCTCTGCTAACCATCAACTTACTTCCCCTTACTTTCTTCCTCATTTCCCATTACTACCTCTATTTACCCTCTACATATTTCTCATACTTCTCAACGCTTATGTACCTACCCTCCCCCCTCCCACAATCATTTCTATTTACTCCCTCTACTTAAAAAAAAATGTACACCGGACGGAAACTCGTCCGAAACTACAAGGTTTTCTGCCCACGACAAAAAGATGAATTATTTAAAAAAGGGGGAAATAGAGGAAATAATATAAGGGCTGCATAGTCTGGAATGCAATCACAATTCAAATTCTTCAAACTACTTAAATTTTTTAAAAATCTGCACTCGAATAGATTGTTATTTTCCTTCGTACTTGTTGGCCGATTCACTGCCGTGAATCTTCGTTTTGGAAGCGGGCGAGCAATCAAATGAAAAAGGGGGAAATAATGTGAAAACAAATGGTGCCCGATCAGAGGTAGATTACATCGAGAAACGCAGAAAATACCACAGAGGTGAAGCTGGGAGGGTGGTAGACGGAGTGGTTGATTCAAAAAGTTTACGGAACTCTCGTAGGCTCATCCCCCCGGTATAAAATGGATGTTGCTCCATTCAAACGGTAATGTTTTTCCATTTAGGCAAAGCAGGGGAAACGGAAAAAACGAGGGCTTCTAGAAAAGAACAACCCAGGAAATCTTTTCTTAGAAAAAAATCCTGATAAACACTTCCTTGGTACGCTTATGTACAAGTGTTGTGAACTGTGTTAGGAAATATTCTCGGAAATAAAGAGAACTAATGTCTTGGCCAAAAGAACATTCAAGTGACATTTGAGATTATTGTTTATTCTTGTTCTGAATCGTAATTTCAGAGTGGCAGTATAACTTCGTTTTTAAAATTCCCTGACTTTTCCCTGATATTTCCTTGACTATGTTTACATTTTTCCTGCCCATAATTATTGACAGACTAAAATTTTATCTTGTTGCATTTTTAACAGAAAATCTTTTATAAATAGAATAAAATAAATTTATAGATTTTGTATTTATTATTCTGAGGGCTGCCACCCAAAGATTTAGTGAAAGTGACTATTAGTATACATGAATAATGTGATTAATGTAATTTTTAATTTTTAAAAATTTGAAGGATGTCGATGTATTTTATAATAGTTCCACGTGCATTCTAATAAATTCAGTATAATTTCATAAGACTTCAAGTCAATTCAAGTTCAATTAAAAAAAATACAACAAAATAAAATAAAAACCTCCCAAAAATCTAAAAAGTTCCGTCGATTTCAGTAAAATTGAAATCATTTAGAAGAATTTAAGGAACATAAGGAGAGTGCGGCGAAATAATTTACAATTAAAAGTCATGAAAAAAATTCAAGTGAATTGAAAAAATGTTAAAATACGTTAAATTCAATAAGTTTTACATAAGTTTCAACAAATTTAAGGGAATTAGAAATAATTTTATCTAATATATATGTAAGTATCCAAGATGAATTTGAAAGACTGTAGGATGAATTAAATAAAAACTCTAAGAAATTCAAAAAGTCCATTGAATTGAGTGATAATAAAAGATTTCAAGCAAATTAAAAAACTCGATAGAATGTCAAATATTTGAAAAGAATGATGAGGAATTCAAGCGTAGTTAATTAAAATTAAGGAGGAATTCCAAATCAAAATATTATAAAATCCCGTGAAATGCTATAATATCTGATATTTCCCATAAGACTCAAAAATGTATTAAAACACCTAGAGAGATTTTTAAATCCATTAAAATTACTGAAATTCTGGGAAAATTAAAATTTTACTTAGAATCATTCTATTTTAATCGTATGAAAATTTCCTTATATACCCTTAAATCATTGAAATTTCTAGAGATCCCTTAGAATGTTTTTACGACCTTAAAAATGCTTTTGAATATAATATAATTTTCTAAAATATTTCAAATAGTTCGAAATATTCTGAAATTCCTTGAAAACTTTTAAGACTCTTGAAAATCTCTTAAAATCTTGTGAAATACCTTAGAGTATTTGAAATCCTTTGAAATCTACTGAAATTATTAAAATTAATTAAAAACTCCTACGAATTTTCCAAAATATGCTAAAATATTCAAAAGTCTTTAAAATTTTTTGAAATTCTTTGGAATTTTTTGAAGATTTCGAAAAATTCTTGGAATTACTGAAATTATCCTACAATTTCAAAATAAACAAATAAATAAATTTTCCGAAATAAATAAATTGATTATAAAATAACGGGAAATTACATGAAATCTTATCATATCTCCTTAAATCTTTGAAAAATTCATTTAAATACCTTGACAGTTTCTAAAATCCATTGCAATTATTGAAATTCTCACAAATCTTAAAAAATCCCTTCGAGTCTTGAAAAAGGCACAAAATTATTTCAAATTCTTCCACATTTTTCGAAATCCCTTAAAAATTCTTAAGGCTCTTTAATAAATCTTGATTTTGTTTAAAAAACCGTAAAATAAGTCAAGTATTTTTAAATCTCTTCAAATTATTGAAATCAATGAAAAACTCTTTGATTTTTTTTAAATTCTATGAAATATTTAAGACCCCCTGTACAATTATTAAATCACACCAAATTCTCGCTTTCAGTCACCCCGTTCTCAGCCTTACTAGAACTGCTGGCTCACGCGGTTTCTCAGGGGAGCAGGTTGAGAATAGCTGCGACATTATATATATATATATATATATATATAAATTCCAATTGGAAACGAGTCAGGCGGCCCTCACTAATTACGTTTCGACACCCGAAATCAGTCCAAGGTTATTTCAAGACAACCCTCGACGCTTGGGTGGAAGCGAAAGTTTGATGTATTTTAATAAATTTTAAACTTCTTAGAACATTTTTAATTACCCTTCAATATGAGAAGTAACTAAAACTTTTTAAATTGCTTCAAACATTTAAAAATGTTCGAGAATTCCTTCAAATATTTTAAAATATCCTATAATATTTGAAATTCTTTGAAATTTTGAAAACACCCTCAAAACTGCTAAAACTCTTCAAAATTCCTAGAATATTCAAAAATTATTCTAAAATCTATAAAATTCTTAGAATTATTAAGTTTTATTAAATTACCGAAATTAATTGAAAGCTTGGAACCGTTTAGAATGACATAAAACCCTAAAATATTTCAATTCCTTTAAAATCTTTTGAAAAACAAGAACACTTTTGAATGCTATTGAAAATGCCTTCTAGTCTTTTAGAATACATTAGAATATTAAAAATGCCTAAGATCCCATTAAATTACTGAAATTATCAAAAATTTCTTAAAATATTTTAAAATATCCCAAAATATTAAAAAATTTTTAAACATTTTGAAATCCTTTGAAAGTTACCAAAGATATTTAAAATTCCTTGGAAGTTTTAGAAATACCCTAAAATCATTTGGAATCCGTTTAAATGAATAAAATTCACTGAGAATTTTCTGGGATAATTTAAATAACATGAAATAAATCAAATTCTTTGAAACTTTACATAGCTCTTGACAATGTATTTGCATTTCTTAAAGGTCCTAAACTCTTAAAAATTCTTGGAAATCCCTTTAAATTATTAAAACCTTTTTAAAATTTTTTGAACGTTATTGAATACCCTGAAATATTTTAAATCCCTTGTGATCCCTTCAAATTTCTTAAATCTATTTAAAGTTCATTGGAATCTTCTCAACTTTTCCAAAAAGTCTTTTTTTTAAATGTCAGAACATTAAGAAATAGGTATTAACCTGAGTGCTAATAAAATTGATTATTGGTTAACACGCGGCTGATTTTTTTGCAAGAAAAGTGACTTACAGAATTTTCCTGATTTTTTATAATTTTTCAGAAACCCGGATTATCCCTGATCAATAAAATTCCCTAAATTTGCCCCGATTTCCAGGGTTTTCCCAACTTGCGGCCTCGCTATAATTTATGGTTCAGCATACTCACATAAATGTCTGTTTTAATTAAAAAAAAACATTTGTTTGACTATACATCAAAAAACAAATTTGTTTAAGTTAAAGAGAGATGTGTTTTAATGAAATAAATGTTATTCAAATAACAAAAACATTTGTTTAAATCAACAAGATATTTGTTTCTCCGTATATCAAATTAAGACATTG
This sequence comes from Belonocnema kinseyi, assembly GCF_010883055.1. Lineage (NCBI taxonomy): Eukaryota > Metazoa > Arthropoda > Insecta > Hymenoptera > Cynipidae > Belonocnema > Belonocnema kinseyi. The sequence continues at coordinate 83,455,263 of NC_046659.1, read as the reverse complement.
TTTAGTTTAAAACTTTTTGAGTGTGCGACAGTCAAGATATCCAACCATGTGCCTCGATTTTTTCTAATTTTTATTCTGATGCCCTACTTTGCTTTAATTTGTTTTGAAGTCTTAATACTAGGTGATTAGTTTAGCTCATTAATTTGATCAAGCCATTTCAAGAAGCATTCTCTTCTCTAGGACAGAACGTATCTGAGGAAAGGAATTAATGCAAGTCTAATTACACACAAAGGGGACTACTGCAGACTTCCAGGTTTTTGTGTTTCTTGGGGAAGACAAGCTGCCGTGGAAATCTACAGTATAACTGTGCCACTAATACCAGGTAACACAGCTGAAGTGAGTGAGAATAACTAAGTAAGTAAAATCCGTGGGATGGTTTCTGAGAGAAAGGAGAAATGTAGAGGCCGAGGCCGGAAAAGAAGTCAGTCGTGAGGAAAAGTTTAAAAGTGAAAAGTGAGGCGGAAAATCTTTGGTTGAAATTTCCATTCGCGGATACGGTTACATATTGGGAGAACCAGGTGATTCGACCGAGTACTGTTAAATCGTTTGGAAACACAAAACCGAAGGCAAACCTGAAATCAAGTAAGTAAATTGTTTCTTCGAAAAGCCCTTTGCCTTCTAAGTGGCGGGTAACAAGCCTGTGCCTTTTTTCCAAATCGTCGAAATTATATGAGTACTTCTGAAATTAAAATAACGCAACAAATTATTACTTCTTCCACAAAAACTCGTTTATCTCTTTTTCACTTTGAGAAAGAGCAATGACTATAATTGTGTGAATACAATTATGGAATGTATCCTTTAATCTGATAATAACCATTATTTTCTTTTAGGTCCATCATATATCTTGCACTGATGCATCCAAGGGAATTGCACCACAATTTACGAGACACAGTATAACACCTGCTATAGTTACGTTACATGTATTGACGTGTTAAGCTTTTTCGCACGAGATCTCAAAATCACCCTTTCAGGCAAATCACTCTTTTAAACAGAGCCAAAAGTTGGCTTAATACGGATTTCACGTTTCTTCTTTGGTTTTTTTCGCGTTTCTGATGAGTTGCCCTTTGAGTGGAATTTTTCACCAGCAAAGAAGTCTTTCGACAAACTTGTTTCGTTTTTAACAAAACAAGTAATTTTAAAAAAAAAATTGAATTTTTAACTAAGTAATTGAGGCCTTAAACAAAAAAGATGGAATGTCAACAAAAAATGTAATAGTTGACATTTAAACGAAACAGGGGTAATAGTGGAAAGAGTGTGAATTTTGAAATATGAAAGTTATTTTGAAACTTATTAAGATATTATTGAAAGGTACCGCTGCATGACCATTTTTCGCCCCCATTATAACCGTAGTTCTTAGCGCCACCCCCTCCACCCTGAAATTGGTAACATTGTTTATGGACTACCTTTTATTTGGGCTAATTTAGAGGCGAAGGGTCAAGCCAAGAATGAAAAAATGTAGGTAAAAAAGAACGCTCTTCTTTTTTATTTATTCAGTGTAGCATTAAATTGATTAACCCACTTAGCAGTGAGCTTAGGTAGATCTCTCTAGTGGTGCGAAACTCTTCAACGAGTCGTTGTAAAATAATGTTAGCTCTGGGATTTGATTAAGTTTTAACTTGCCTTCGCACTCGTCGCGCGAACACAGGAATAAATTAAGTTTTGCCTAGTGTATTAGACACGTAGTTCGTCCTCCAGAAAACATTTCCTCTGAAAACTTTCAGGTTTTTTCAGTCTTGAGTAAACCGTCCATACTCTTTTTTCCATCTTATCTTTATTTTTTAGCAATCCTCGAGTACTTTAGAAGAAACTTTCTCCTGCTTTCCAACTTCCTGGATAAGGTAAAGTTACTTTAAATAAAAAATTATGACTTTTATCTTCGTACACTGGACAAATATTTGAAGACTAATTAAAGGAAGCTTTTATAGATTGTACCGTCTGAATTTAAATCATTTAAAAGTGACTAATTAGAAGTCAATTTTGATTGATTGAAATCATGCAGATTTAACTTATGAACAGTCCGTAAAAAGTGACCTTTCAAATCAGACAAATGAACTGACTGAAGAAATGACTAATTTTGAATTATCCACTCTGTCAAATCTGCAACAAAAAAGGTCAATCAACCGTTGCTACTAGGACCAAAATTTCTGTACAAATATCTGGATTTTTTGGGTATGAATAGGGGAAGCTGAAAAAGTGCCTAATGGAACCGAGATTTCAGTACGAATAGTAAGATTTTTGTGTGGGCACACCCATATTTATACATAAATTTCGTTTAACGTCCATTTCCATTAATTTTTAATAAAAAGGATAGGTCATTAACAAAAGAAAAGAAAAATAATTTTAGCAATGTAGTTCAACTTTACAATAATTTTCTAATAAAATGTTGTATTTTCTACTACACAAATATTTTTTTGTAGCAAACAAATGAAAGAATTTGCACAAAACCGTTCAATTTTTATCGAAGTTAAAATCAAGTTAATTTGAAACAAATCACATGGGAATCCAATCAAATAGCCCAATTTTTCATAAAGTAAGATAAATTTTCAACCGAAAATGGAATAGGTAAATTGAGAGTAAAAAAATGCATTTCAACCAAAAAAGCCTTGAACCTTTAACAGAATAGTTACAATTTTAACCGTTGAGGTAAGTTTTCAATTAAAATTATGAATCTTTAAACAAACAACAAAAAAACAAAGATATGAACGAAGTACTTCAAATTTCAATATGGTAGCTAAATGGTCTGCAAAAAAATTAATTTTCAACTAGAAATGGCCAAAAAGCTGATATTTTAACAAACAAAATGTAATTTCAAGTAAAAAAGTTGATATTTGAAAAAAAAGGTTTTAATTTTAAATAGAAAAACAGTGGAATTTAACCAAAAAATACAAATTTTTAACAAAATGGTAAAATTCAATCAAATAGTTCAATTTTTAATTAAAAAAGATAATTTTTCAACCAAATTATTAAACTTGTAACCATAAAGATTAATTTTATACCAAAAAGACAAACATTGAACAAAATACAACTTTCAACTAAAAAAGATAAACTGCAAATCAAAAATTAAATATGAAAAGAACTTCGGGATGTAAACATTCTGAATGTAACGTCTGGGAAACAATAAATTTATATTGGTTATAAAAAACCTTATTTGATCAACTTATTCCAGACTATTTATTCTACAATGTCCTAATTGCCTTCAATGTATTTTCATTGCCGAATAAATAATCTGGAAGAAGTCGATAAAATAAGGTTTTTCCTTTCTAATACGAGCATGAAATAGCTAAATGTAATTGTTGATATTTTAACCAAAAGGTATTTCTATTTAAAATCACAAGCAGTTAAATGTAACCGAAAAGGTTAATTTTGCACCATAGAATTTATTTTTCACCAAAAAGACGCATTGATATAGCTAGGCGCGTCCAATGACAGAATCAACAATTTAAAATTATTCAGACTTTATCTTTAATTGATTGAATTACTCATTTTAAATGACATACTCAGTAACATTCAATAATTGAATTAGTCATCTTGAATTGTATAAACAATAGCTTTCGCAAATGAAATCAGTCATTTTGATTGATCTAATTCGTAGACTTTTAACGTTTTAACCAATCAATCATGGTCAACTTTTGTCATTGATTAAAATATAGGAATTTAATGAAGCAATTTAATGATTTTTTTATTTTACTATTTTATTATAGCAGACAGATAGTCTTTCATATTGAATGAAAATCAGTTATTGCAAATTACTTTTATTCTGTTAGCAATACTGATATATTCGTGCGTCGAAACGACTGTCATGTCAATTGTAATGTCTGATTCTTTAGCTAAAGCTTGCTTTATTATTTTAATTAGTCAAATATTTACGAATTCAAATGAGGAGTGTAACACTATTACTAACGAAATTTCTAATTTTATAAAAAAAGTATATATTAAGGGAGGATTCAGTATGTAGGAAAAGCACTTTAGGAAAATATTTGCCTAATTTATTTAGGTCAGGTTGGTTTAGTGAATGCTGTTAGTGTGGAATGTCAAAGATCGATTCGCATCCTTGATTCCAGACGGAAACCGGAAACGTGAGAGCATCCAAACTGGCTGGTGCATATTGTGATTTCCTGAGAATTGCAAAGTCTCTCGGGTGCCATCGTTGGACCTGGACCACCAGATATACGACTCGTCCCGGACAGAACAGTTTGTAACGTTGGCGTAGCTAGCTCGTAACCACAGACCCGTTACACCACCTCGTCCCTAGAGCACTACTCTCACCAAATTGAAACTAGTCTTTGCATTGGATTAACTCTTTACACGTTCATGATGCACTGCGTTCGTAACTCGATATTGTCCATCAGCATATGCCTTCTTTTCCTCATGTCGACTTCATATTTAGGTGAGGATAAAGGACTTTTATAATCAACTTGATAACTGAGTTTAATTAATCAAGTGTAACTGAATTTGTTAAACTTACTTATAGTTTTATAATGAGAAGGCACGATGTTTATGAATGAAATTCTAATTTACTAACATTTTGACTCATATCGTAGAGATGATGAAAAAAATAAGACGAAATAGGTTCCGCGCCGCTACAATAAAGAGTTCCGTAGCCTATAGAGATGTTAATTAAGTCGCTTCAAACTCCTCCTAACTGTCAATTCACTTCCCCTTTCTCTCCACAATTCCTTTTCATAAATTTCTTCTACTTCCTCTTCTCCAACATCCTCTCACCTCCTTAAATTTTCCTCCTAACACTTTCCCTATACCTCTTACCCTTAGTTAACCTCCCGCCCGCTTCCTATCAATTATCCTCCTCACTCGTATTTCTGTCTCCTGAACCTAACCTCGTATCACTTCGAGATTCACAACAGTTCTCGTAAACCGGTCTCTCTAGGATAAATCAGGCTCGGCTAAAACTGGCGGCGTTCGGACAATGTCAGCCGATACTTCAACACACCGGGGCTGTGTATGCAACACGAAGGTGTGAATGTGTGAATGTTTCTTAATATAAAATCTCTGAACGATATTGTCGATTTCGATTGTCACAATACTCGATTTCATTGCTATATGCGTATGACACGAGGCGCCAGTGGGTTAGACAGCATTGGAAAATATTGAAAAAATTGTCACGATTGCTCGTTCTTTGCTCGCTACATGCGTGCGACAGAGCAAAAATATCTTTGGACCGAGGTATCCGTGAGTTAGACAGTAATGGAACGTTACACGTGTTTTCTTGAAGTTAAATGATCCCAACGGAGCTGGCTTGATCTGCGCTTGCTTGGATTTGAGTGATTTTCGTTGGCTAAGGTGAGCGTCTGTACTTGATTTTTAAATACGTACGCGAACTAGAGCCAATGAGCGCCACGCAGTTCAAGCATGCGCAAGTATTCTTGGATCACTGTTGGGAATAATAATCGAATCAAAATTCGAAGTCCATAATACGAATCAACGCTTCTTCTTTACCACCACCTTGTCACCCGTACCGTCGCAATACAGGGCGTCTGCTTGTTATTTATGATCGAATTCTTATTTCAATTTAAGCCTCTCTGCTTGTTATTTATGAACGTATTTTCATTTCAATTTCGGAAAGGACATTTTATAAACTTCAAAGCATTTGAACGAGCTATCTGGACCATTCAATGTATCAACCTGAGTGCCTGCGGAGAATTTCCCAGAGCTTCTCAGAGCTTTGAGAATCTTCAGCATATACTCTGAGATTTCTCTCGGTAGGGTTAGTATATTTTTAATTACAAGTTAATGTTGAAGCTATTATTTGTTATTAATATAAACATTCACATCAAGTTATATTCCTATGAAGCATGGAATTTGTTCTAAGTTTTGTTATTAAAGTCCATTGCTGGTGTAAAATGCAATAACAACCTTTTGAGATTTTGAGGTTAGGAATTAATTTGAGAATACAAGAGCGAACTGCTGGTCGCAGAATTAAATCATTTTTGCCAATTTAATGTAAATTATGTGTATATTTACAAAAATCTATAAAATACTATTTTTTACCATGAAAAGTTACGAAAATGTACTACAAAAACTTTACGAAAGTTAAGCTTTTACTCATTTTTCGTAATGCGAAAAAAATACTCCGTGTTTGAAATACATTGAAAATTATTGAAATTTTTTATACAAATCTCACGAAAAATTTCATTCAAATTTATAAAATTTTTGATGAAAAAAAACAGAAATTATTTTAATGGGGATTAAAATAAAAAGAGCTATTTATGTTTTCATCCTACGTCTTTCTTATAAATTTTTTAACTGCGAACAGTTCGCTCTTGAATTGCAAAATGTAATATTAACCTCAAAATCTCAATAAGTTGCTACCGCATTTTATATCAGCAATGAAATTTCATAACAAATTCCATGCATCACAGGAATAATACTTAATGTTAATGTTTATATTGAATGCAAATAATAACTAAAACATTACCTTATAGCTAAAAATACACCAATGTTACACTAACTTTAAATTTCAACAAAATACGGGAATTTTCAAATAAATAATTCCATTTTTAACTAAAAAAGATCAAGTTTCAATAAAAACGGTCAAATTTTAAACAAAAATAGAATAATTCAGTTTTTAGTATACCAAAGTGCAAGAACAGTATTATAAAAATTATTAAAAATAAAATAGCATTTAATTCAAATCAGGGAGGTTCTACACATTATATAGCAGAACCTTTCAGCGAATAACATTTTTTTATAGTAAATTATGCAAGACGTTTTATTCTCTACAAAAAAACTATTAGTTTTCAACCAACAATTATATAATTAAAATTTCCCTTAAATACATTAATTTTTAACAAACAAACAAAAAATCAAGAAAATAGTTGAATCCTCAATAAACAAGATAAGATTTTAACAAAGAAAAATAATTTTCTACCAAAAAGACGAATTTTCAAATGAAAAAATTAATTTTTAATTAAAAATAAAAATATATAAAACCAGTAATAGGATAATTCCATTTTAGGTAAAAGAATTAATATTTAATAACAAACAATTTAATTTCAACAAATTAATTAGAATTTTACTAAAACAGATGCATTTGATAATACATAGTTGAGCTTTCAAGCACACACCTATTTTCAACCAGGAACCCAAAAATATCAATTTTTAATTCCAAATTTCGGTGTTTCACCAAAAGTGGGATAGTTAAATTTTTAGTTAGAGAATTTAATTCTTAACAAAAAAAAATAAGGAATGTACAACTTAATTGTTTTGTTCTTAATCACAAAGATAACTGTTCAACCAAGAAGACTAATTTCCTACCAAAAACTTTTCAAACAAAAGGTTGAATTTGAAACTAAAAAATAAAATTTTTAACAAAAAAGGATCCATTTTTTTTTAATATCATTTTTCTATCAAAAATGGTATAATCGAGTTTTCTCTTAAATAAAGTAATTTTTCGCAGAGAAAAGAATTTTCATAAAAATAAAAGAATCCTCGAAAAAAGATTAAATTTCAATTAGGAAGTTTATTTTTCTACCAAGAATGACGAATTTTCAAAAAAATTCTGAATTTCCAAATACCGTATGAAAACAGATGAATTTGTTTCCGAACAGTTCAATCATTAACAAAAAAAGATCGACTTTAAACCAAAAGGATTAATTTTCTACCAAAACAGAAAAAATTTTAAAATTGAATTATTAAGTAAAAAAGGCCAATTTTCAATTTAAAATATTAATTTTCAACAAAAATACTAGAAGCAAAATTTCTTTTAAACAAATTTGTTTTTGACAATCTGAAAAGGAATTTTTTTAAATAACTGAATCCTTTATGAAAAATATTAATTTCAACCAAAAATATTACTTTTCTATCAAAAATTACGAGTTTTCTACAAAATTTAGAAAATTTCAAACAAATATATGATTTTTATCTAAAAAATATCATTTTTCATCCAAAAGTAATATAAGTAAATTTTACCATTTGAGAAATTAATTTTAATAT
>NC_046659.1:83371196-83447213 GCF_010883055.1 Belonocnema kinseyi | reverse complement strand
TGAAGAAAATAGTTGAATTTTTAATAAAAAAGGTTCGTTTTAAACAGAAACAGATGAAGCTTCAATTATGAACTTAATATTCAACGAAAAAATGGGATGGTTCAGTTTTTAGTTAAAAAAATTATTTCCAATTTAAAGGAGTGCAATTAAAATAAAATATCTTAGTTCTCTACCAAAACAGATTGTCATTAAAAATATCAATGCATTTTTAACCAAAAATGGAAAGTTAAGTTTTCACTTCAATAAATTAATTTTGAAAAAATAAGAATTGTCCAAAAAATGGTTGAATCCTCAATCAGCAAGATGAATTTTCAATCAAGAACATTAATTTTCTACTAAAAAAGACGAATTTCTAACAAAATCCATAAATTTTTAAACAATTAGTTAGATTTTTAACGAAATAAGATCACACTCTAATTTAAAAATTTCATTTTCTACTAAAAATGTCATAGTTGACTTTTCTGTTAGAAAAATTAATTTTTGACAACAACACAAAAACAGTATTATGAAAATTATTTCAAAGGAGATCGAATTCACTTAACATTAGGTAGGTTCTGCACTTCGAGTCGCTGAATCGATAGGAAAGGAATTATGTTGATTTTAGATTAAATTTTTAGAGAACTTTTTTTTCGTTTTAAAATAAATTCTATGTTCAAAAGATTAATTTTTAACCAATAAGATTAATGTTTTACAAAAAAGGTGAATTTTCAACCAATTACATGATTTTTAAACTGTAAGGGAACAGTTTTTTAAAATTTTGTGTTGAAAATATTCAACATTTTAGTTGAATTTTTTTTCGATTTTAACTGAAAATTGTTTGAATTCGACTACTTGATTAAATGTTAAACTAATTGAGTGAAAATGGATATTTTTTGTGCTAAAGATTCATCATTTTAGCTGAAAATTTAATTCTTGTGTTTAAAATTCTTTCTTTGGTTGAAAATGTATCTTTTTTGTTGAACATTTCTCTAATTGTTTTAAGGTTGAAAGACCTTTCGAAACTTAATTTTTTTTGGTTGAAGATTCATTATTTTAGTTAAAATTTCTCTCTGGTTAAAACTTAAAAATTTTCTTAAAATGCAGTTTTTGGTTCAATTCAGTTGTTATTGTTTTAAAATAATCATATTTTTTAGTTTTTGGTTGAAACTTTATCTACTTATTTAAAAGTTTAACTATTTTGTTCAAATTTTAGGTGTTTGGATGAAAATGTAACTATTTGGTTGAAAATTCGTTAATTTTTTAAAACTGAAAATTAAACTTTTTTATTTTCAGTGGAAACTCTTTTGTTAAAAATTTGTGTTTTTAATGAAATATTTGCATTTACAACCAAATAGTTTAACTTTTAACCAAATACTTAAATTTGCAACCTAAAAATATAAATTTTAAACTGAATGCGATATTTTCAATCAAAACAGATTAATTTTTAACAAAAAAGAGTTGCATTAAAAAAAAAGAATTCCCAATGAAAACTTAGTGGTGAACATCTTAAAAAAAAAATAATTTCAACAAACTATTTAAATTTATAACCAGAGTTGAATTTTCGAACAAGTATGTACATTTTCAACAAAGTAGTTGAATTTGTGACCTGCAAATATGGATTTTCGATAGGAAATGTAATGTTTCATATTTCAACGAATGCAGATGCTGCCAAGAGATGCATTACAAAAATAAGGATACGAATTTTCAATCATACCCAGTAGGCACAAAATGTTGCGACGTCTTTATGACATCATTGCGACATCTTTACGACAACTTTACGATATCCTATGTCCATGTCGTTAAGGTGTCTTTACGATATCGTAAACATGTCGTATGATCTGACGATGTCTTTACGACATCGGAACAACACTGAAACGACATGGGCATAGGATGTGGTAAAGTTGTCGTAAAGTTTTCGTAAAGATGTCGTAACGATGTCGTGAAGACGTCACCAAATTTTGTGCCCACTGGGTAAAGATTAATATTCCATAAGAGATTCGAATTTTACCAAAAGTAGAAAAGTTACTTTTTCGCACAAAACATTAATTTATTTCCGAAAAAAAGAATTTAAAAAAAATAGTACATTTTTTCAACCAAAGAGATGAGTTTTCCACTATAACTACTAATTTTTCATCTAGAAAAAGGAATTTTCAACAAATAATGAATTGTTAGTTAGGAAACCAAAAAATGTGTCCCAATCCTTAAACTTTTAAGTCAAAAGACTATTTTTCTGTAAAACAGTTATAACATCTTTCCCCTCCATCTACCTCCATAAGCCACATTTTTCACAACACCTTCACCCCACATGATAAGTTTTCATGCATTTATTGGTTTAAAGTGTTATTTATAATAAGTAATTCCACTAATTTCAATTTTATTTGAAATATAATAATTATTAGTTCAATTTTAAAGAAAGATTTTAAAGGTGAGACTTAACCAAGATTTTCAGGGGAGAGTTTACCAAGTGGCAACAAGCTTATTACGTGTGTTTTCTACCTATAAGAAAATTGTTTATTATAATGCGTGTGCAAAAATTTTTCTAAATTGATTTATAAGGATTGTGGTTTAAAAATGCAAAGTTCATTATTTAAAGAATATGATTTTCATCAACGTGAGTTACAAAATTGTAATAAGTGCTATTTTTCAATAACTAGGTGTAAATTAATTTTCAATAAAGAAAGCACATTTGGAATAAAATAGTTCAATTTAATTTTCTACGAAAAAATATAAAATTTGTTAAAATCCTATTACAAAAGATTAATTAGAGTTTCAGGTACAGAACTCATCCCTTGGTGCTTTCTATTATTTTATACTAATTTTGTGTAACATTAATTAAATATGTATAACATAGAAAAGATAGGCTTTTGGTTTACTCTTTTTCATAAAAAGATAAATAGGCGCGCGCAAGACTACTAGTTTTTGATGAAAATACTCCACACTTATCGAGATATTTTTAAGATCTCTGAGAGTTCCACGAGTTCTTTAAAGAGTTTTTTAAAGATTTATAGCGCGGCAATCTAAAATTTCTCATTGACTAGTCCCTCGAATCATTTCCGATGCTTTGACTTCCCTCACTTTCCACCACACCACCTTAACAACGCATCCTCCATTCATTGCTTTCCTTTACATTCACAGTCTTCTTTACGATCCACGCCCAGCCCTTCAGTTTCAACTTCTCTCATATAAATTATCCTTTTGTTCTTTCCTTACCCTTAATTTCCCTCCCACCACTTCTATTACTACATCACCCCACATTTCCCCATCCTTCGCTTCCCATAATTTCTCCTATTTTCATGCCTCTCCCTAATCCTACTTATCTCTCCCCTACTTATCCTAATCTCATAGGCCTACTTCCCTACATCCCCTCCCCTTACTTTCCCTTAACACACTTCTCAAGTTTATCTCCCGAATCTATGAAGGTGTTTTTAACACCTCGCATGTGGTTGTATGAGCTCAGCGTTGATAATTACACTTCGGCTACGAAATTGAGGCGTCAAAGAGATCGAGATTCAAGGATAAGGTACGTTCTTCCGAGGTCCAATGAGTGGATGATAGCGACCACAGAGAGCCTTTTGAAAAGGATCTTAGTCTTCTTCAGTATCCCCGAGTTACAAATCTAACCTTTCTATCCCGGATTTCCAACTTTTCCTTTGCGACGATTGAACCAAGACACAAGACACTTGCATTTCCTCGTCCGGCAAAGAATACGAAAGACGCGTAGATCCAAGAGAAACAAGGAAACTGGAACTAAAAACAAAACTTGTCGACGCTGGAAAAGATCACATTCCGGATTTCTGGACTCAACGGACAAAGTTGCCGAGGCATGGTATCCTTACATTGGAAATTTTTCAATTCCTTTCCGTTTTAAATTTCATATTCAGGAAAAAAAAAACATTTTTAAATTCTCATAATTTAGATTAATTATCTTAAAAAATGAACTCCAGGCTTCGGACTCATGCTAGTATTGACACTTTTGTTTCAACGATGTAACTATTTTGAAGAAAATTACACTAATGCTGCTACTTCCTCAAATTTCTCACTAATGTAGCCATTACATATTTCACTTTTTCTTCAACCAAATTTACAAACTTCTTAGCTAGAATCGTTGAAATAACGGAACCATCGCCTCCAAAATTGAAATTTCAAAAATCGAAATTTCAAAACATTTCAAGAGATTTAAACAAATGTTATGAGACTTGAAAGATTCTAACGCATTCGGAGGTATTTTTAAGGATTTTAAAAGATTTGAGGGATTTAAAAGGATTTTATGACAGGATTTCATAGATTTTAAGGTATTTTATAAGATTCTAGGATATTTCAAAGGATTTCAAAAGTCGCAAGGGATTATAAAAGGATATAGTCAAAATTTTGAAGGCTCTACAGAACTTTGCGGAGAAAATGAAATGGAAAAAAATGTTTGAGAAACTATCTAGGGATTTCAAATTATTTTAAAGGATTTCATAGATTTTTATGGATATTTACAGGACTTACAAAGATTTAATCATTATAAAATAATATTTAAGGGATAATAAAGGTTTTAAGATGCTTTACAGGATTTTACCAAATTTAAGGAACTCACAAATTTTAAAGGGTTGTAAAGAATATAGTGTATATTACACTTTCAAACGATGTAAAAAAAACTTAAAATATTTGAGAAATGCATAGTCTTTCAAAAGAAATTTGAAAATTCTAAGAAATTTTAATAGATTTGAAGGGATTTTAAAAATTTATATATTTTTTTAGGGATTTCAGAAGAATTTATAGAATGTCAAGCACTTCATCAATTTTGAAGAAATTTTGAAATATATTGACAGATTCCAATATTTTTTAAGGGATTGAGCTTAATATTTATTCAAAGGCCTTTACAGAATTTAGAGTTTTTTATATTAATAGATATTTCACGAGGTTTTAATATTTTATAGGGCTTTCAAAGAATGTCCTCAGATTTTATAAAATTTTAAGATTTTATTTTAAGGCCGTTTATCAATTTTTATGAGATTTTAGAGGATTTCAACGATTTGATCATTTTTTAAGGATTTGGAAAGATATTAAAGATTTTAAGATTTTTTACGAATTTTACGAAATTTGACTTTTTGCTAGTATTTAAAATTTGTTTCTACTATTGGCACCATTTTTAATTTGTCAAATGAGTCATAGGCCTGGTACACTCATAAAGCAAGAAACTTAGTAGATTAATTTTTTTTATTATAAATATTAAATAGTATTGAATACTGGTTTATCATTTTCGGAGAAACGAGAAAATTCTGCCTCAGTCTGGATTTGAACTTGGAACGCCACAATACATGAGTGGAGCGTTAACCAATTACGTGAACAACTCTGTATTAGATAATTGATTGTTTCTCCTATATCATGTGGTGACGCGTTTCCGAATGTAAATATAAACGATAAACTTGTTTTGTTGAACAGGGTATTAATTAATTATTCAGTATCAAAACATTAAATATTACCTTGGTGAACAAAATCATATAATTATTTAATTTGTATTCTGATTCGGTAAATATTCTTCACACCACCATGTGATACAGGAGAAATAAGGAATGATTTGACGCAGCCTGGATGGCGTAATCCCGACCAAGGCAGATTTTTTCTCGTCTTTCTAAAAATAATGTACCAGTTATTGAAATTATTTAATATCTAACATACAAAAATTAATGAGTACCCTGGTCAACAAAATAACATTGCTTAGTAGACTAATTCACATTTGAGAAAGTCTAACTTCTGTGATAATAGCGAGCACTGATGTTTCATGTCAAGGAGTTCTCTCAAGAGTGTGGAGCGTAAATATCTGACGTAGTGAAAAGTGAATCGTTCTTGTAAGCGAGTAAATTAAAAGCATTTCTTTGACTCTTCCGAGAAATTATTCGCGCGATAAACCCGGACTCCTGTGACGAATGAGTTGCATAAAGTTTCAGTGCTCGTCTCGTCAGTCAGAGTTGGCTCCCTGCGATGAAACACGACATGTTCACTCGAGGCAGATCGGAACGATGCCACTGATGAAATTTATGCCTGACCTCTTCGAGATTGGTGTGTGTATTTCTAGGCCATAATCTCTCTCTAACTTCTAACATTTATTTCTATTACATGAAAACAAGTGTTCTGTCCACTAAACAACAGCAATAACATCTTCATTATTGAATTTATTGACTTGCACCCTGGTGTAACTCTGTAACTTTCCTCGGACTACGCCGCTATTGACTGTTTTGAGAAAATGAAACTAGTGATACTGTACTTAAAAAATGTTTTCCGAACAGAACTCTCTGTATACATTGTATTAATACATTCATACTTCTTCGACATACTAACTAAAATAAGATACCATATCAAAAATCGAGGTTGAACAATTTTCGATTCGAACCATCATCATTTATACCTTATACCCCCAGATGTCTTTGAAATATTGTCATACTGATTTTATGCGTGCTTTCAACTTTTAAAAAATCACCGATGCTATTTAATATATGGAAATTAGATTCTGCTTGTTTTTTTAATGAAAAATATTTGGGAACGTGTACGAAAATTCTCCAAATTTAAAAGTTGTAAAAAATAAATTTTTCATTTAAAATTTCATGACTTCCACAATTTTCATTATTTATAGCTAAAATTTCTTTTGGAAACTTTTTCAATATTTTGCATCAGTAAAAAAATCGTACAGGTACATCTGACTCAAGAAGTATAATTATTTTGAAGATCGTAAAGGAGGTATATCTAAACAAAAAAAGACTAAAATAAACGCCCAATAACAAAAATTCAATATTTTCATATATATTATTCATGTACAAGTGTTTCTAATCAGGTTAACATTTTTTATCCATAAGAACAGTATAATAAATTAAGAAACTCAAAAATTGTATTTTTACTCTTTGCCTGCACATTCAAGGCATAATGAATCGCGATGGTTATGCACACATTGGACATCATATTGTGACTGAGAATGTTAAAAATATCAAATTGTAGTTTAATGAAATAATTCATATATGTTGTTCGGTTTAGTTACACTTACTATGATTATTTGAGTACAAAAAAAACAACTAAAATCTTTGATTTTTGTGTATCTCGACCACTATACTTATAGGGGGTCGGAATGACTTCAAAAAATTATTAATAATTTGTTTATTTAGCTACAAAAACAGCAAAGGCACTTAGGGACAGCAGCAGCATGTTGAACGTATATTAGAAACCTCGAACTATCACCAGATGTCAGCACAGATCCTAATTTAAAAGCACTCATATTCAAATATTAGTCTGAAGTTGACGTTGGGGTCATTCTGACTCCATTTAATTGAGGTGGGTTAACTGATTTGCAGGATCTATAGGGATTTTATAGGGTTTTAAAGCTTTAAGAAAACTAAAAAAGATTGCATTTTTTACAAAATATATGAATTTTCAACCAAGAAAATTAATTTTCTTCCAAAAAGAAGAAGTTTGTTTCTTTGAAACAAACAATTAATTTTTTTCATCAAATTATTAAGTTTTCAAGACAAAAATATGCATTTTCTGTAAAATAGTTGATTTCTCAGCAAAAAATATTATAATTCGAAGAAAGACAAATTTTTAACAAGATACATAAATTTTCAAGGATATTATTAATGCTTGCACAAAATAGTTAAATTTGTTACTAAATATCTGAATTTTCAAACAAAGACGATCCATTTTCTGACAAAAGACAAATGTTCAACAAAATTCGTAAACTATCATCCAAATAGTTTAATTTTTAATTAAAAAATAAATTTTTTAGCCAGAAATGGAATAGTTCAATTATGAGTTTGAAATAATAATTTTGAAAAAAAAAAACAATTGTCAACTAGTTTAATAAAACGAAAAAAAAATATGTTGAACAAAATCTAGCTAAAAAGTCGTATGTTTCAGAAAACCCTGCACTTTTGAAGGAGAATGGAAGAATTTTCAAAAAGAAAATTAAATTAAAATCAAGGAAGATGAATTTCTAACAAAATAGTTGAATTTTCAATTAAGAAAGATAAATTTGCAACAAAAAATAAAATCTTCATAATTCCAGTTTCAAATAAACGAATTTTTAGCCAGAAAAATTCAACTAAAAGAGATTTTTCTACAAACCAGTTGAATCCTCGACCAGAGTTATGAGTTCTGTACAAACAAGACTAATTTTCTATTAAAAAAAAAAAGAATTGACAGGAAAATGACAAATCGTTGAACTTTTAACTTCTAAAGAATATATTTCGAATCAAATACATAATAGTTACACACATTAGTTTAAACAAAAATATACATTTTTGATAAAAAGACTAAATATAAATCAAATAGTTAAATTGTGCAGCAAATTGTTGAACTTTTAAGTTAAAAGGGAGAATTTTGTGCTAAACAGTTAAACTTTAACAACAAAATAATTTATTTAAAAAAAAGACACAAGTTTTCAGCAAAACATATATCTTCCTAGCGAAGAAAGATCAATTTTCAATTTCTAATATCAACTTTCAACCGAAATTGGAATAATTGCTTTTCAGTGAAGAAAATCGATCCTTAACAAAAAAATTTCATCTAAAGATATAAACTTTTATTTAAAATAATAAATCTTAAAAAAAAAAGAAATTTCAAGAAACTATTTTAAACTTTAACCAAACAGTTTGATTTTTAACTAAAAAAATTATGAAAAGATCAGTTTTCAATAAAAAATAGGATGTTTACATTGTCAGTAGAATTTTCAAGCAAACGAGATGAATTTTAAACCAAAAATATGATAGCAGACTTTTCCAACATACAGAAATCTAATTTTTACCAGAAACAGCTTATTTTCTTATTGGCTTGTATAAATTAATTTTGCATTCAAGCTAGAAAAATGATAAAATGGAAAATTAATTGAAAACAGGAAAAAATAAGAATTCTTGAAACTAGGGGAAAAGAGTTGCCATCTTTTGCGAAATTCGCAAACATTTCAAAGACGTATCATCAGGAAATGTACTCCCCCCACCCCCCCTAAAATTAGGAACTTTGTGAATGGATGGCTCACATCTGTTAAGTTAATTTGCTGTCGTTCTCAAATTTGAAACATTTCTTAAGAGTTTGGTTAAAAGTATACTAATAATTAAATTTTTTCTGAAAAAAGGTCTCCTCTTTGCTTTGCTGGGAATCGAACGGCAGAACTTCCAATTAAAGGTCGGGTGCTTATGCTACTGCTGATATCGAAACAAAAATCCTTTTTCAGAAATACGAGCATTATTTTTCCAGGTGTTACGTGCACACATTTTTCATGGAATCTGTAAATTCATCAGAGAATAAAAAAATTCTTAACGTCTTTTCAGACTAGATTATGCCATTAATTAAACAATGTTTAAATTAAATTTTTTCTGAAAAAAGATCTTCCCTTTCACTCTCCTGGGAATCGATCTCCGGAACTTCCGATTTTCAGACAGGTGCTTTTCCCTTCAGATACTCGTACTAGAGTGATGGGAAAAAGAATCCTTTTCCAGAAATGCACGCTATCTCAAGTCAGGTTATAAATACATGATACAATTAAATGTAAGGCTTCCATGGAGCGATGGAGATAATATTTTTTCAGAAAAAAATTTAATTTCAAACATTTTCAATTCATAGTTCTATCTAGTCTAAAAAGACGTTAAGAAATTCTGTTAATCTCTGATGATAATACAGATCTTCCTTTAAAAAATTTGAATAAATATTTATTTCTGCTATCGAAACTTTTTTGAATTTATCAAATGAGCCCGAGGGCCTCCATTAATTGCATTCACTCAAGCCAGTCATGACTTCACTAGAATACAACGTGACATTCCAATAGACGCATTCATCCTACCGAATATAACTTTTAGTCTTGACATCTCAAAAGCTTAAAGCAGATACTAAAGTTGTTTCAAAGAAGTCTCTCGAGGCTACTCTGGTATTGCTGTGAGCAACACTGCATCATCTGGATACTTGATTTCCTAGAGGCAAAGGACCACGCTGTATTACACGCTCGTTGCGCCTTTACACGGGACAAGGACTTCCGACTTACGATCACTCCTTCGTCGATCCCGACCACTATCTTGTCCAACTTCTCGCCCTCGATACGAGCCGGAAATGAGCAGAACTTTTTAACAATATTACATTCTTCTGATTATTTCCGCGTATGAATGTTTTACTTTCTCTGACACTTTTTCATTAAATTGTAAATTCTAATTAACTGTTCTTTGAAATATTATTTTGATATGATGTTCTGCTCTCTAGAATTCCACTAGGAATTCGAATAAAGCTTTACTACTGAGAAACAACTCTGGTTATCTTGGTTATCAGAACTGGTAATGCGGAGTAATCTGAGGAATACAGTGTAATACAAGTTGTATATAATCCGGCGAAATTTAATGAATGTAGAGTAATTTACTTGTAATACGAAATAATCCATTTGTAACTCGGAGTAATCCTCTTGTAATCTCGCGCAATTAAGAGTAAAAGACTTGTAATAAAGGATAATCCACTTGCAATCTGGAGGAATCAAGAGTATCTATCTATGTCCTTTGAAGGATTTCCACAATTCTGTTAAAAAGTTGTTTTTTTTTGTCGTTGTAAATGTAACTGTTTTGTTAAAAACTCATCTTTTCTGGTTGAAAATTTATCTATTTTTGCAGAAAAATCCTTTCTCCAGTTCAAAACTTTAAATCTATTGATCGAATATTTTTTCTTTTGACGAAAATTTAATTCTTTCATTTTCATTTGATAATTTAGGTTTTAAAGTAGAAAATTCAACTACTTATGTGAAAATTAATCTTTTTGGTTAAAAATTGAAAAGCTTTGGTCAAAAAATTACTAGTTAGTTGAAAGTTCGTTTTTTGGCTAAAAATTAATTTGTAAATTGAATCTTTTTATGTACAAAATTAATCTGTTTGAAAATTCATCTTTTTGGGCTGAAATTTTTTTGCTGAAAATTAATTTTTCTAATTAAACATTAAACTATTCTATTTTTCATTATAAATTTATTTTTTTAGGTGGAAATTTAAGTATTTTCTTCAAAATTATTGTACTTTGTTAGAAATTCGTCTTTTAAGATACAAAATAATCTTTTTGTTTTAAAATTCATATTTTTCGGTTAAAATTTTGTTGAGGAAAATTCTCTTTTCGAATTAAAAATTAAACTATTCCATTTTTGATTGTATTTTGATTCTATTTTTATATTCTTTCTTTGTAGATGGAAATTAAACCATTTGGTTAAAAATTGATGTATTTTGTTAGAAATTTGTCTTTTTTGATAAAAAATTAATCTTTTTCATTGAAAATTCTTCTTTTTAGGTTGAAATTTTGTTCTTGAAAATTCGTTTTTCGAACTGACTTTTCAAAATTTTCAGTTTTGATTGTATATTCCTGTTTTTTTATTCAATAATCAACTATTTGGTTAAAATGCATATATTTGGTTAAAAACTTGTTTTTGAGTGGCAAATAAATCTTCGTACAAGAAAATAACATTATTTCTTTCAAAAATGAATTAATTTCTATGAAAATCGTTATTTTATAGGTAATTTTTTTTTAATTGAAAGTTTAGCTACTCCATTTCTGTTAAAAAATTTATCATTATTAGATAAAAATTCAGTAGTTAGGCTAAAAAGGTATCTTTTTTAGTGAGCAAAGTGTTTTCTGTTGAATATTGTTTATTTTTTTCTAGAAAATGTATCACTATGGTCAAAAATATATGTTTGCTTGTTGAAAATTGATGCTTTTGATTAAAAACCCGACTGTTTTGTTGAAAATTTTCCATTTTTGTCTAAAAATTCATCCGTTTTACTAAAATATTTACTAGAATAATTCTTTGGCGAATTTTTTTAAAATGCGACTTTCTTATTTTTGATGAAAATTCAATTACTTGATTAAAAATGATCTAATTTATAAAAATTTAACAATTTTGTTAAAGTAATTTCTTTGGTTAAAAAATCAACTTTTTTGTAGTCAGTTCATCCTTTTGGGTTAAAAATTGGACTACTTTCTTAGAATATACATCTATTAAGTCGAATTTGATTTTCTTTTGTCGAAAATTTGTTTTTTCTGTAGTAAATGAAGTTTCTTGGTTAAAAATTCGTCCTTTTCTGTAATAAATGATTTTTCTTCGTTAAATATTGATATTTTGGTTAAAGATGCTTCATTTAAGTTGAGAAATCATCTCTTGTGTTGAACATTTTTCTAGTTTGTAAATAAATATTTTTGCTGTGAAAAATTTATTTTCAACTGAGTATTTAACTATTTCATTTAAAGATTCATAATTGTACTTGCAAAATTAACTAATTAGTTAAAAATGTATTATTTTAGTGGAAATTTCGTAATCTTAGGTAATTTGAGTAGTAATCCATCTCAAAAGAACCACACAAGTATTATAAAATTCCACTGAACTTTTTAAAATTAATTTGTACAAATTTCTTATAGAATTTATGTTCCAGAAAAGTACTCCCAAACTTTGACCTTGCAAGTAAACTTTATTCAGCTCCGCCATGTGGTTTTACAAAAATCACCTGTTGCTTTGCATTTTTATTGTTTTGGCAATGTAATTAATTAGGAAAATGGAAATTTTCCAGGATCTTAAAAATGTTTAACTGGTCCTTTCATTCAATTATATTGCCGTTCAGCAGAGAGAACATATGCAGAATCTCGGTATCATTTGGCTGGCAGCACTAAGGCATGTGTCTTCATTAGAGGCCGGAAGGGGCGGTTGCCATTAAATAGCATTGGGAACGCTTCGTGTCCTGAATTAAGCACTAAATGCATCCCCCAACCTTAAAGTTCTTGGCGGTCGAATTGTAGGATGTTTTGCATAGAGGAGCTATGAATGCATTGCAAGGCGCTAAATGCAAAGTGAAATGTCGAATTCAAGACTCCTTTTTGTCCGAACTTTCATTGGGGCGGAATTAAACAGGCCTAGAATGATTTCATAACTAGAGCAGCAGAGAACTGCTTTACAACATTTGTTTACTTACGTAGATCTTTAGTATGGATGAAAATAATATGGACTCACCTGAAACAAAAGAAATAATTTTCATTTGTATTAATTTCTTACTTTGATTGCCTGATTATAAAACTAAAGTATATGCTTGAATTTAAAGTGCTAATAAATATTATTAATAATCATAAATTGTATGCAGTAGCTTATGTGATTTTGAATGCATTTTTTAATTGTTTGATTTTTAAGATTTATAATTGAAGCCGCACATCAAAAAGATGCCTAACAACAATTGAACAAGTTACCTGATGTGGGTAGAATTGAATCATATTAAGAATATTGATTTGAAGAATCCGCAAAACAAAATTCTTAAATTAGGATGATTTTGAAGATCAAAAGTTAAATTTTTAATTCTCAATCTTTAAACTTGTATACATTTCTATTGTAAATCATCACAATTGCAGCAATTTTATATTTAAAGCATGAAACTTGCATAGTTTTTATTGTAACTTTTTGTACTTAAAATCTTTTTTATTTTATGTATGTATACATGCAAATTCTTACATATAAATGGTTTTGAAAATAAAAAGTCAAGTTTTAATTCTAAATAGTCCAAACTAAAGAAATATTCAATAAAAAGCATACAAAATCACAAAATTTTTAATTATAAATCCTGAAACTTTAATAATTTTTTATTATATATTTTCAAAATTAAAAATTCTTTAATTTTTCAGATTAACTACTCCAAGTTTTACAATTTTTAAGAGTTACAAACGAAAAATCTTCATCTTTAAATATGCATCAATATAATATATTCTAAATCTTCTAGATTGAAGCAATTTCGAATAAAAAGCTGCACTATTACCTAATTTCTAATGTTTAAACTCAATACATGCATCATTTTCAATTTCTTATTGTCAAAGTTCAAAAATTTTAATTTTAAAGATTTACAATTCCAAATTTTAAAGTAGAACATTCAATCCTAAATCATGGAAATCAAAGAAATTTGTAATGTAATAACAAATTTTTCAATATTATGCATGCTTCTATAACTATTCTCAAAATTGTATACATCAAAAGTCGAGTTTTCAATTCTATATTTGCTAAGGTGAAGGAGTTTAATATATGCAGACTTAAAATTACCGAATTTTAAATTTTAAAACCTAGGACTCGCATAATTGTTAATTGCAAATTGTAAAAATTCAAAACTTTAACTTTACAGATTTAAAATTCCAGGTTTTGCAATCTTGAAGAGTTGCGATTGAAAACTCTTTAATTTTAAAGATATATCAATACAAATTCTTACATAGCTTTCAATTGTAAATATTCAAAATAAAAAACTATTCAATTTTTTAGAATGAAATTTTGAAGCTTTTACATTTTAACAATTTATAAATAAATTTTTTTTTTATGATTTTGAAGGTTTTCCAGTCAACTGCTCTATTCTGAATTTTCTAAGTTGCAGAAATTTCAATGTAAATCCTCATAATTACTAGAAAATGTTGCACAATTTCGAAGAGTTGCAATTAAAAGCTCTTCAATTTTAAAGGTGCATCAAAACTAATTTTCATATATTGAACATCAAAAATTTAGTATTCAATTCTACATCTTCTGAAATGAAGAAGTTTTGAATACAAAGCAACAGAATTGCCGAATTTTGAATTGGTAAATTAAAATCTGCAGAATTTTTAATTGTCAATTCTCAAAATGCAGGACTTCAATTTCAAATATTTAAAACTCCAAGTTCTCAAGATCAAGTATCAAGTTTTTAAATCTTAATGTTCAAAACTTTAATAGTTTTAAAAATATGATATTTAAAATTGAACTATTCAAAAAAGCTTTTCAAAATTGAAAATGTAAAATCGTTAACATTGAAGAATGTTAAACTGAAAAATTTATGTAAAATTGAAGAGTTTTTAATTTGGAAAATTATACTTTCAAAATGATACTGGTTTTAAGTTTTAAAATGAAAAAATTTGTAAATTTGATAATTCACATTTGAAACTTCTTTAATTTGGAAGATTGAAGAGTTTTCAATTCTAATTATTTAAAATTATACATATTTTTGTACGAAATTGCAATATATTTGAATACGTTTATTAATTCACGGAAAATTATTCTAAAAAAATGTCTTAGAAATTTGATGCAATTTTAAATGCAAAGTATAAAAAGATGAGATACCTTTTTTGCATAAGAAGTTATTACAATAGTTATTAATAAATTTGATGAATTATATTTTACATTCTAAAGGTTGGAAGATTCAGCATTAAATGTTTCACTTTTGATCGTTAAGCTCATCAAAAATTAAGAATTTTTCTTTCTGCTTCTTTAGAGTCAAAGATTTTTCAATTGAAACTCTTTACAATTGTAGCTATTTTCAGAAAACATTAAAATATTTTAATAAATTTATGATTTTAAAGAAAGTTAAATAGAAAATTGTTTTAGATATGATGCACTGTTTAATGGAAAGTATAAAAAGATGAGATTCGTGTTCTGTATGAGAATTTATTAGAGGAGTTATTATGGTAGCGAACGTGATTTAATAATTAATCCAGTTCGCTGGAAAAGAGGTATTTAATATTTGAAAATGATTTTGCTGCCTTTCACGCGCTGCATTGTTGTCCGAGACTCGTTTATAGCTGTCGACGCGTCGCGTCGGGCTCCCTTTGCGTTATTATTAATATTTTTAATTAAAACATCACAAAAGGTTTGAGCACATGCTGCTCATGAATCCACGAGAAAAAAAATAAGAGACTCATATCCAAAACGAGAAGTCGATCTGGCCTTTGTTTATTTTTTTCTCCTTTTCCTTCTCACTTTGGCACCCTCCTTCATCGTAATCAGCTTTAAGCGTCGACCACTCGACATTTTCGATGAGAGCGGATTTAGTCGTTGAATTCATTTTCCCAGTTCAAACATTCGTTTCCGTCCGCGATTCGTAAAGAACACGAAACAAAAATAATTCCATCCACCGTTCTTGTTTTAGTTTCATTATACGGATGTGCATTCCACAATAAAAAATAACGCCCACCTTTAATATTGCGTTCCAGCATTATTTGTAGAAAGCCATGAACAATATGAAAGTTCTACATTTCTTTTTTAGAGGTAGAATAATGTAATTTTTTTAATTTCCTAATATTTTCAAAATTTCTATTAAAATCATGATTAAGTTCTTCTGAATCCATGATAACATTTTTGGGCTTTTATTACATTGTTTTGAAGGTCTGTTAAATATCTTGAATTTGGTGTATTTGGTGATTACTTAAACTCAAAAGTTACTCCAAAGACGATTTTCAGTAAAAAAAACAGTTGTCAAAAAAAGTATCCCGAACTACACGGCATACGTGTGAAGGCATTTTTGCATTGTTATGGGGAAAAAGTTATCTGCACTAAATGCAAAATCCTCCTCAGACATAACAATTCATTTTAATAACAACATATTGAACTCATACACCTTGCAATTTTAATGAAAAACATTCAGGCAATGTGGTTTATTTAACACCAAATAGTCGAAACTTTAGGCAAAATAAATGAATTTTTAAAAGGTCAATTTTAAGCATTAAAGATTAATCTCCAAACAAAAATAGAGTCATTTTAAACGAAATAGCTCAATATTTAAATAGGACGAATTTTCTACATGAAAAGGTAAGTGTGAGACCAATAAATTAATTTTTTAACAAAATTAATTAATTTTTAACTATAAAATTGTATTTTAAACAAATTAATTAAATCTTCAACAAAACAAATACATTTTTAACCAAAATAATAATCTTGAACAAAGAAAAAATAATTATAACAAAGAAGTACAACTTTTTACCAAGTAGTTAAATTCTTAATTAAAAAGATTAATTCTCAACGAAACATATGCCTGATAATTAATATTTTAACCTAAGAAATATTTTATTTGAAAATAAAAAATAGTCAAATTTATATAAAAAGAAGAATTCTCAACAAAAATTTTATAGTTGATAATTCAACTAGAAAGAATTTCAATTTTGAGTGAAAAAAGAGTTGTATTGAGCAAAAAAATATGTATTAAAAAGAAGTTGAATCGCCAAACAAAAAATATTAATTTTAACCAAATCGTTGCATTTTTTACAATAAACAAAGCAATTTTAACTGAAAGACCCAGGCGGAAAAATTATATATAGTTTATATATAGTGTGAAGTTTTATATATAATATTTATTTGTTTTATACAAAAAATGTACACAATGAATGAATATTATATATAATACCTCACACTATATATAAACTGTATATAATATTTCGGCCTGGGGGGATGAATTTTCATACCAAAAAGTCGAATTCTCAGTAATAAAGTTTAATTTTTGATTCAAAAAGACAAATTTTTAACAAAATAGTTGAACAATAGTTGAACTTCTAATAAAAATATGAATTATTAACCGAAAAAGAGACTTTTAACGAAATATATAAATTTTTAGAAAATTAGTTGAATTTTAAGGCAAAAGGGATAAATTTTCAACAAATTAAATGAATTTTTATGAATTATTATTTGCATTATCAATTATAATATATATTATGTTTTAAAAATCTCAAGAGTAAATTAAATAACACAAAAAGAAAAGGAGCGACCTAAATGCAAAAGTGCAAATTGCGCTTATGAAAAAATACGAAAGGAAAATCATTATACTCCTACAGTTATTTTCCCAACATTTCTACGAAAAATTTTCCCGCGATATCTTTGAAACCGATTGAAATTCTATAAAATCCTTTGGTACATTGGTAAATAATATTTAATTTATTAAAATCTTTAATATATGTTAAAATACATAGAAATCCCTTTTTAAATTTTGTAACCCTTTTTGAATTGCTTTTGAATGTTTGAAACTCTTAGTGATCTGTGAAAATCATTACTTTCAAATCGCTTGAAAATAAAATAAGGTAAATTTATAACTTAAATTTCTCTAGATATCCAATTAATGTTCTAAAATTCTCATAACTTCCTTGAAATCTTTGGAAGCCCTACATAATTATTTGTCATACCTCACCATTTTTTAAATCCTTTGAAAGTTTTTTCATACTTTCATATCTCTTCGAGTCGTTCCAATCCGTAGAAATACCTTAAATATAATTTATTTTATGCCCTAATGTTTTCCAAAAACTTATGAAAATTCTTTAAATCCATTGAAATCTTTGGAGATCGTAAAAACCCGTTAACATACGTAGAATTTTTTCTTTAGTTATTTTTCCATTATGATACAACTACATGAGCTTCTAAATCCAAAATTGGCGAAGTAATTTAAAAAAATGTTAGAATAAAACATACTAAGAAACTTTTTTCATAAATACCTAATGTTCCGAAGGATATTTTCAAATCATGATTATGTTTTAATAATCTCCACTAATGAACGTAACTTATCATAACTCTAGATACTCAAAAGTTTAAATTTTGCAACAAGACTTGGGAGGATGGATGCAGTTTTATAATAAGTTAACCGGCGCTTATTTGGAGTACCAGAAAGTTTTAACTCGGCTAGTTTACGAAATGGACCTCAAGATTCTGCTTAATATATTAACTCAAGAGGAGTTTAATCTCGAGTGCAATTCTCTTGTCATAAAAGAACCATGCACCTGACAGTGATCTCACACTTTAAAGTTAAGTCTCTCCTCGTCAGCGGAAAAACCACATCATTAGCTGACCATAATGGAATGTAGTTTAGCAGAATGGTGAGATTTTGGTTCTTCTGTGAGCTAGTGAGTTGCTTTCAGAGAGAATCAACTGACAGAATGTTGAAAACAAGAAGAGAGAGAGAGAGAGAGAGAGAGAGGGGGAGAGAGAGAGAGATCTGAAAATGATATTGTAACGCGGACAGGATTATAACGTGATCTGGCTGGCTATAATGAGGTGCGTGGTAGTCCCTGGGCTGGTCGCGGGAGATAGCAGCTTGCTGCCCACTTAATTGACCCAACCCTTTTGAACACCCTTCTCTCTGACTCTCACTTCGGCAAATCCGACTACCCCCTAATGACCTATATTCGTCGTTTCCCCATTCCCAAATCTTTGTGGTATTAACCTACTTTCCTACAAACTAGAGGCATTCAAAAAATTTCACAAGCTGAAAAAATATTCTTCAAAAAGTTAATGGAAATATTTTACTTTAATTAGATAAAATTTCTGTAATATCTTTCACAATTATGAGAAGATCTCACCGCTGTTGTGTCAGAAACCAAAGATCTGGAGCTAAAATTAGCCCCCCCACCCCGTAGGGGGGGTACATAACTCTGCGTATGAAGTGAATGTTATTTGATAATAATGATGATCGCCGATCGAACATTATTCTGTTTTGGTTTCTCTTGCTTTGCTTCTTCCACTTCTTCATGTATGTGAGGGGAGGGTTTTCGGTTGTTTTTCTATGATTATGATTGTACAAAAATTGATATTCATAAAACTTTTGTGACTTTACTGCTGATAATTAAAGGTTCCACAGATTATATTGTTGTAGATGGTCAATGTTGTACCTGTCAAAAACAAAAAAATATTTAAAATGATGTTGACTGAGGTAAACGTTCACACGTCATCAAAAAGGCAATAAACTTTTTATTTACGAATACTTTCTTGCGTAAAAAAGTTACTGGCACTTTTAGATAGACGCTTTTTATCTTCTTGACTAGCAATAAATACATCTATAAACGCGAGGTATATGACATCGACGTGAAATGTAAAATCAAACAATCTGACGATTCAAAAATAAAACCGTAGAAATATTGGTGTTGTAAAGTGGCTCCGAATTTAAGTGTGACAAAATTTTCCTCTGTGAAACTGAGCCGGTGAAATTATCACTGGTTGAATCAGTATTTTGAGTTATCATTGGTGAACCCGTGAGTTTCTGATTTTGACTTGTTGAACTAGTAAGTGAAACAACTAAAATAGCGTTACTGAATCTACCAGTGATGTCAAATGATAGATTCAAATAATTCAATTGAAATGTGTTTATTTAACAGTAGTTATTTAAAGCTTTAGTTTGTCCTTTCTCTTCAGGGAAAAGCTACAATTCTTATTTAATCCTAATGATCTCGGCCTCATTTTATTCTTCGAAGGATTCTCTAAATTTTTTATTTGGGTTGATTTAAAAAAAAATGAATTGAGAAACCGTACAGATATTATTGTTATAAACAATCACAGTTCAAATTTGATTTAACACCAACTAAATAGAATTGTATAGAATCCTTCAAAGAATAAAATGAGGCCTTGATCATTAGTATTAAGTATAAATTGTAACTTTTCTATAAACAGAAAGAAAAAACTAAACATCAAACTAACAAATGTTAAATAAATAATTTTAACCTATATTACTGTACGTTATGTACATCCTTAAACAAATCTGTTGAATTTTCGACAAAGAAACATATCTTTTTAACAAAATACAAAAAAATTAAACTTTAACAAAAAACAGTTTCATTTTTAACCAAAAGGAATTCTCCACAAATCAAAAATGCAATGGTTGCATTATCAATTTAAAAAATAATTTAAAAAAAAGGTTTTAATAAAGTCATTAATTTAAAATTTAATTTAAAAAAAACTAATTCTCAACAAATATTGAAATAATAGATATTTGAAACTGAAATTATTTTAATTTTAAATAAAAAAAGCGAATTGAATTCAACCACAATATATGAATTTTTAAACAAAATAGTTGAATCCACAATCATAAAAGATTAATTTTTAACCGAACAGTTGCACTCTTACACTAAAAGATGCAATTTCTACCTGAAAGCTTAATTTTTTAAACCGAAAGACGAAATTAAAAAAACACGAATTTAACCCAAAAAAATATTTCAGTTGCATTTTTAACCAAAAAGGATGAATTTTGAACGAAATTGTTGAATTTGCATTAAAACCATTTTTAACTAATAGTAAAATCATCAGAAGAAAGCAACTAAAAAATCATAAATATAAATTTCAAGCAAATAAGTTACTAACAAGAATGTTACATAAATTAAGAAAAAGTCCAATTCTGTAACAGAAATGCCCAAAAGCCTTGGACAAATTTATGTTCTAATAAAGCAGTAAATTTTTTTCCTAAACATTAATTTGAATATTCAAACAATGAAATTTTATTCTTGTGAAATTGGAATCATAAAAACTTTTACAGACGGAATAAAACAATTTGAAATTTAAATTTTTAAATTATTATTCGTGACAGTTATTTAAAGTGTCTTTTTAATAGAAGTTCTCTGACTTTTAAATGATCTTTAGCAAAATCCCTGTCTTTTCCCCGACTTTCTCTGAAAAATTAAATTCTCTGACATTTTCTTAATTTAATCGAAATCGAAGGTTGGGTTTGAATTTGTGCCTTGAGAGGCAAAATATTTGTTTGAAAAGTGATACAACATTAGTCTGATGTTTGCAGCTAAAAGAATAACTTACAGAGCCATTGGGAAAACCTTTCCTCTATAATTTTGAATTTTGAAACTTGCGGTAAAAATTCATAACGAAAATTTTTTAACTTCCATAAAATATTATCTAGCAATATTTTGATTTAAGAAATACCTGCAATGTTAAAATTTTCCATAGAAATTATCATAGAAGCGTCAATAAATCTTTATGCAGAAACCGATTCTGAATTTTCCGAAATAGGAACAGAAGTTTCAACGGTAACTGCTGAAAGCTTCATTTACTTGTTGAAAAAAATTCCGTTACAATTTAGTAATTTTCAGTTGTTCTAACTAAAAATTTCAAGGAATTAACAAATATTATCAGGTAATTAATTTTAATATAAAATATTTAGTCTTTTTTTGTCCTAATGATATAAATATTAAGAAAATACAAGTTAAGTTAATATAAACATATTTGATTCCTTGAATATATTATTTAAACCAGATACGTACGTAGTCATTCGCGTGAAATATTCGCTAACGTATAGTCTTACTGTAATTTATATTCTTAAGATAAATATGTGCTGCAATTTTATATTAATTTTAATTAACCAACTGAAAGAGTCAAATATACAGATATAATATATCCAGCCAAGAGTCCGTCATTTGACGTAAACAGCGCTCACCATTCAATCGAAACCTGGATTAATGATTTATTTACGTAGCTGCTGCTAGGCACTTGCGGTCCTGAAGTACCTTTCTTTAGAAATTCATTTATGAGATACATGCTGTAAGTATCTTCTGACTTTTTTATTGAAAAGATAACAAAGCCACAGAAAAAAGTGTGCAACAAATTTATTTTGCGACATAAATTTAAAAAAGTCTTTCATAAAATGAAAGCTATGAAAATACTAATTCATAGTTTGGAAAAACAATGCCATGTGCTTAATAGCCGACTTGGAAACATTCACCATCAACTAAAAATTACAAGGCGAATAAAAAAAAACACTGATAAACAGAAAATTCCAAATTCTTGGATTTTGACTAATCTAGATCAATACTACAACACTCTGTAGGTCGCTTTTTTGGGTCAGCACACTTTTTTTGGTGTGGCTGTGTAATTTGCTCATCAACCGAGCTTCTAGGATCTTTCCTTTAATCGTGATTTCTATACTTTTCGAAGTTTTTATTCTTCTCTTGGTAATTTAAAATCCTTTTTACACTTGAGTACATTCAATATTGAAAAAATAGGTTTAATGCATCGTTATAATTTAACACAACCTTTTGCATTTCATTGCCGCCCATGGCCAAAACCACCATGCTTTGTCCACTTAGAACGTGATCGAGAAGTAAAGAGTGCACCATTGTTAACTGCGCACTTTAGATACTTTAGGAATCTATTTGTTATTTTCAGATACAGTTTCTGAATATTCATACGAATTTAGTAAATTTTCAATAAAAGTTACTGTAACTTGTTACTGGTATTTAAACTACTTTTTTTAGTCCATCACCAAGCAACATAGATTAACTAAATAAATAAGAGTCTGAGAGAAACAAAGTAGAATTACATTGCAGTAACGAGGGGTTACCAATCTCTTCCCTTACCTCTCTGACTCGTTCGGTTGATTTAAAACTTGATTCTGTTTGTAGCATCTAAGCCCCGCATCCTGGGGACGGCCGGGGTAAAGAAGACTGGGAAAAGGAATAGAGAAGAGGCAACCAGACCACCAATCTGCCGTTGAAAACACGTGCTTCGAATCCCCATATCGAAAAAGACCGATGCGATATGTCCGCTTTTGTCGGTTTTCTTGCCGTTGGTCAGACTGCAAGAAAACGAGGCTTTGCTCATCGATATCGATTACGTTTGCGTCTATTTTATATTCCGATCACGCATGCCAAATACATGCCGGTCGATGCTCCACCGAAAGTCACATTCGAAAATCAGAGAGCGACATTTGCGTAGGAATCGAAACATTGCTATTTACTTAATTTAATAGCCTGATTATGCTAATATTATTGTCAGGATTTATATTAAAAAGCTTATCTCAAGAACAATACTCAGAGCGTAGACCGGGGCAAAGTTGTCAATATCCCTGACTACAAATCATCTTGTTGTGTCTAGAATTATTAACGTGTAGATTATTCAATTAGACTCTGCTTTTGAATCAGATAAAATTGATAAGATTTGAAGTCAATTTTGACTAATGAGGAATAGATGACTGGCAAACCAGTCTAAAATGACTTTGAATCAGACCATCTGACTCATTGTTATAATCAGACATTTTAAATGATTTCATATGTTACATTTTTAATATAAAAAGTTAAATTTAAACCGAAAATGGAATAGTTGAATTTACAATCATTAAAGTTAATTATTAGGAAAAGGAACTGATTTTAAATGAAATAGTTAAATTTTTAGTGAAACACATGGATTTTTAACGAAGGGGCAAAAAAATGTATTTAACGCTAATAAGATTGATTTTCTGAAGAAAGAAAAAAAAGAATTTTCAACAAAATTTATGCGTTTTCAACAAAAAAAATCAATTCTTAACTAAAATGCTAAATATGTAATAACAACAAAAAAGATATAAATAACTTAGATCTACTCGT
Organism: Belonocnema kinseyi; assembly: GCF_010883055.1. NCBI lineage: Eukaryota > Metazoa > Arthropoda > Insecta > Hymenoptera > Cynipidae > Belonocnema > Belonocnema kinseyi. Next base: position 83,423,381 of record NC_046659.1, on the reverse strand, counting down.
AACCAATGAGTACAGTTTTCCAACAAACAATATTTCAGTTTTGAATAAAAAGCAGTTGATGTTTTAACAAAAAATATTTTTATTTTCAAACAAAATCAGTTGAATTTAAGCAACAAGATTTATTAACTGCAAAAAAGACAAGGTTTAATTAAAATGCATGAAATTTTAACTACGCAGTTGAATTTCAAATTAAAAAAGATCAATTTGCGACAAAAAATTCAATAATTTCATTTTCTGTTAGACAAATTAATTTTTAACCACAATAACATAAAATTTTCAACAAAATTGTTAAATTTGCAACCGAATAGTTAAATTTTCAAACATACAGATGCGTTTTCAATCAAAGTGAAAAATTTTCAACCAAAAAAATGAATTTCTAACATAATAGTTCAACTTTTAAGTGGACATACTGAGATTTTCAACCACCAAGCTGAATTTTCAACAAAAAAATAAGAATTTTCAGCTAAATAGTGAAAAAAGGTAGTTTCAATCAAAATGATAAATCATGAACCATAAGAATACTTTTTTATCAGATCACTTCTGAACAAAAGAATACAAATTTTTATCAACATAAAAGAACTTTTCAACAAAGAGTTGAATTTCTAACTACAAAAATTAATTTTCTACAAAAAACGGAGTTCTTACATTTTCAGTTTAAAAAAATATATGTATATAAAAAAAAAGATTACAAAATATTTAAATTTTCACAAAGAAAGATTCTTCTTTACCTAAGAAGATTTATTATCTAACACTATAGGCGAACTTTCGACAAAATGTATGAAATTTCTGGGAAAAAATTAAATTTTCAAAAAATTAGCATGAAAAATCTTTGATAACAAAAATTAATTTACAACAAATTAGTTCGGCTGTTAACCAAGTAGTTGAATTTTTAACCAGAAATATCAATTCTGAATCATGTAGAATTTTCAAATAAAGAAATATTAATCGTTTAAAAAAAATTGAAGATTTACATTTTCAATTAATAAAATTAATTACCAACAATAAAAAAGATGTTGAAAACAAATAGTTAAATTCAGACAAAAAAGACAAATTTTTGACTAAAAATTTGAATCTTTTACTGCGTAACATCCACTGGCCAAATCAATAATGTTTAATGATCTGATCTGTAACTTGCACCGATAAAATTAGTCAACTGAATGGTATGACTAGTAATTTTTACTACATAAATCAGTCATTTTCATTGTTATAATCTCTAACTTCCAATGTGGTTATCAGTCATTTATGGTTAATTTTAATCATGGATTAAAATGAAAATTGAAATCAGTTATTTTGTGTGACTATTTCATTCATTCAGCAATATGGACTGATTCATCAATTGAAACGACGGCTTTTCATCTTATGAATGCTTCTACATTTTTTATGATAATTCGTGAACCAGTAAATATTTAAATCCGTCATTGGTCTTATTTTAAAGAAATGATTGTACATTTTATTTTAGTCAAGTTTGATTTTTTTCTATTCACTTACCTAAATTATGTAGAGAGTGGAATTTAAGAATAAAAAATTGTTCAGTTTGTGTAAAAGTCGCGACGGGGTCCTACATTACGGCAACAAACATACTCATTCATTGCAGTTTATTTTGCACTTTCTAGTCGTAAATGAAATAAAACAGAATTTCACGAAGAAGCTGCCAGCTATTCGGAAAAAATAGCTTCAAGGAGTGCTTCCGAAACTGACAGGATCGCTGGAAGACGGTTGTCGCTTCTAAAGGGGGGTATTCCAATGGGGATATCATCGCCATCGGCAGAATTATCTCTGACTCTTGGTACACCGCAAGGTCGGATAATTTCCGGATATACTTCGTTTGATAGATTTTTCCGTCGAAGAGTATGAAACTGGGAAATTTAAGGAAGAAATACATTATGCTGGACACCTTCATGGAAATGATAAAGGGATGTTTAAAGGATTGCTAAATAAAGTAGGAATTAAGGAAGTAGTATCGCTTAAGAAGGGATATAAGATTTCCAAGGTATTAAGGATATTTGAATTTTAAATAGTCCTGTTGACTACCAGCTGCAGCTTCCACTTGATACGGATTAGCCTGGGTCGCTTTTCTTACTTTGCTCTGCTCCAGTTCCGTCAGCGGTTTATGTAATACGTCTAGCAATTTACTTCTGAATTCATTCTCAAGTCTTATTGTAAACTGTACTGCTTTTAGAAAACAAATTTATGAAATATAAAGGCGAAGTTGTAAAGTATTATTCTTGTGCAATAAAGTTTTATTTATTATTTAATGGAGTTTATAAAGCAGTATAAGGATCCGTTCAAAAACTACGCCACATACTGAAATAAAATAAAAAAACAGACAAAAGTAATATTTAACAGACTTAGGAGCTCAAAATGCTCTCAAAAAAGGGGAACAGGTTAAGTTTTTACGACAAAAAAACCGAAATAAGTTGTTTAAAATAAAATTTTTGCATATGTACTTTAACAGAATTAAAAATAAAACGCTACATATTTCCAGTCGACATCTATTCCAGTTAGAAAAAAAACAGTTAAAATGTAAAACAAAAAATTATAATTTGCTACCAAAAGAGTAGAATTTTCGGCAAAAAAGTAAACGTAATAAAAATAAATAAATAAAAAATAAGATAGTTGCATTTTTTAGAGAATATTTAAATATTTAGGCCAAAATAGCGAATTTTCTAGATGGCGGTTGAGTTCTATATCTAAAAGGAAGAATGTTGAAAAAACAGTACAATTTCAAAAAAACTATGACTTTTTAACAAAATAGATGATTTTTCAAAAAAAAAAAGAAAAAAAAATCATTATCAATGAAACAGGTGCATTTACAACCCATTAGTTAAATTTTTATGTCAAGAAGGCAAAGTTTTTAGAAGACAGTGTAATTTTGAATCCTAAAGTACGTGTTTTCTGTCCAAGAAGACCAAGGGCCAACAAAGCGGTTAAACTTGTATATAAAAAATATGGATTTTTAACAAAATGATTTATCTTTAAAGAAAATACAATACATTGGTTGAGGACGGTTTTTGGCCCAATTTAGATTTGGTCCAAACAATTCGAAAAAATTCCTACAGTATCTACTAACAATGAGAACTCAATTCCACATTAAACAAACCACCCTCACTTTCCTATTCACCCAAGCACCCTTTACAAAAATGAAAACTTCACCGCTTCTATGCAGTGTTTTAGGGAAAAAAACCAATAACAAAAATTTTTAAAAATACATATATAGGTTTTCGGGGTAGCTGATTTCGAATACAAAGTCCGTTGACCTCGGTCACATTAGATTAAGGGCCATTTAAAGGTCAAACTGCAAAAAATCCGATAGAAAAATCCAGAAAAATACATACATAGGTTTTTGGGGTCGCTGATTTTGAATTTGAGGTCCGTTGACCTCCATCATATAAGATTCAAGATCAATTGAAGGTCAAACTCTATTTTTCTGGATTTTTGTTATTGGGTTTTTTTCCCAAAAAAACTGTATAAAAGCGGTGGAGTTTAAATTTTTGTAAAGGTTGCTTGGGGTGAATAGGCTAGACAGCAGCGGCCATAGCAAGAAAATGCTTCAGCGGCAGCGTGTTTTGCCTTCAACTCGCTGCCATTTATACAATTTTGAACCAACTTTCTTCACATTTTCAAAAAAACTTTCTAACAGTCTAGTGAACAACTTTCACGCGGCAAGTTATTACAACTAATATTTTTTCGATGACTGTCCCCCTGGTCGAAGTTGGCGAAACGTGATGTTCGTTCAGAATCAATTTGTTATTAAATAAAAACAAACATATTCGCGTTTTGAACAAAGTACGTTGTTTATAGTCATCGCTTACATATTAAGAATACACTATACAAATTTCAAGCATTTTTATCGACAAACGACCGAATAATCGCGAGTTGTGGTTTACAAAACATTGATTTTTGATCGAAAAATTTTTTAAGTTTTTATTTTTTATCTTAAGTAATAATTATCGAATGAAAAAGCTTAATCAGAAAAATTTGTCTGCCGCGTCAAGCTGAATATGAATGTATATTTTATTTCACGTTTCGACAACTTTTCTTATCTAAAGATTTTCCCGGTTGGACAATAATTCTACGCGGTTACGAGCGCTTGTCGAGTTGTTGCACCCGTCATCTCAGTTCTGGACCAAAATGATGATAGCATATTTTAAAATTAGAAAGAATTAACTTGATCGAAAAATATATGGATTTTCTTATTTGACTTCATGAATCCAGTTCACATTTAACCGAAAAAACTAGAAAAAGGGGAAGTTTTTTAAAAAAGGAAAAGAGGGGGATAGGAAAAAGTGAGTAAAGTCTGTATTTAGATGATTTACATGTGAAATAAAATTACTAACTTTTACTTTTACAAGTATTTCAAAAAAATTATATCCAAATAATGCCTTAGTGGCAGTTTTGTATAAACTAGAAAGAGCTACTTAATTTTTGATGTGCACTCTGTTGTAATAAATGCCTACTTTTAAAGAAAAGCTCTCATCTCGAATCTTAGATGTGCATCGTCTAAAAAGCACGTGCATGGAGTAGAGAGGTACTAGTGTTCCGACTACAATAGAACAAAAACTTTCTTTTTGATCTAGTGAATTCGACCAATTTATATTTCAGATCTGGCATTCGTTTTGCAAGAAAAGTGCTTATATTTCGTTGAATCTTGAATTTCTCAAATAAACATAATTAAAACTTGAGAACTTGAAATTCTACACACTCTCTAAAGCTTCAGCATTGCATTCTCCGATCAGACTTGATTTAATAATTTGAAATAAAAATGGTGCATTTTTAAACTCATTAGAAAATGTTTTCAATCTTTGAAAGACTTTATCATAATGGATCTGCATTTTACAAAAACTTCGTAAACTCGCACAAATTACAGTCTTTCAAAAGTTTATGTTCAGAAAAATACACAACGAGGCTTGTTCAGCGCACATAAAATAAGAATTTACAAAGTTGCGTAATATGTGTGCGCACTCGTCTGTTAAGCATACCGATTTTTCCTTTTCATTTTACTTTTCTTCTTCTCTGGGAACCATACATAGAAGGCGCACTCGAAACTGTTCGTTCGTCTCCCCATTTCACGAAAGACAATAACAAAGGGAACTTTTTAGCAAATACAGCTTTAAACTTTTAATGAGGTGAATTTTTCCCCTTTTGAAATAAAATACACATTTATTATAAATTATTGCTCTCTAAAGAAATTCAAATTACAAGCATTGCATTAGTTTTTTTTTTGAAGTATAGAAGCAAACAAAAAAATGAATTTAAGAATAAACAACAAATCCAATACTAGGGTATGGGCCCGTTCAAAAACTACGTCACGCTATTTTGAAAATTTGTGCACCTCTTCACCTAATCATCACAGATGATCTCACGAAGCAAATATTACAACGAACAGCGAACTTCAGAACCAAAAACGCTCTCAAAATTGAGAAAATAAGGCGATATTTTCACAAAAATGGTGGAGAAATAGGTGAATAAATTTTTCATAAATAATATTAATTTATAGGTATTGTATTGAATTCATTGCGAAAGGCTTGAGATTTCAGATAATATTTTCAAGAAAATGGTTGTTTTGTCAATAGAAAAACATTAATTTCTAATAAATTAGTAGAAGTTAAACCCAAAGAAACACATTTTTTATAAAAGCGTTACATTCTCAACCCTAGGATATGAATTTTAAACAAGAATATTTATTTCAGCAAAATGTTGAATTTTAAACTAAAAACGATACATTTAAAACAAAAACGGAATACTTAAAAAATATGTTATAAACAACAAATAAATTACTTTTAATAAAGAGATTTCCAACCAAGGAGATGGATCTTCATTTGCCGAAATTAATTTTAAATAAAACAGTTTAAGTTTCAACTAAGTGGTAGAATTTTCAAGCAATAAGATTAATTTTTTATCCATAAAGATGAATTTGCAAGTAACTAATAGTTAAAGATAAAGACTAAGTTCAAAGAATTAACTTTGAACAAAAAACATCCATATTTCCACGAAATAGTTCAATTTTCAAATAAAGGTACTCTCTAGAATTAAATAAGTGGGATTTCACTGATATTCAGTGTAAGTCCTCACTGATTTCAACCAGTGACTTGCCTCTAGCCATTTAAATCTGTGAGATTGAATTCTGAATCAGTAGAAATACTTACTGATTTTAAGCAGTGAGATTTTTCGTATATTCATAGAGATTTCACTGATATTCAGTGTAAGTCCTCACTGATTTCAAACAGTGACTTGCCTCTAGCCATTTAAATCTGTGAGATTGAATTCTGAATCAGTAGAAATACTTACTGATTTTAAGCAGTGAGATTTTTCGTATATTCATAGAGATTTCACTGACATTCAGTGAAAATCCACTCTGATTGCAATCCGTGACTAATTTCTATTTATTCAAGCCTGGGAGATTGAATTTTAAATTAATAACAACTCTTACTGATTTGATTAATTGACTCCTTTCTCACTGACTCTCTACCAGCATTTTCAACTATATTTTCCTATCTTTAATTAAAAACGATACATTTTCAAACAATGAAAGAAAAGTTGAATTTTCATTTTGAGAAACAATTGTTTTAGCCACGAATAAAAGAAGGTTCATAAAAATAGTTATATCTCGACCTAAAAAACACTAATTTTCAACTGAAAATTAAATAATTATATTTTTAGTTGTAAAATTGAATTTTCAACAAAAATAAAATAAATGGTTAACAAACTAGGTAAAACTACAACTTAATAGCAACATATCTATTTGTTTAGGCCTATAACGCTTTAAATTTTTAATTTTAGTATAAATTTCCAACGTGTTTCAACATGACATAAAGTCCTTTTTAAGGCATTATAAATTAATATGGGAAAAGAAAAGCACTAAAATTTATATAAAGCTTGTTGTTGGATCATATTATTGAAGATATTTTATTTATTTTTCAAGTGTAAAAAAAGTTAATTAAAACTATTGTGGAACTAAAAAATATTGAAACAGTAATGGCAGATAAAGGTATTGTGAATGCGAATTACGAATGAGATTAACTTAAAAAAATGATCAAATAGAAAAATTTCCTAGATATTATGATTTCTTGGTTACATTTTTAGTAATTGGTGATTGAAAATATTTAATCAATCTTACAAATAATCGTAATTCTTATTTTGAATATCTTCAACTACGATTACATTCTAAATACATCACCAATGATTGTTTAATTTTTTTTAACACTTTAAACAAAATTAAATAGCTACAATAATATGATCCCACAATAATACTTAATATAATCTCTAACGGCTTTTTCTCTATATTATTGTTTAACCCCTTAATAAGGGCATGAGTTCAGTTAGAAACATTTGGGCAATTCTCAGCTAAACTGAAGGCAAGAAAACGCTATAGGCGTCAAACAAATTTATCAAATGGAAATTTTGTGTATCGAAAACAGTGAATTCTTAACCAAAAATATGGTAGTAGACTTTTAAGTTAATATGAATTTAATTGGAAACAAAAATAGATGGTTGTTTTTATTGGGCTCTATTAATTTAGATATCATTCAAACGAAAAAACAGGGGGAAAACTGGCATTTTTTAAAAAGGAGAAAAGAGGGAAATAGGTCAAGAAGTCTGAATTCTGTTTTCAGGAACTTAGATGCTTTACTTGTAAAATAAACTCAATAGTTTTGACTTTTAAAGCGTTTAGGAAAATTTGCATTCACCTTTACATTTTCCACGTATGATTTTTTAAAATCCTTGAACAATTTAAAATTATTCATTTTATTTTACAATTGAAGCATATAACTTCTTTAAAACAGACACCCCACTTTTCTCTCATTGCCCACTATTCCATTTTTTGAAAAATTTCTTTTTTTCATGTTTTTTCATTTCAATAAAAACTAAATTAATATAGCCAAATAAGAAAATCCAACCATTTTTGGTTGAAAGTTAATTATTATTGAGTGAAATATGAACGATTTTTTTGTTTGCTCAGAATTCATCTATTTGGTTCGAAATCTTGTTATTTGATACATTTTGTTAAGACTTATATACTATAAACTAATATGGAATAGGAAGTCGCTACATAGCATATGTAGTTTGTTGCTGGAACGTATTATTGTAGATATTTTAAAAAAATATTAATAAATAATTAATTCTTTTAATGCAAAATTCAAATTCAGGGATAATGGAATGCATGTATTGATAATAAAAAATGGCATAGAAGAGGACTATAGAGTCATTAAATATAATCGAAGAGTCTTGTAAATTCGCCCGCAATATCGGAAGCTTGCTAGTCGTTTTATTGGGCGAACAATATTCCTGCTACCACGATATTTGCACGTGACCGGAGGCTCGATTGGGGTGCTTTTACGAGTGCATTTTTACGGCGTGCAATTCTCCAGCGCGCGGAAATTCGAATCGACTTGAACACGTGCGATGATTCGCACGAACCACTCTCTTCCCGATCGCTCGCGAGAGAAATGGAAAGTGGTTTAGGCAAAGTGGAATTGTTTCCGATCGACTTCACCGTCAGAGTCAGAACGAAATCATCGGAATAGATCGTCGAGACGGTCTATGCGAAAACAAAGAGAAGTCACGATTTCCGATTACCTTGCGCGAAAGCTTCCACAATGCCGTACAAAGCAAGAAAACCGGTAACTGCATTTGCATGGAATTTCAGTTCTTGATATATTTAGGATTTTACAAGTTCTCTCTGTCATACTTCTTATAATTTATAATAAAATAGTTCTAATCAAGGTTTTAATAAACAATTTTTACTTGTTTGAATATGCAACATTTTTGGTCCTGCATAATAAAAAGCTTGTGGATGGCAATACAGAAAAAGAAAAACATATATCTACATGAGATTTTGTAGTCAGAGCACGTCTATTAATTACATGAGAATTCTTTTTGAAATACACTGAAACTTGGATTTAATATCGGGTTCGGACATGGCTTACAGTAACCTTGCAACTAAATCCAGACCGTACGAACGAAAATAGGCAGGGCCACGTTAACGATTTTTATTGGGTTTGGAGGCATGACGCAAGCTTCAGTGTATTATAATAGCCCTTTTGCCCCTTCTTGCAAAAATGCGTAAGATTTTTGTGACCCCATCCACCTTTTTGCGTTAAATCTTTTTTTAGGCGATATATTAACAATTTATAAATTATTTTCAATGTATACGAAATTTAAAAAATTGCAGACGATTTGAAAAGATTAAGGGTAATGTGCAGCATTCCTTAAAATAAAAACAACAATCTAACGACCAAATTTGGACTGCTACATGTAAAAAGTTCCTATTGCAATTTGAAAAAAGATAAAAATGTTCCAAAAATGAAAAGAAAAAATTATCTTTTTTTGACCAAAATGAAAAAGAGGAAAGAAAAATGAGAAGGCAAGAAACAAATTCCCTGCCTTCTCTTTTTTTCTTTTGCCTTTTTATTTTAACTTGATTATTGGATGCTGAATAGAATCTTAAATTGTATTTTAATCTCATTTAAATTTCTTCATTTTTAGATTTAGTGTATATAAAACGATTCCGCAGGATCAGGAGAGAGGTCTCATATAATTTAGATCATTTTAATAGATTTGAAAACTTTGAAGAAATTTCAAAATTTATAGGGAATTTAAAATGATTACAAAAGACTTAGAGGTTTTATGGATTTAAAATGACTTATAATGGTTCGAAAAATGTGAAGAAACTAGCCATTAAAACTTCGAAGAAAATCCCAAAATTTTAAAGGGATATTACAACATTTCAAAGTAATCCGGGGAGATTAATCAGATTCCAATCGATTTTATGGGGTTTTAAAGAGATACCGAAGGATTCCGATGGATTTTTAGAAATTTTAAAGACTTAAAAACATTTTTGGCGGATTATCAACGATTTTAAGGGATTTTTTAAGATTTTAAGAGATAGAAAGTATTTCTACGAATTTTAAAGGATGTTCAATAATTTTAATGGGAATTCGAGGATTTAGAGGGGGTTCATAAGAATTTCAAAGATCTGCAAAGATTTCGAAGGATTTTAAGGGATTTTAATATATTTGAATAAATTGAAACAGGTTTTGATGATTTCACGGCATTTGAAAGGATTTTAAAAAATTTTAAATGATTCAAAGTATATCTGCCGATTTTAGGAGATTTTGTAAGAATTCAACACACTTATCAGGATTTCAAAGTATTTTCACATTTAAATAAAGGACTGTAAGGGATTTTTTTTTTAAAATTCTAATGAATTTTATAAGATTAGGGGATATAAAAATGATTTTAGCCATAGCTTTCAATGGCCTTGATCCTGAATCGAAGAAACCCAAACGTAAACAGGCAGGGCGCAATAATTAATTTCTATTGGATTTGCATGCCTGATTCAGCCCACGCGATGACAGTTACGGCTCTTGAGCTGATTGACACGCTTGACTTAGCAGACGCTCTTTTTCGGCCCCATATCATAAAATTTGAAGTATTTTAGCTGATTTTTACGGAATGCAATTTCAAAGAAAATCGCCAATTTTGTTCAGTCTTTTTACAAGATTTTAAAAGACTTTAAGGAATTTCATCTGATTTCGGGGGATTTTACAAAATTTGAATAGATAATAAATAGAACTAAAGAACTAAGAACTAAAAAGAACTCTAAGAAATTGAAAAAATTTTTTTAATATTTCGAAATACTTGAAAGCAGTTTCGGAATTTTAAAGAATTTTAAACAATTTGAAAGAATTTAAAGTATAGTGCGGATTTAAGAAATTTTAAAGGGTTGTAAAAGGTTTAAAGGGATTTAAACGATCTTCGAATTTGATAAAGAGCTTTCAGGCATTTCGAGAAATTTAAACGTATTTATAAAGATTTAGAAATTTCAAGAGATGCGGAAAGATTTCCACAAATTTTAACGATTTCAAGGACTTTTAAAGAGATTTAAAAATTTGTAAGGGATCTTGTAACATTTCTAAATAGCTTGCAGAATGTTCAAGGATTATACCGGATATTTATAAAATGATCCCAATGAATTATGATAGGTTTTACAGATTTAAAATGATTTAAGAAGATTTCAAAAGTCTAAGAAATTACCGACTACAATTTTCAAGAGAATCTTAATTTATCACTGCATTTTTAAAGATACTGTAGTAGTTCAAAACGCTAAATCAGATTTTAAGAAATTTCGCGGCTTTTTAAGAGATACGAAGGATTTCGACAAATTTTTGGCGATTTTATATGATTTTCAGCAATTAGAAACAATTTTCGCGGATTACAAAGAATATTAAGGCATTTCAAGGGATTCTTAGAAGATTTAACAGGATTTCATAGGATTGCAAAGATTTTCGACGATTTTACAAAATTTTATCAAATATGTGTAGCAGATTTCAAAAATGTTTAATTCCTTGACTATATATTTATTTAAGGGATGCAATATGAACTATAAACGAAAGAAAATAAAACAAAAATATGTATAAAAAATGATTTAAGTAGCCAAAGCAGGCTACAATTATCATATTTTGAAGAAAAAAAACATATGTAAATAATGGGTGCACTCTATGGGTATCATGTATTTGCTAATATTAATAAAATCTATTTTACTCCCGTAAATTAAAAAATCAATTTCAACTATTATTAAGTCTCTCTTGTTTAAAAACTTGCATACATTTTCATGGCAGAACGGAAAAATATTTTTTCTTTAAATATTCAAGTTTGAGCCTTAATGCAGTTAACGGTTTGATAATTTTTCACTGCGCCTTATACCATTGCTATACTAAATACAAGAGTTTCCTCTAATAAACTTTGCAAACGTTTTTTAACGTTTTCATTAGTTTTTTGAAAGAAAGTCAATAATAAAACACTTCTTTGTCGTTTTGTTAAAAGAAATCCCTTATCTATTATAAAAAAGACTGATTCAAAAAGCTCTACATCAAAGCTATAATTTCAGTTAATAAAAACGATAGTTTATCACAAGGGTCATTTATTTAAATTACGCCCCATTTTCTCTTCTAGAAAGAATGTTTACTTAAAATTCAGAAAATGTGCGCGTGAGCGTTCTACATTTTATGCATGCTCTACACTCTCAAGATATATACAAGATATAACCTTTGGAATTTACAATATTCTCATTTTCTGAAAATTCAAATTTCTTAAAAAATATGAGTCTTCTCATAAAATAAATCTCATATTTTATGCAATATTCAACATTTTTCAACATATAGAAAGATTTTCGAAAAAACCGAGCAATCTGCATCCCTATAAACAATGTAAATAAGGAACAAACTTCTTCTGAAACAATGCAAAGAATATTATATAAAACAGGTTTCAAATGTCATCCTACCGGTAAAAATTGAATCACAATAAAATTAATACAAAGAAAAAAAAACAATTTAGAGCGACAAACATTTAAATATTTTCTTAAATTTAAGTTTACAAATGGAGTAAAAATTATATCTTCTGTATTTCAAAATACATTTTTTTTAATCAACTTTTGGAAATATGACAATCCACGTATTTTAGATCTGTACCACGTGTATGATGTGATATTTTTCAAGTTATATTAATAATTTTTGTTTTAGCAAAACATGAAGATCGAGCTATTTATTCAGGTACATAAACATACGTCTCTGGCGTTATACAAAGAAAACACTTTTTAGAATTTAATACCCCAAGCGACTGAGTTGAACGAATGATACGCAACCTTGAAGAAGTTTGCATAAAAGTTGATTACATTTATCAGAGCATGACAGTCTCTTATTAACTCGTGACAAACGTTGAAGAAATTTCGAAGTCATAAATCTATTTGTTAACGTATAAAAACACAAGTGATCCCATTCAGAAGTACGCAAAAATGGCATTACAGAAGATGCCCTTAATTTTGACATTTGCCATAGCTATGCTTTTGAGTATGACAGTCTTGTCAATTGCTGACAATGAATGTGACGAGGATAAATGTGACAGCGATAAATCACATCATTTCTGCATTGGAGAACGAGTAGAGGGCGATCGTCTCGTTCTGAAAAAAGCCGTATATAAACAACAAGAAGGCATATGTTATCACCAGGAGAGATTCTCAGTCCCGAATAAAAGGGAGATGAAAATCACTAAGGTTGTTGCTGAAGATCAGATGACTGATGGCACTGGAGCCTATTGCGAGCTTATTAAGGGTGGTGTAAACGAACCTAATGTCACTTTGGAATTTTCTAACATGATCAACGGCAAGATTGACTTTGTTGTTAAGTTATACGCATGAGTTTTATTCAGTTCTAATGACATTCAAATAAATATTTGAAGAAAATGTTTTACATTATTTTATTTTTCCTGAGATAAATTATCATTTTCAAGGGGTACCTAAATTCTTCGGAAGTTTGTTTGGAATCATACTCCACACAGAAATAGGTAATTATCATACTTTCAATATGCTTAAGTGACAAAATGCATTTTTGGCAATTCTCGAGAAGAATATCTTTTAAAAAATCCACGCACGTTAAAAGGACCGCGATGAGAAAAATTTGTAACACGTGGGTAAGATCTGGCGGTAGCGCTACGAATTTGTAATCGGAAAGTTCGTGCTCGATTCCTGCTTCCGCTGTTTTTGACAATTTTGTTTATCAAAATTTTGCATTGCAATTGAATTTTAAAATTATTCAAATAAAGCCATGATCTTAATTGTTAAACATTTTTATTCTTATTATAATATTAGCAAATATTTTATATTTAACTCATTTGAAAATAATAACTAATATATCAAATTTAATTGAGGTGCCGGTTCCAACTTCTTCTTTAAATAAAATATGTTGTATCCTAAACTGTTTCGTTTTTTGTGTAATAAGAAATGTCGCTTCTTTCAGTTCAATTTGCGACAATTTAATCAATTTAAGAACTTTTTGATCAAACAGAAAGAAAAATACGTTTCATAGTATTCAGAAAATGAATAACAAAGGCAACGTTACATTTTTTCATAAATAAAATATTTATTGATTTTTTTTATAATTTTTCTTTTAAACGTGAATTTTACACTTCAAGCAACTGAGTAATATCAGTATAAAATGATTTTTTTAACGTCATTATCTAGAAATTAAAAGAAATTGGTACCTCTTTGTTTATTTGAAAAAGTTAAAGATATTAAAGTTATTATTTTGTTATCAACGTTTCTAAATTACTAAAGTTTAAAAGTTTTTAAGGTATTAAAGGTTTTCTTATTTATAAATCAATGAGCCGTAAATTGTATAAAGAAAACAAATTTTGTTGAAATATATTATAGAATATAGAATGCGTAAATGTTTAATTTCTTTACAATAAATAGTCATAAATCGTCCCTATACGTTTTTTATTGCAATAATAATATGCATAGAATTTTTCGTTCAATAAAAAAACATTCTCTTTGACAAATAAAATTAAAATAATTAAATCGGGTAATAGAACAAAAACCTTGAATTCCGCTATGCAAAAACATTTAACATTTTTTATAGTCTGAAACTAAAACTAATGACTAAAGTGATCATTAAAACGGATTAGACGTAAATAATGTGCATTGATAAATTAACTAATGTGTCTTTAAAAGAACAATTATTTGAGGAAATTTATTAAGAATCCAGGTCAATTTAAACGAATTCAGAATAAATTCATAAAAAGTCAGAGTCAATTTAAGGCAATGACATCAGCATTAAAATCATTCAAATGTATTTAGTGAAATTAAACAAAAATTATTTATTTCAGTAAAACGGGAACGAATTCAAAATTATTATGGGAAATTCAGAAGGCTTCGATGAAATTTATCATATTTTGGGTCAATTAAACTTTTGACTTTAATTTACAAAAATATTCAAGGGAATTTGAAGGAATTTTATAAAATGCTTAGGAATTCAAGGTGAGCTTAAAAAAATTCAGGGTTATGTAAAAAAAATTAAGTGAGTAGAATTAAGGGAATTTAGATCAATTTGAGGGAATTCCAAGGAATCTCTAGGAATTAAGGTTGAATTAATAAGAATGAAGGATTAATTCCAATCGAATTAAAGGGAATTGCAAAAATGCTTAAATTTCAACAATTTTTAATTTATTTTAGTAAAACTATAGTAGATCTAGAATAATTCAAGGGGATTTAAGAAAATTTGATGAAATAAAAAAGCTGTTGAATTCAGATAAATGGGGGTGAATGGAACTCTGATAAAATTTCGAAAAATTTAAGGTTAACTTACATATCTTTAGACTGAATTAAAAAAAGTAGACATCCATAGAAGATCCAATAAATTCAGTGTAAAGTTAAAAAAGTAAGGGTAAATTCAAAAGAATTCAATGAATTACTTGAGTGCTATCATCAAGAAAAGAATTAGTGAAATAAGTGATAAAAAATGCGTATGATCCATGATGAAATAATCCTTTACAAGTAAATTATGTCTAAAAATAGATTTGAAAATACTTTAGCAATCTTCAAAATATTAATATTATTAATTTACTTATCATAGAGAATATTTTTTTTTATATTTAGCTATAAATACAGCGGATATTATTATGGAAAGAAGCGTTCAAAGATCATTTTAAATCATTAATAGCAATAAAATTACAATTTGTATTTTAAGTTCGATAATATCCAAACAAAATTTTCTTGTTTCTAAAAAAATTTAAGACTCATTTCTCAATAGAAAATAAATTCTTTTTACGGGTGAAATAAGTGTTTAGCCTTACCTCATATTTTTCTCATCGAAAACTAAGAAGACTTATTTTCAGACTTTAAAAATGGCTGCCGACGCTTGCAAAATAACAACATTTATTGTCTATTACAAAAAGTATTTAAAGGTATCATGAAAGGTATTATTTAAGATATAAGGTAGTAAGTATACAATATTAAAACACGAAGTTGATTTTTTTATTTATTTGCAACGTAAGAAAAGAGTTGAAACAATTTCCATATCAGTTATTCGCAGATAAGACACAAGTGATTATACTCTAAACGTAGAAAATGGCTTGGTGTGAACTGATTTTTGCCTTTATATTTGCTATGAAACTAGTTATTAATGTGGTTTCATCATCAGCTACCAATAATGCATTTTCAACATCTATCAGAACTGAATCATTGTTGAAACGAATAGTATATCTATGGAGAATGTAGCATTTTTTCTCAGTGCGTGTCCCAACTTAGAATTTTAATTCTTTTGGAAAACTCTATGTTCCATTTTAGAATTATTGTTATTTCACTGTTCCGAGACAAAATTATAATTCTGCTCGAAAATTTCCTTCTTTATGATCTAAATTTATCATTTGTTTTCGAAAATTTTCAGATCCAATTTAGAATGACATATTTTTTGCAATTTTTCTATTCTAACACAAAATTATAATTTTCCTTAAAAATTCACTATCCGAAGTCAGAACTATACTTTTTTTCAAATCCAGGTATAAATATGAATTATAACTCTTTTGAAAATTTTCTTAAATCGACTAAAAATTATCATTCAGTTAAAAGTCAGTACTATAATAATTTGTTCAGAAGTTTAACTTTTCAAATTCATTATTACGAAGGAGCTTCTTTTAATTTTTTCTCTGCCAAATCATGATTACCGTTTCCATATTTTTGATTAAAAACCAAAATCTTTCTCTACTTGATCAAACAAAAATAGTGTGACCTGATCTTTTGATTTTGAATTGTTTCCACAAAAAGAACCTTTTCTTGCATTTTTGTTTGTTTGAAACAAAAATATTCCATTTGTCTTAAATATCTATTGCTTTTTGAACAAATTTAACTCTTTATCATTTTTAATAATAAATTATCACAGGTAATTGAAAATCAGATCCAGGATATGTGTGATCTTTGTTTTTTGTATTCATTTTCAGTTTGAAATAGGAAAATCTGTTAACAGCTCGAGGAATATTCAACAAAGTAATTCAACTTTGAACAAAATAGTTGCATTTTAAACAAATATTTGCATTTTTAAAATTCAAAGATGAATTGGCCAAACTTCAACAATGTGCATGCATTTTAAACCGAACAGATGAATTTTCAACGAAGAATATCAGTTTTCAGCCAAAAGTAAAATAGTCAAATTATCAGTTGTGAAAATAACTTTTGAACCAAAAACAAAATGAGAAAGTTCATTTTTAATGAAGAAAAAATAACTTTTAAGCAAATAGTAACATTTTCAACTATAAAAGATACAATTTCAGCAAAAAATGGATTCGTTTAATTGCGAGTATAGAAAATTAAATTTCAACTAAATGAAGCAATTTTTAACTGATTTAAGTTAAATAAAATAGACAGGATTCTAATGAAATCTTTGAATCCCTAACCAAAATAATGAATTTTCGCGAAAAAGATTAATTTTTTACCCAAATGGACGAATTTTTGACGAAACACATGCATTTTGTATGAAAAAGTTCAACTTATAAAGAATAAATTTTCATAAACAAATAAAATAGTTGAATTTTTAGATAAAAAATGTATTACAAAAAATGAATTTCGAGCAAAATTCTATATTTTTAACTTAATAGTTTAATTTGTAACCATATAGCTTAATTTTCTAACAAGATAGTTGAATTTTAAACCAAAATATGATTTTTTAACCAAAAAAGTTAATTTACGATCAAATATTTGTATTTTCAACAAAGACAATAAATCCTTAACAACAACAAATCAATTCGTTCAAAGTAATTCAACTCCAAACCCAGTGGTTGATTTTTCAGAAACAATAAAATGGATTTTCGGGGAAACATTTTTACGATAAGAAATTGTATTTAAAATTAAAAACAGTTGAATTTTGAATATAGAGAAATTTTAAACAAAATAGTTAAATTCTCTACCAAAAATGATTAATTCTGAACTTAGCAGCTGCATTTTTGACCAAGAAAGATGAACATTCAACCAAAAAAATTAAGTTTGTAACGAAAAAGACTAATTTTCAACAAAAGACATAAATTTTTAAGCAGGATAGATCCAATTCAAGTTTCAAATGATTATTTCTCAAACACAAGTTGAATAGCTAGATTTTTAGTGACAAAAAAAATTATTCCTTAACTAAAAAAGGGAATTGTTAGCAAAATTGATCAATTTTCATCAAAAATTATCCATTTTCAGAGAAAAATGAAATTTTTAAGAGGATAGTTAATTTTTTCACAAAGAAAATTAATTTGTTTGAAAAAGCAGATTTATGAAAAGAAACATTAATTTTCAACTAAATACTTCAATTTTCAACAAAAAAAATATAAATTTTTTACCAAATAGTCTAATTTGCAACAAAAAAGGTCAAGTTTTTAATAAAAAATGGAATACTTAAATTTTCAGTTAAAAAAATTAATGTTTAATCGAAAACTAAAAGTAGGTGTGAAAAAAATAGTGAGATTCTTAACAAAATAAATACATTTTCAATCAATTAGTAGAATTTATAACCAAACAAGATTAATTACGAAACCCAAAAAACAATGCTACACTAATAATCAAAATCAAATTAGCTTTATCGAAGAATAGTTAGGTTTTCTTAATGGTTTCTACAAATTCAGTTCACGTTTGAACGAAAATGCTTTTAAAACAGTGAGAAGAGGGCAATAGCGAAAATAGTGAGGAGCTTTAAACATAAAAGTAATCTTCAAGCTTATTAGGTTTTTATGTGGCTGTGTCATCGCAGGGCCATCTTTTGCAAAATTTATGAACTTTGTTAAAGTTTATCATCATGAAACCTACTACATAATGTTTTAAAATAGAAAAATGTCGACAGAATTTTATTATTGTTATTATCGTTTTAATAGTAAACAGTGTTATCTGGTTATTCATTGTGCAATGTTCCACTTAAAATTATATAAAATTCCATTAAAATTTTGTATTTAAAAATAGGAATTGTATTTTAGTTTGAGACAGTTTTACCCTCATATCATTTACATTTTGTTTTCTTAAATTTATGAAATTTTTTTTTGTATAAATTGAGAAACCACTGGTGTTAAACTTAAGAAAATCCCGATAAATAAATTTGCATAGTTAGCTTACTAGTGCAGCAACTCAGATAGCTCACGCGAAGAATCAGTTTTGAGAAAACAACAATCTCGCACATCTTCAGAATTTAAATCTTACAAATGAATTGTTAAGAAGATTATGCGTAGGACCGACAGATATATTTTCTAGGTATTTTCTAGACTAAAATGACTCTTCCAATCCAGGGGATAAATTTTTGTTAACCACAAATCCTCAATGACAGATTAATTTGCGGCAGCAAATGCGCTTAATATCTTGAATTGAACTCACTAGGCGATTATGATGCATGTAATAGCACAAGCATTGTGGGCCTGTTCAATGCTGGAATTGATTAACGGAGACCCATATCACGCACATTATAGACCCGCGACTGTCTGTCCACACGCGGCAACGCCTCACTTGTGTTGCCTGCATACAACGCTCACACGTGCGGCCTAGTTGTTGTTAAGCGTGGGCTATGTGTCTGTCTGCTATGCCTGTCACCGAGCTGCCTCACGTTGCATTCATCTGCCGAAACTGCATCACAACCGTTCACGGTCCCGTATTGTTGGTTCGCATTACTATTCAATATTCAGAAACAGCCGGTTCGATGGAACAGTACTGGATAAAAATAGGGTTCCGATTGTACTGAAATCCCTAGCTCTTATCAACAATTTTGCCCGACAAATTCGCCGCTTCCATATTGACGCGAATAGGCAATTTGACAGTAACAAATGCGAAATAAATTCATCGAAAATTTCAAAATCTCTCCAATGACGCTGCTGTCGGAGCTACTTTACTGACACATTTCACGTTAGCTCGCTAGAATAATTTTATTTGTCATAATAAGAATAATGAAAATATTTCAAAAATGATTACGTAAATTTATAAATCAAAGCAGAGGCGGGCGGGGAGAGGCAAATCAAAACGAATAATTTTTTCTGAACAAAATAGTCTAAAGCTTACAATTTTGATCTGATTAAAGGATTTTTCTATTTGATAAAAGTTATCTAAAATTCAAAGAGATTCGTCAGAGCCGATTTTTGAATATTTTATTTATTTTCTATTTAACAACAAAGTTAACATTTTTATATATTTTATTATACTAACAGATTGATGAGAGCTAGTGCTACTTCAAGATAAAAATACTTGGAAACTTTACTTTTCAATTTACCAAAAAATGCACATATTGACTACTTGTAAACAAATTGTGAATCCGAAAATAGCTTATTTTTTAGAAGAATTTGTGAAACGAAAATATTTGTTCTTTATTTTATTATTATAAATTTTATATAAGTATAGGCAAAATCATTTACGAAAATAATTGTTCATTTGGCGAAAATCTTCATATTTTTATAAACTTGATTTAAGCAAATAACAGACGTCACCTGGCAAAGTTTCCTAATAAATAGGGATATTTCATAGCCAAATTCAGTAGATTTAGTACAAACAAACTTCATACATTTATTGAAAATTAGTCAAGTTGTGAATCGGTTTATCAAATGTAATGAGTGGAAGGTTTTTCGCATTTAATTTAAAATTGAGTCCGTTTAAAAAAGAGCCCTGACTGAATTCATGATGATTTTAATAAGTATAGGTAGTTGAAAAAAATACCAAAAACCTTATAATTCTTGCAAATAGCATTACAATTCATTGAATTTCATTAAATTTCTTGATATCCCTTGAAAGATGATAAAATCTGGCGAGATTTTCGGTTATGAAGTTCTATGAAATCTGATGATATTTTTGGAAATCTAGGAAAATTCATTAGAACACTTTAAAAGCTTTTAAATTCCTTCTTGTTTTATAAGGCTTAATAATTCTGTTTTCATCTATTACAAATTCCACAAAATCTCTTAAAATCTCTAAAAATTTTTCAAATTCTTAAAAAAAAAAGTCTGTGCAAATGCATTCAAATATTTGAAAATATGTTCAAACTTAAATTCATTAATTATATTATAAATTGCTCAATTCCGATACATATTATAAATTCATTGAAATCTATTAAAATTATAAAAAATCCCCTGATGTCTCTTGAAATTACAGGAAATCTGATACTATTCCGTTAATCACGTAGAAATATTTGAATTCTTATAAAAAATAAAAATACCCTGAAACCTTTTAAAATATTCCAAAACATTATATGTACGTCCTATGAGATGCTTCCAAGTCCTTGAAAATGATGCAATAGATTGAAGGATACTTAAAATTATAAAAAAATACCTCAAAATTATTGTAATTTTATAAAATGCATAAAAATCTCTAGAAATTTCTTTTGAAATTTGCCGAGTCAAGTAAAATCTACATAATACTTTTCGATCCCTCTGAGTTTTTCAAAACTAATGAACATTCCTTGGAATCTTAAAAATATTCTTTAATTTTAAAAAATATTCGGAAACACTTAATTTTTGAAAAGAATTTCTTCAATATATATAAAAATATTCCCTGAAAGTACATAAATTGTGATATCTTTTAAAATGAGTTGATATATTTAGGGGTCTTTGAGATTCTTTGAGATCCTAAGAAATTAATTTAAATACCGTATAGAAACCCTTTAAAATTGATCGAAATATTTAAGACTCACGAAATTTTCATAAAATTCCCTTGTAATCATTAAAACTAGCCTGAAATCTTTTAAGTATTGAAGAAAATTTTAAAGTCTCTTAAATGTTTTTTGTGATATTTCTCGAACTACCTTATTTTACTAAGATCTTTTAGAATGTCCTTATCTGTTTGAAAGTTTGAGACTTTCTTACAAATATTCAAAATCCTTAGAAAACCTATATAAATTCCCTTGAAAGATTTTGAAATCCCTTGCAATACTTTTAAATTTCTTGATATACATTGAAATTCTTGCAAAAGGTTATTAAATATTTGGAAATTATTTGAAATCTCTCAGAATCTTCTAATATATCATCATATCCCATTTTGCTTGTGAAATCGTTCCAAATCTTTCGTAAATTAACCAAATTCTTTAAAAACAAATGTAATTTTTGAAATTCTTTGAACTGTTTAAAAATCCTGTAAACCCTGAAAAATCATTTGAAATCTTTTGAAGTATGAAATACTCTGATGTTCTAAGGAATCATTGAATATACCTTGAAACCTGAGTAAGATTTTGAAATTTGGAAATCGTACCTACATAAATTCCCTTGAAAGCTGCTGAAATACTTTCCAATACTTTTATGTGAATTCTGTGAAATCGGTTGCGATTCCTTAAACATCTTTAAAATATCTGAAAATCCTCTGGAATCCCTTGACATCTTCTGAAATATCCTAAAATCCCATAAATCGAATGAAATCTTTCAAAATCTTTAGAAATTCTTCAAAATCGCATAGAATTTTAAAATCATGTGAAATATTCTGAAATATCTCAATATTTTTAAACCTTTTAAACTATTAAAAATAAAATTGCGTAGCACCGCTTTAAGAGCTAGTTTGCAAAACTTTTACCGGGCCGCTTGGTAAATCCTAGTCCGCTTCTGCACGAAACGTTTTTTTGAATTTAAAATGTGTCGTTATTTTCATTAGCATTAATGGCAGGAACTTTTTGACAAATCAGTAAATAAAAGCGAAGTTTTTTCTCGTGGCCACATTTAAGATCCGTGAAGTTTTCTGACAAAATAAAAAGTAAGGCTAAGTTATAAAAAACCACTCAAATATGCACCCCGTGATGTTTCACGGCTCGCACGTACGTTACGTGATAAGTATGGAGTCTATTTTCTGATAATTTTAAAACGAAGAATTAATCGACTGGCAGTAACTTTCTAGCACCCTAGTGAAACCCACCCTCGTGTAAATAATAGATTTTCCCTTCTACACAACTTCCGCTCTAAGAAACCAGGCATCGAGAATCGAGATATGGCTAAGGGCGTTTAAAGTTAAATATCATAGAGGGTCGCTTGTCATAAGTGATTTAAATGAGACCCCGAAAGGGTGGCAGCAAAACTTCATGTTTAGAGTTCCTTGAATTTTCCTGTTTTTTCAACAACAAAGAAGTGCTTTTCTATTCAAAAGTACGAATTTTCTTACAAATGGTGCAACGTTTAACAAAAAAGTGGAATTTTTCACCAAATACTGTAATTGTCTACCTACAAAGATAAATTGTTAACTCTACACTAAGAAAAATATTTGTTTGCATCAAAGAAATTATGTCTTCAATATAGGGTCAAACAAATGTGTTTCTCATTTCTGTATTGAACAATCGTAAATTATAACAATGAGAAATGAATCCGAGTTAGACATTTGAATTGAATGTATATATAAGTGTTCCTGTTTTTAAGTATACAGTGTTAATTATAATAGAAAATAACCTGATTGGTTTCATAAACCATCTTTATAAAGAAAAGAGGTTATTGAAGAATCTTCAATTATATCCAAGGTAAAAACCCTAAACTTCAAGTAGTTCCTGAACTAGAGATATTGCGTCCATTTTTCAATTAATTTCTGATTCTATAGTAAATCAGAACCTTTAAAATAATACAACACTGAAAAAATACGAATGCCATCAAATAAATCACATGATTAATTAGTTTATATTCTAGGTTAGTCCCTCAGGAACCGTCAGCAGTGCTTTAGCAAGCCTAGCGGCACTTTGTAGTACTGCTTTGTACTGTATTTTTTGTTTGAATCAAATAAATATTTTTATGAATTTCCTAATAAAAGTAATTTTTTATTTGAATCCAAAAAATTGTACTGAACCAATTATTTTGTTTAATCAATAAGGCAAATAGTTTCCATTCCTTAAAATCAAATATGCCTTTTTCTAATTGAATCAAAAAATTTGTTTGTTTTAATTATATGAATTCGAATAAATTTTGTTGTTTGATTCGAACAAACATTTTTCTGAGTGTATTGTCAAATTTTTAAACAAAAATATTTGAAATAGAAAAAAAACAGATTAATTCTCAACAGAATTAATAATAGTTGATATATCAACAAGAAAATTTCAACCAAGTTGGCTACATTTTCAACTAAATGATTGAATTTTCAACCAAATACTTAAGTTTCATACATAAAAATACGAATTTTGAACCAAATAGACGGACTTTCCAAGAGCAATTATTAAACTTCAAACAAACCCACTTCCATATTAAATGAAAAGATAAGTTCTTTAGGAAAAATATAATATTAGATATTCGAAGAACAATAAGCGAATATACAAGAAAAAGGAAGGAAATGTTCATCAAAATTGTTAACTTTCAACCAAGAAGAAATTTCGACTAAGGAGATTCGTTTCTTACATAAGAGATGAATTCGAAACTAAAAAGTTTATATTTCAACAGAAAATAAAAAGTTACATTTTCGGTTAAAAAATTAATTTCAAACCAAAACAACGAGTTTTCTACAGAATCAATAAATTTTCAAAAATAAATAAATTACACTTCACTCGAATAGAGAAATCTTAAACAAAGTTATTTAAATTGTATTCAAGTATTTAAATTTTTAACACAGACCGACAAAATTTCACCAAATGCCAGAACCAGAAACCAGCGTATACTTCTCCGAAGGTTTTGAGCACCTTGAAGTATATGCTTTGCCCTTTCAAATGAACTTTGCGTCGCTCAAATCCTTCACACCTTCAAAATTTAAAAATTCAAAATCTCGAAGGTAAAAAAAGATATTTGAGCGATCCAAAGTGTATTCGAAAGGGCAAGACTTTAAGGTGCAGGCTGTAGTTTTTCGAAATAAATAATATTCGCGTTTCTACATGAAACCACAAATACAGGCTAAAATCGCGATTTTCGCACTTAGAGGTTAGGATATCTCAAAACTCTGAGGTGATAGAGTAATTCTGAGGCCAGATTTGTGACAAGTATATTCTGGTTTCTGGTTCTGAAACTTTTCGGCCTGTGTAATTTATCATCCAAATATGGAATAGAAATATTTTCAAATAAAAAACATCATTTTTAACAAAAAAGAAAATAAGTTTTCAATAAGGTAGATAAACCTTCAACAAAGAAGATGATTTTCAAACTAAAATGATAAATCTTAAAATGGAACAGTTACATCTTCAGTTAATAAAATTAATTTTAAACCGAAAATAAATTGAATCTGCAACCAAATAGATGAGTTTTAAACTAAAATAAACCAAGCATGATTATTATACAAATAACGAACAGTTGGTTTAAACAAAAAACGATAAATTACCAAAGACTAAACCAAACAGTTATATTTTTAACGAAAAAAGAAAAATTTTCTACCAAAAGAGATAAATTTTTAAAACAAAGAAATACGAACTTTGAACCAGAGAAGTTTGCAGTTAAATTTTTAATATCAAACTGTGAATTGCCAACAAAAAAGTTAATTTTCTGCCCATATAGTTTATTTTTCAATACAAAAAGAAGAATTCTTAACACAAGAGTAAAATTTTTAAGCAAAAAGAATGATTTTTTAAGAAAATTGTTAAAATCGCAACCAAATAATGAAATTTTTAACTTAAAATATAATCTTAAAATGGATGCACCTAAAAAAAGGAAGTAGAAATAGAATTGCAAGGAAAATAGGTAACTAACCAGAATATTGTATCAGGGGGGCCGGAAATATTCATAATTAAAATTCACTAAGTTTATCTGATCGATTCTCGTGTTTTCTGACTATTAATATTCAAATAAAGGAAATTATATCTTGTAACATTTTTATTATTAAATCATTCATATTTGGAATATGTGAAATTTTAAGTTTAAATGTAAAATTACAAATTTATTATTATCAGTGACAGTTATTTTAGGTGGTCGTACCAAAACCAGGTCTATGGAAAAAAAAGTTTTTCACGATTTTAGGAATTGAAATGATATTATCAAAAACATTACCTTTTTTAAAAATAATTTTAAAATTAAGAAAAATCATTATATTCATAAGAATTCTTCAATTAACAATTTGTTATAATGTCGCTTCTTACCTGCTTTTCTAAAGTGTTTAAATTTTAATGAAAGGTGGCTTATATTTTCAGGAACAACATTCTGCAAATCCACTCTTTCCTATTTTGAGAAAATGAAATTAATCTTCATATATAGTTATTTGTTCAAAAAAGGTTTTCTTTAAAAAAAATTATTTTTTAGATTTCAGACATTACAAAAATGCTCTTTTGAAATTGAAAACAACAAAGTTTCAGAGTATGTTTTCAAAGAAAAATAAGACACAATTTGTTCAAATTCAACCCTTCTTAAAAAATTTGTATGGAGGATTGATTTGGTAAGAAAAAATTCGTTTTCAAAAAGCATTATTGAATAAATTTTTTTTGTAATTTTGAAAAATGGTTCATCAGAGAGAATGTTTCTTATTTGAAATGATGTCAGCAGTAACATCATTTTCATTCTGAAAATCGCAGAATAACTTTTTCCTGCAAGTTTTTTTCAAAAGCCCTGACTTTTGACTGATTCCCATATTTTCCTTGACCTATGTTCACCCTGCTTCTACTTAAATCAGTTTATTTCGCTTTTATAAAAAAATTTACAATTAAATTAGAGGGCTATCGAAAGTATCAAAACGTATTCTCTAGGTATTATTCAAGATGCTTCTCAAAATAAAAGTTTAACCACTTACTTATTCACGAGGAGTGAAATTGGACCTGCAGGGATTTAAGGCAATCGATTGCCGTTTCCACTCAAAAACGGGAGGTTTACCGGTTCTACTTATTCTGCGATTTACATTTGAGTCAAGCGCATTTTATGCATCAGATCGATAGTTCATAGAATTGCCCTATAGCATATCGAAAGGAGAGGAAAGGTCGTAGTTAAGTATCGGTTTCACGTTTCTGTATTCATTTAATTCGAAATCCCTCGTGGAGGTTAGGGGTGGGGGGTGTACGAAGGGTGCAAGCATAAGTAGACAACATTTGAATTGCAGATGCGTAGGCGACCCACCCACTACCGAGATCGCGAGATCCACCCAATCCCCCTCAAATCAGTTTCACTTCAAGTTGAAGCCATCGTTTACTCACGCTGGTTCAGGCTTTGACACGAGTGTTGCGTGCACGCCTCCGACGATAGTCTAATAATCAATTCAATTTAAGCATTTATTTCAAGTGCTACCCCACAAATAGTATATTCATGAGGCAATATCCAGTCACTTCAATCAAAGACAGTAGGCAGTCAAATATCTGAAAATGTACCTTTTTATTAGGAATTAATTAGATGCTTAAATGAAATTAAGGGAAATTTTTTTTTCCTGTTCAATGAGCGTCTTAACAGGCTACGAAATTCTTTTCTGTAGGGGAAATTAGAGGAAATAAGGAGAGAGGAACTGGGGATAGTAAGGGACAATGAGGGTATAGGCAGTAGGAGAAGTGAAGGAAAATTTTGGAGGGATGTAGGGCAATGGATTATAAATAAGGGTGATTAGGTTTGAGAGATAAGAGCTGCGGAAGAAAAGTAGGGAAAGTTGAGTGGAGTAATATTAGGGGATACGAAAAGGAGGAAGGAGTTTCAGAATAGAGAGAAAGTGGGGGTGGAAAGAGGAACATTGGGGAGGGACAGGGGTGGTCGGGAGGAAATTATGGGAGGGGAGGTTTGAACAAGTTAATTCACGCCTTAATAGGCTATGAAACGCTTTTTTGTGGACGCGCAGTGCCTAGACTTTGACTAATTTTTCCTATTTAACAACTACGTGTCCATACTAAAGTTACGGTACACTGCTGGGGTGAGAGGGTAACAGGTTTTGTGGCTATTTGTGATGTAAGAAGAGGAGTTTACGCAGAATTTGAGATCACAATTAAAAAATTTAAATATGGATACAAATTTTTTGAAATACTTTGAAGATGAAAATGATTGATTTTTTTACAAGGAAAGCATCTAAATACATATAGACTTCAGACTCTTTACCAGAGATGGGTGGGAACTATGATAATCCGCTGGAATGTACGGTTATCCAAACTCTTAGTTATCCAGTTGCAATTTGGCGTAGTCCACTTGTAATTCGGCTTAAGTCACTTGTCATACGGCATTTGTAATCCGATGTAATCCTGTTTAATCCAATATAATTCTATTGCAATTGAACGTAAGTTCATTGCAATCCAACGTAATTTCATTGTTCTTATTGTTTAATTGTTATTCGACGTAATTCACTATTGATTCAGTGTAATTCACTTGTAATCAATAGTAATATTATGTCATCCACTTGTAATCCAAGTAATTAACTTATGAGCCAGGGCAATCCACTTTTCATCCACATAATTCGAAGTCATTTACATAATTTAAGTAACTAATTGATAATGAAATTTGGTCTGAATTTTCAATAACTTCTTTGAAACACTTGCGCACATCGAATTTTCTTGTTTTCAAGTGTCTCAATTGCAGTATCTGTTGTTATTATTTCTCTAGGAAATTCCCTCTTTGTTGAATTTTTTCCCTCTTTTTCAGGGAATAGGGATGCTGTGCTAACTGAGTGAAATCCATTAATTAATATAATCTACTGAAGCTGTATTTTTAAATCGATTTCTCGTGTTCTGTTTCTCCGATTTCACTCAGGCACCTCTCCCGCTGTGTCAGTCACCTATCTGCGAGAGATGGACACTAGACAGGTGCATGGACAGACGTTGGTGTGAGCCTGTGCGGAGGGAGATCCTTGAGGCTTAACGTGTCCGCGTAATCCCTTCATCTCGTTTCCCATTGCCAGTTAGACATTTCCAGCACTGGCTTGCTTCCTATCCGGGAAAAGGCACAAGCTTCCGAGCAATAACGACCCGTCGACTCCACTCGCTTAGATATCGCTCGCTCGCTCGACCAAAAGCTTCCTTCCGTACTTACCACACGTCTGTCACCCCAAAATTACACCCTTTGCTTCAACGAGATGTTCCAGATTTGCCTTTAATATTCTATTTGATTTCTCGAGACGCCAGCTCGAAATTCTTGTCTTCAATAAAATCTAAGTAATTATTTATTGGATGACTTTGGAATAAAATAGAAAACACTGCCACACTAGATTGGTCCTAAAATACATTGACAATGTTTTTTTCGAAATTTAATGCATATCGCTCGGAAATTAGTTTTAATCGTTTTTGTCAATGATTATGATTTTTGTTGCGGTTTCTTTACTGCAAATTGTTTCTTATACATGAAATAATACTTTAAGCTGGTATTATATGTGTGCATAAATTCTTTAAAACATTTATTATTGTGTTAAAAATTCGCTTTTTAGTATTTCGACCATCCAAGAAGGAGCATAGTCATATCTCTTAAAAAAGAAGGTTTTTACTAACTATTTCAGTGTAAAGTGAAGTGTACTTATTGAGGATTTATTGGAAATATCTTATTCTATAAGTACCTGTTTTAAATAAGTATTTGTAACATTAATATTTTCTATTAGTAATGTAAAATTTAAGATATTTAATTAAAATATTTTTGAGGTTAATGTTAGTTCGAAATAGATTATAATCATTTAAGTAATCACTGTTAATTATGGCATTAGTCGATTTAGGATAAACTTGAATTGTACTCATTAATTTGAAACTAAATCATTATTTTTCAGTTCTGAAGTCAACTGCTAAGATTCATGCAAAGACAGATGGCAGGGGCAGGGTCAATGCACTCGTGATCCTACATCCAGTTGATGGAGGCGAATGTCTGAGAAAATCAGATCGACCATCTGAGATTTCCAAACCGACCCTTCACAATGATCGGGTCGGCCAGCTTGAAATGACCGAGACGACGGTCTGAGACAATCGAGTCGTCTTTCTGAGATTGTCGATTTGGACCTCTCGTTTTTACCTTCTAGAGATAGCCGCTTTATCTATATTCAAGAGCTGTCCTATAGTCAATCCTACAATATGATCTGTCTGCACATTTATATGACCAAACAAACCTTCCATTTTTCTCCGTGTAGAGATATCAAGTCGCATTTCCTTGAAAAATTTGTCCACCTTTTGTCCACTTTTCACTTAATGAGATAATACTTAATGCAAGTTAGCAAAGCTAGTTGTTTAAACAACTTATTATTGTTAATAAATATCTTCTCCTAGAGAAGTAGTAGAAGATTATGAGAGTTTAAAAGTATTTTATTTTGTTTATTCAGTTATTAAAAATTCTTAAATAAAAATGAGACAGAATCATATTTAAACTATTGAACAAAAGTTATCTTTTTGTGATTCACAATCATATGCTATTTTAAATCCATAGGTTTTGTTTGAAATATGACAGATAATAATTTCGGCTTACAGACAGTCAAGAGTAGCTTCGGTTCACCAGCTGTTCATACAATTGTTATAAACAAATATACACATTAAACAAATTCTCATGAGTACAATTAATTTGTTTTTGCAGAAATAACTTTAAATGCCTGGTTAAAGATTTATGAAAAATTGTAAAAATCTACGCAAAAAAATTAGATCAATGAATGAACAAATCGTCAAAATGTGCACTTTTTTTACAAAAATTATATAAAATCTATAGTTTTAAATTAACTAATGATTGCTAATCGCAAAAATGTTCAAAAGTTATTTTACAATTTTCTAAACATATACTTCGCAATCTTTTTCCTACACATAAAATCGCCGATCCTCCATTGTACACCGAAATCGGTGTTCAAGTGAGTCGAAACAAATTTGAGCCACACAGGTTCATTAGGAGAATCTAGGGAAAGAGCATCATTTAGATACTGTTTTTTCTCATCCAGAGCAACGTGAAGTGTCGTCTACAAACTGTCAGTCACCTGTCAAGATGATTTTGTCGGGCGTTATTTAGGTGAAATAGAGGTTGATATGCAGGTAAGTTATAATAATAATTACCTAACTTTTAATTTTCTCCTATTTACCAGTGACTATTAGTGTATTGGAATAAAAATTGTACTTGGCGTGATATAATATCCAAATCTCAGGTTAGACAAAACCTACACGACCTTCAAACCACCAAATCCGGGATGTAAAAACTAAGTCGTGACCGTTTGCATCTTAATTGATGCCTGTTCGTTCGAAGAAACCTGCTCTTCATTTTCTGCATACAAAAAAGTGAACTTAGCTGGCGGTTGAAGTGAAAATACCTAATTATATATGTAGACGGTCAAGACTTTTTCTATACATTCCGGCTTTAGTTTAAATATCGACGGCCATGACTCACCTAACATTTGGAAGTTGCATTAGGGAGTTATCATTTTATTCGAAGTGACTAGTACACACTGTTAAATGAAAGAAAGTTGAACATTAGGCAAATATTATTTCAATTAGTTTCTTTATTAACAATTATTTAGTCTAATACCGCATTGCGAATAGTTGCTTTGACAGATGTTCAGGTGGCTGGCAGCGCGCTTCAGCACTCCACAACTCTCGGCATTGAGCCAAAATTTAGTCTCCAAATGATACTTTCCCCTAGATGCCCAGATGTGCACCTACGTTCAGAGGAATATATTTGAGACTTGAAAATTGTTTCAACTGCTCATTGGGAGACCAATGAAATTTGAGCTGCAACAAATTTAACACCAGCGTTTTCCTGTGTATCCTTCTCTTTATCACTTAAAAAAAAATCTTATTTTTTCCCTTGATTTTCAAAGAAAATTGTACTTTTTCTCGTTTTTTCGTTTGGATGCGTTAAACATTCACCTATTGGATTATTCATTGAGAATTCACCTTTCTTGAATGAACATTTACTACTTTGTTCAATACTAAAAAACTTGGTTTAGCATTCATTGCATTGGTTAAAGGTTTAAATATTCGGTTCAAAATAACTATTTTTTACTTTAAATTAAAATATTCCATTATTGGTTCAAGATTGATTGTTTTTAGTATAAAATTTAACATTTTGGTCGAAGGTTAATGTCTTTTATTGTAAATTTTCCTTTTTGGTAATAAGTTAATCTTCTTGATTAATAGTTTAATCACTTTACATCGATTTTCGATGAAACATTCGCTGCAACAAAAATGAACTTTACAGGATAAACTTTAACCAAATATCGGTTAAACTTTCTTTTGTTTTTCCATGACAACACATGTGTTTTGAAAAACACGAAGTTGAATAAATAAAACTTTACCCCTCTAAAAAATGTCCTGCAACAAATTTATCTACAAAATTAGCCTTTTTTGTTTAAAAATTTATCTTTTATCGCAGAAGTTTTATGTGTTATGGTCGAAAATTCCACTTTTTTGTTCAAAAGTAATCTGTTTTGGTTGAGGATTCAACTATTTTGCTGAAAATTTACACTCTTTGATTAGATTTGCCCATTTTTTGTTTAAAATTGAAATGTTTTATTGTATAAAATATGAACCATTTATTATATTTTTTGTTGAGAATTAATATTTTTTATTAAAAATTGAACTACTTGGTTGAAAATGGACTTCTTTAGCGAAAATGCATCCCTTTGCTTAAAATTTTAACTATTTCGTTGTAAATGCAACGGTTTGGTTGAAAATACTCGTAAATTTTGTTAATGCTGAAAATTCAAATATTCTGACAGATAAATCTAATGATTTTTGTATGAAAATAACAATTTTGGTTGAAAATGACCAACATATTCTAATGCTGTTAAAAATTCTGAATATTCTTTGAAAACTCATAATTTTTAATACAAAATACAAATAATTTCTGACGAAAAAAATTAGAATGAAATTATAGAAAATTTCTCAGAATTGCACATCTTTTTCTTATTGTTCAAAAGCTTTCAATTCGCCGATTTCCTATGAAAAACGTTTAGATAAACATAAGCTAACAAAATTTATAATTTTGTTAACAGTGTAATTATTTTTCATCAAAATGAAATGATATCCAACAAAAATCAATAACAGAACTGAACAGAAAATTGTTCAGGATCGTGAAGTTTCTTCTAAATCTAACGCGTTATCTTTGAAATATTTAAAATAACCGATTTCCTATGACTATAGTTTATGTAACCTTAAACTGTCCAAAAATTGCAAATGTTTTTCGCACTCTAATGAATTTTGTTTTAAAATACACATTTTTGTTACCAAACGCTAACGTAACCAGAAATCGTTAGAAAACGTTGAATCCTCAGAATCTAATGATTTTTTTTATCAAAATTTGAATTTTTAATAAAAAACGTTAATAAAATCGGAAAACGGAAACTGTCTTGATGAAATCATTTTATTTTAAAAATTTGTGCGTTAGGTCCGTATGGTCTGCAGCCTTTTAATTTTCAGTCATAAGAAAACAATTTAGAGCACTTTTCAAGAATGAACTTCACGAAATATAGAAAAAAAATTCGAATTCATAAAAGTTAAGAAGAGGTAAATATTAATTACGTTACTATTTAATATAAGTTCAAAGTCCCCACGTGTTAACTGTTGAATTCAAATCTCTTAGCTAAAGAAGAAGCGTCTACTTTATTTGTAGGGTTCGCAGAAAGAACATCTCCGAGTGCTTCAATCGAGAAATTTGAGTAAATCAAGCAAATATCCGGAGGCTTGCATGGGTTGGTATGGCAAATCGGGTTCAAATCAAGTGGCGGCAAATGCCGCGGGCCCATTCAGGATGTCTGAATTCGGGAATAAGGGAAAGAACGAGAGAAAGAAGAGCGAAAAGAAGTGGAAAATGAGTGCAACGCAAGACTCAATTCCAAGTGAACGATCTGGCTTTTTCTTTCAAGATTTCCCTTCAGCATCAGAGCTTCAAG
Source organism: Belonocnema kinseyi (assembly GCF_010883055.1). NCBI lineage: Eukaryota > Metazoa > Arthropoda > Insecta > Hymenoptera > Cynipidae > Belonocnema > Belonocnema kinseyi. Next base: position 83,389,954 of record NC_046659.1, on the reverse strand, counting down.
GTTTTTCAATGATCTTTATATTTTATGCACGGAATTTACTTGCGAGCACTTTTCTGTCGTGTTAACCAAATGAAATATCGGAAAATTTATACCATTGTTTGTTCAAAAATATTATTTACTATTTTAAAAGTAATAAAACACTGAAAATGAGTAAATATAAACATTCCAGGACAATTCCAGAGTTTTTCTGGGTATAAGAGTTTTGAATACTGAGCCACTAAAATATTAATTATAGCATTTTTAGCAATTCTGGTCAAACAACCCACCACAGCATCGCATGAAAAATGCAGATTCACTTTAGTTATCCATTTGCTATTGAAAAAAAGTTGTTTTTTCAGTCATTATAAATATCTATGCGTGCAAAGATCGTACTTTTCACATTCAAAATTGAATTCTGATGTTCTTCAATTCATAAAAGTAACTTAATAAAATGATAGGTAATTTCCTATTGGTAGAAGCATTTAAGAATTTTGTGATTATATGAAATCTCTAACTATACTCGTATGAGTACTGTCCAAAAATTTAAAAAAGTTATTAATACTAAAAACACAATTATTAAATTTTTTTAATTTGTTGCAAAAGTTTATGAATTTGCTAAATCCAGTGTAGTGCTGGTAATGTACTTTTTCAGATAAAAAACAATATATAAACTGATTTTGTATTTTCGCTGATCATTAATATTTGAAGTCCAAAATATTCATCTTGCAACATTTTTAATAAAGAATCGTTTGCAAATTGAATAAAACAATTAAGAATTTTAATTCGTAAATTTTTCATTCATTATTTTCAGGACTTCTATAGCCTAATTTACTGAGAAACCATCAGAAAATTTTTTCTATTTAAACCGATAAAATGAGCAAATGTAACTAATCTCAAATATAAATTATTAAAAAAATTTAAAGAATTGAAAAGAATCCGATAGAATTTATGAAAATTTTAGGTGAATTTTACCGAGCTCAATATAAATTTATTAGAATGAAAAACAAATTAAGTGAAATTAAAAAGTATTTAAAAGAATTAGAAAAAAATCAAAGAACCCGAATAATTTCTCTGATTTAAGTAAAATTTGAGTAAAGTTACAGGAATTTAAGTAAAATAAAAAGAATTCTATAAAATTCATCAAAAAATCACGATGACTTAAAAAAAATGCACTTAAGTTTAAAAAATTCAAATCGATTTAAAAATTAATTGTATTCAGTAAGCTTGAAGTAAGTTAAAAAAATAAAGGGAATTTAAAAGAATAGATGAGTGAATGAGTAGAAAAATAAAATTTAAATTTAAGAAATATTTTTTTTATTTAATTTAAAATAAGTTAAATAGAAAAAATGCCAAAAAATCCATTGAATTATGTAGAATTTAAGTAAATTAAACAAATGCATGCAATTCAAAATAATTCAAAATAATGTTTAAAAATGCAGTGTCAATTCCGAATCAATTTAAATTTATTGCAAAACAATTTTTTAAATATCTATAAATATTTTAAATACTACGAACTCACTTACTTATTGTTAAGAAATTTCATAAATTTTATTTAAATAATATAAAATTCCCTCAAAGTCTATGAACTCTTCAAAATACCATACAAAACATTTAATAATAAATAAATAAAACTATAAAAGTTTAAAATAAAACTATAGTGACTTTAACTTAAAAAAGTGACTAAAACGTAACTAAACGAGTCTTTATTTTTAAAAAGTGACTAAAGGCAATTTTGTGACAGCCCTGATAATTCTTGGAAGTTACTTGAAGACCTTCTTACAAAAATTCCCTGATTTTTTCCATTTTTTCTCTCAAAATCCCTAAAGTTTTCCTTCATTTTTCCGACCAAGAGAACTCTCTGTCTTTTTCCTAATCTCCAGATTTTTCCTGATCTGCGACTGCCCTGAAAAAAATTGAGGCACCCTTTGAAAAAAGTCCCTGACTTTCTCTAGTCAACAAACTACTTTGACAATTCCAGGTCTTCCACATCAGTAGACACGCTATTCTTGTATAATTTTGTATAAAGCATCAAATGTCGAGGAATTTAACGTAAAATATGTATCCTGAAGATATGAGTGAAAAGAGCTATTGGCGGTGTCCTAATAGGGTAAAGAGTGGAATGGTTAAAATGTGACAATGGCTGAACGGTCTCCATTGTGTTGAGAGACTTTGCCCCGTAATCGCAGGACAAGCGACTGATTTTTCGCCACTGAATGAAATTATGATAATGGGTGCCCTCCCGGGCACCTTCATCCTTGCATCTTCTCTCAAATCGTCGACGGGTAGGTGCTTTTGTTTCAAGCGCTTTTTTCCCTCTCGGTTGATGCATAAAAAGAACGTTCCAGCAAAAGGAAAAACGAATAACTAATTACATTTTTTATTATGGATAGGTTAATTTTATAATTGCAATAATTATGTATTATTCATGTTGCCAGTAGTTTGCGTAGCGCTCGATCATGTGTCTGGCTTTTAATTTCCAAACACTAAAAATACCTATAAACAATTTCAAAATCTATTATTGAACATATTTGTAAATATTTTGTTTTGAACATTTTTGTAACAATAATTTGTTTGTAAATAATTATTTTAAAGTGACGGCGTCCGAAATATTAAAAAAATATTTGGAGTGATTTTTAATTAAAAACGTGATGAATTCAACCCAAAGGTGCGAACACCAAATATACTTCACTTGATTTTATATGTCGATGTATTAACGCTACTTTTTATTAAAATGGAATATCTTCGAAAAAGCAGCTTTTGAAAAAAATCTATTTTGAATTGATAAAAAGCGAAGTTCCAAACTCTTAACTTTTTTCACAGATATTTTTAAAAACACAAAATCAAGAAAAAATGTATTGGTGATCGCTCTCAAAATTGAAAAATTTCAGAATCAAAATTTGAAAATAGCTCAATTTAACTAGAAAGCAGTTAAAATTGTATTATTTGTCATTAGTAGCCTTCAAACTTTGAATAATTTAAATTTGACTAATGTAAAATTTAAATTTTTTAAATTTAAATAATTTTGTATTCAAGGCGTCAAAAACTTAAAAATCTCTAATTGGAATCTAAATTAAATTTTTTAAAGTTAAAGTTTTGAAATTGAATTATTTAAAAGAAACCTGCAAAATGAAAAGTAATTTTAGATGAGAAGCATTAAAAGTGAATAAATTTCAACTACGGAACATAGAAAATTAAACGAAACCAAACTAGATTTAAAACTGAAAAAATTGTTAGTACTAAGAATTATGATATTCATAATTTTATTATACTCAAAATCCTTTGAAATTTTCTGTATTTTATGTAAGTCTTAATCGTTTAAAAAATTTTTAGCCTCCCCCCAACCATATTATGATGTTATTTTTTTATTCTTTCAGTCAATTTGTGAAGAAGTTCAAAAATATTTTCCAACGAAAGTAAAGAAATAGTTCTTTCAGTGTAATTTATTTCAAAAGAGTAAAAAATGGTGTTATTGCTAACAATAAGGAAAATTTTGCAAATAATATGGCGAGACCAATGCCTAAAAGTTAAAAGCGGGATTCTTTACGTTTGATGAGTTGTTTAATTTTTGGCGAAAATGGATTAAATTCAAATTTTTATCATTTCTATTTGTCAAGTGGATCATCCGTTGAATAAATTTTCTTCCGAGAGAAATGCATTATTAACTTTCCTCTCCAATACAATTTTTATTTCCCGTAAATAAATATTATGTTTCTCTTTTCTTTCTGCGTTCCTTGTTCCTTTATTGAATAAATGTTCATCGAGAGGAATAAGAGCAAACTCTATCCCACGGATCTTTCTTGACAAAGTGAAACATCCCCTTGAGCTTCTTTCCATCCTCTCCTGTCGATATCGATTATTGACGGGCAACCACGAAGGATCATATCCCGTTAGAAGTCTCCCTGCGACTCTATTTCCGGGCGGTATAATTACCGCCGTAATTGACCGGTTTTAATTATCGCGGAATTTTATTATGAACGGGGGAAATAGCTTTAATAAGCCGACGTCGTGCCGCAAGGTTATGCAGATAATCCTTATCCCCACTTAAGTTCATGTCGACGGAGATCGAGTGCAAGGATGCACGATAATTGGGCGTAATTAAAAATGCAAATTTCATGCATCTTGTTAGCACAATTCGTTATTCCACATGCGCAGAAAGAAACTGTCTTTAATGCCAAATCGGCTGATTTTTTCATGCGAAGCTTATCATTCCAAAAAGTAGTGCCATTAGGCCGATAACGTTAATTTCGTGGTGTCTCCAACTTTATTTGATTCAGATAATCGCGGGTAGGATTCTTCGAGTTATTTTAGACTGGAGGTTTTTAAAATGGCAGTGAATAATATTAAGGTCTTAAATTTAAAACGAAATATTTTGAGAACTGAGGAGGCAAGACTGGTACGGATAGCAGTACACATTGTATAATGCGAATTCTTTCATAATTATGATACACTTTAATAACTCTCAACAAAAGTATAAGCGAATTCACTTCTGTAAACATGATTAGAGAATTGGTATTACTACTATTAGGAAAAAGTCACATTATTCTGTATGTACTGGCTATCCAGTGTGTACCAGTCCCTGTCTTAAATAAGGGAACTAGCTCTCTCACGAAAATGATTTCCTCTAGGTGTAAAATATTATAATATTATAATAAAATAAAGTTAATGTAGGTGAACTATTCGGCTTAGTTTCAGAAGCTTTAAGTTAAATAATATTGCAAGTATTTTGAATAAAATACATGATTTTTCAACCGAATACTTGAATTTTTGATTAAAAACTTCAATTATTAGTCCAAAACAGAATACTTAAAATTGTAGTAAGAAAATTAACTCTTTTACATATGAGTTTCCATCAATAAAGTAAATTTACGAACAAACAGTTGAAATTCCATCCCAGTGATAAATTTTTGAGAAAATAGTTAAATTTTTAACCAAATACTTTGACCTTTTATCAAAATTGTTGAATTTGTTCATGTTTTAAAATAATTCATTCAGTTTTCGATTAACCAATCATAATTTTTATTCAAAAACAGAGTGGGATGATAGTCGTGGGGGCTAAAGCGTATGCTTTGGACCCAATCCGTCGGCTTGTGGATTCGATTCTCCCGCCTCGCACTCTGGAAGAGCCTCGGCAAACCATGCGGTAAACAACTTGCCAAGCAAGAAAGAGTCTCAGGAGAGTCGTCTCCGGAGAGTCGCGGAACCAGGGTACCTCTAGAGAAAAAGTTTCTCTCTAAGTACTTAAAGCTGTTGCTCTTGGTAGTTCAGAACCCAACTTTTACTGTAGCCCCCCCCCCCTCCATCCACCAAGTAAGTATGTGTGGGGTGTGTATACGAATACGGAAGAAGGTGCAAGAAATATGTAAACGCTTAGGGGACACATTTATAAGCTTCTACTCCTATTCAAAATGATAACTTTTCAACCAAAAATATAATTGTGGACACTTATACAAAATTTCAACAAAATTGTTAAATTTACGACAAAGCTTTAAATTTAACAACAAAAAAATAGAATTTTCTAGCAATGAGTTAAATTTTTAACAAAAAGCTTGTTTTCCACCAAAAAAGACGACATTTTCACCAAAAAAATAAATTTTCTGTACAAAAGGCTAACGTTTGACAAAACAGTTGCACTTTTTATCAAGAAATGTAACTTTTAACAAAATAGTTCAATGTTTAACAAAATGTTCAAATTTTGCACGAAACGGTTGCATTTTGAAACAAATAGTTGAACCTACAAGCCAGAAGGAATATTTGTTAGGAAAAAGTTAAATTAAAAAAAACGGTTTATTATCAACCAAAAACGACGAATTTTTTCAAAAAATATGAATTTTAAATAAAAAGGGACGAATTTTCTACGAAACTGTCAATTTTTTAAACAAAATAGTTGATTTTTTGTAGAGCAGTTAAATCTTCAATCAAATAGTACAATTCCAATCAAAATTGATACATTCTGCACCAAAAATATAATAGTAGACTTTTAAACTAAAAGAACAAACTTTTAACCGAAAAGAGTTGAATTTTGTTATTGGTTTTTATTAAATTAGTTCACATGCAAGCAAAAAAAAAACAGAAAAAGGGTTTACAAGAAATGATGAGGACGTTTAATAGAGTTAATGACGCCTGAAACTAAAGACTTTGTATATTAATGGGCCTGAATGCAGAGCTTTACATGGTGACTTTGTACAGCTTTTTACCTAGGCAGATTACTAGAGAGATATTCAAATAAAAAACACGGGAATTCTAGATTTATCTACAAATAATATACCTCGCACCCCACCTACAGCGCCGCGTAAACTTCCTTTGTTTACTTTTCTCATGTAAACTCCCTGATCCCTGGCTAGAACCGAATGAATCACACTGAATCCGAAAGGGATATGGCTTAATGGTAGGAAAATAATAATAAAAAAGTTTCTGGTCTCACTGATTCAAAAAAGCGAAAAAAACGGGGACACGGGAAAACGTGTTAAATCTTCTATCCAATTTTTCAGGGAAGTTCATATTAATCCGGAGAAGTTTGAGGCTGGAGCATTCCCTCTTCATATATGTTTATAAGTTTGCGTAAGTTGCGATTGCAATTACTCTTCTAGTGGATAATGGTTAGGTAGTAGGCAGTTAGCCAGCTTTCAGAATGGCGGCCGATTAATTGAAAGGTAAACTCACCAGCCGACTATCGCAAGACTCTTGAAGGCTGCTGGATCTCGAGAGCGACGTTGAAAGTAGAAGAGATATTGGCTAGACTGTGAAAAGGGGGTGAAAGAGGTTTGAAAAGGAAAAATATAGCCTAAACAGAAAAACAGTGAGAAATCGAATACAAAAATTAGCCATATTTATATATGCCTTGCGCCTACAAAGAAGGGTCCGTATCCCTTTAAAACGTAAACACGAAGTTTATACCTTCCACTGCCATAAATTTCCATCCTTAATTCCTCTACTTTCCCTCTCTATCCGTACTGCTCAACCCGCTCCATAATATTCGCTTCTCCTCGATTTCTCAACTTCCTCATATCCTTCCCTCTCTCTTTACATCCCCAATTTCCAATGACTTCCTCGGGCGATCGTCAATTAGTTGACGGCTACCTGCGACTTCTTCCACCTTTACTGCGCTTTTCGGCGACGAATTCCGCTTCTGCGCTGCTTTACTTTTTGTTCTTGTGAAGACAAACTATAGTTGAATGATAGAGGTACAAATAAAGTAACATTTTCCAAGTACAAAAAAAACACAAGCAATTTTTAAGTGATTTAGAATAAATTTAACTTTATCACAAAAATTTCATTGTAACATTAATTAATTAATTAGAATAAAATTAATAATAATTTTTTACGAATTGCCCATCAGTTTATTTATGTTAAAGTTTTAATTAAAAGAATTTAATTGAAATTAAAGTAAAAAATCGTTTTTAAATTAATTTTAATTTATTGTAATTAAATTATGTGCAGTAAGAAGAAGCAATGCGTCCCAAAATATGCCGACCATGCTTTGATCCAGTAGTGCAGGAGGGGAATTCGTCGCCGACAAGCGCAAGTAGCCGCACAGTGGAAAAAAATAACTTTTCTGTTTCAAAATACGATTCCGGCTAAACCTATGGACCGATTTGGATGTTTTCTTTTTTAAAAAAAGCTGATGAAATTTCAAATAAAATTGTCAAGCCTGACGTATAATTTAGTTTTCCAATTTTTTTATAAATCAATAAATATGACGAGAAAAATGTCAATTTTTTCTATTTGACGTTCTCTCTGCTCGTCAACCATAGAAAAATTGTAATCACAGACGTTTCCTAGATTTACATTATATGAAGATATTCCATCATGATACAATAAAAAAAATTGGCTATAAACAAACTATTTGTTGAACATGTGTTTTCTAACACTTCTAATAATTTAACATTTTTTAAAGTTATATTGCTAGAAATTTGATTGGAAACAATATTTTAATGAAAAAAATTACTCTTAAGACTTTGCTTGTTAATATTATGAAAAAATTTAATATAAAAATGCATTATTCGGGCATTTGTCGTCAGTAAAATCCGTTTTCTTCTATGTCATTTTTTTTAAATTAGGAACTTCAGGATAATTTTATTTTAAACAAATCTAATAAACGAAATGCATCATTCGGGCATCTGTTGACGAAAAATTAGTTTTTTTTATAAAAGCAATCAACTAATTAGGAACGTTACTGAAATTATCGTGAAATTGCCAATTAAAAGGACTGACATTGAAAAAAAGAGTTTTTCCATTGACAAATGTCCAAATAATGCATTTGTTCATTAAATTTATTGAAAATTCATGACATTTAACAAACAAATTATGAGTTTTTCTGAAATCATCATCAGGTTCCTAATTTTTTAAAATTGACATAGAAAAAAAAACGAATTTTTCTGATGGCAAATGCCTGAATAATGCATATGTTTATTAAATTTCTTTATAATATTAAAAAGAATAGACTAAAGAGACATTCTTTTCATTAACATATTTTCTCCAATCAAATTTTTTGCAATATGACTTAAAAAAATGTTTAATTATTGAAAATTATAGAAAACATATTTTCAACAAATAATTTTTCTATAGAAGTTTTTTTGTTTATTGTGTTATAATGGAATATCCTAATATAATGTAAAACTATAAAGCGTTGATGGCAACAATCTTCCTATTATTGACGAGCATCCGAAACGTCAAATAGAAAAAATTGTCATTTTTTCGTCATATTTATTTATTTATTTATGAAAAACTAAATTAAAATCCACGCTCGACAATTTTCTTTGAAATTTTATCAACTTTTAAAAAAAAATCGCATCCAAATCGGTCCTCAGGTTCATTCGGAAACGTATTATGAACCAAAAAATCATTTTTTCCCCACTGTGAGCCGGCGGTGAATTAACCATTGGTCAGCGGCCACTTCCTCATCCCCCTCGTTTTCCATCACGTCCACCACTGCACCTTCTTCAATTTCCTCTTACTTTCTCCAGTTTCCCCTACTTATCACCATTTACTTTTCATAATTTTCCATATATCTTCTCCTCTTTTGACCTGTGATTTGTGAGTTATGAGTTGTGAGCTGTTAGTTGGGATGCTACGAAACGCTAAAAATGAAAAAGCTGTTCTGGGGCTTAAATAACAAGTTATATCATTGACAGGAAAATACAGAGAAAACAGCCAGTTATATACGCATAAGATTGTACGCACTTAATTGAGAGGTGCTGGATCCTCTCTAATTTCTGAGCTCAAAAAAGTCGTAAAAAGCACTTAGGCACGAACTTCCCTTCTTGAAGTAATAACAAAGTAGGTAAATGACCTGGTACCAAATTGACGGACAATTTTTTGGGGCTTTTTTATGCGTATCACAAAACTCGATTTCCTGCGGTTACGCGTTAAATGTGAGGTACGAAATTGATGGATATGTAATACACAAGTGGTTCGGACTACTTGAATTTAAATTATGTCCCCGTTTATAACATTATTAAAAATTTTCATTATCGAATTTCAAGTAAGAGGTTTTCAGAAATAAAGAAATTATTACTACATAAATTATTTAAAATTATTGTAAAATATTTTGATATCAATATTTCTAATAAGGTATTTTCATTTAACTGTCATCTAACTTCACTTCATTGAGGGCTAAGGGGGAAATAATGGGTCCTATGCATTTGGTGCCATTTTTCTTCTCAGCAATCGACAAATTGATGTTCGCTGCCGATGAAGTGAAAACGCTTAATTGATAAAGTCGAATTTCAAAAAAACTATTAAAATTTTCCAGCTTTAAAGTCGAATGTGTTGGGGAATAGGGGCCTTCCCTACAAATGTGCTGTTTTTAATTTTGAAATTGAATTTTTCTATGTCTGAAATCGTTACGACAAAAGATGAACTTTATATCCAAAAACACGAATTATTCATACAAAAAGATTAATGTTCAACAAAATAGTGAATTGTCGATAAAAAGGATAACTTCTTGGGAAAATAGTTTAGATATTCAATGAAATAATCAAATATAAAAAATAATTACCTTTAAATAAAAAAAACATCACTTTTCTTACAAAGCATGAATATTCAATCCACAAGGAAGAAGTTTCTATCTAAGAAGACGAAAGTTCAACCAAATAATAAAATTTACAACCAAAAGAGATAAATTTCAAAACACACAAAGAATAACAAAAAAATTAAAACAGTTTAATTTTTAACAAAATAATAAAAGAGTTAAAAAAACAATAAAAAGAAATAACTTTCAAACAACCATGATTTTATTTGTACCAAAAGATACATTTTTAGTGAAACAGGATGCAAACGAGATGAATTTTGAAACGCATATATAATATAAGACTATATAATCTATGACTATAATGAATATTAGAATTTCTAATCAAGAAAGACGACTTTTCTACCAAAAGTATAATACTGAAGTTTTCGAATAAAAATAATTAATTTTGAATAAAAAAAGATGATTTTCTCTACCATAAGAAGAATATTTTCCCAAAAGGATAGGTTTTTTATCCAAAAAGACTATGAAAAAAGATTATTCCTAGACAAAGTAATCGAAATTTCAATAAAATAGTATATTCTTTAACCAAATAGTAGAATTCTTAATTTAAAAAGATCAATTTTGCTCTAAAAATGAATGGTAGACTTTTGAAAATAAAAAAACTTGTTTTTAACCGAAATGTATGAATTTTTAACACAAAACAATTATTTTTTCACCGAAAGATGAATTTTCAATTTAAAAAGGGACAAATTGACTACACAAAAAAGCAAATGTGGATTTTTAAGTCAAAAAGAATTATCTTTCAACAAAAAACAGTCGGATTTTCTTATTACATTCCATTAATTCAGTTCGCATTTAGGAGAAAAAAACTAGAAAAACAGGAATTTTCTTAAAAACAGAGGGAAAAGGAGGGGAATAACAGAATAAGTGAAAATATTTAAAATAGACTTCTCCTTTTCGTTTAATTTTTCCGTCCCCAAACGCAGAAAACTTTCATTGACAAATGTGTGCATCTTTTTGAAATATAGTAAATAATAGCCTCATACTTCTATATAATTTAGAGTGAAGTTCCTAAATTCTAGAGGGGCGATTCTGTATTTAATTTCATGTTATAAATTTCACGCTTTACTTTTTCTTGTTCACATGCTATTGCGTTTGTTCTCAAATTCACATTACATGTCTATCCTATCTTAAAGTGAGTTTTGAAATAAGATGTAATTAAAAAAAAAATAGCATATGAAAAATATGAATTGAAATGTTAAATTTTACATGAACAGTGTCCAATCGAAAGGTTTTTCAAACTTTTGTTACATCAAAGAATACATAATTGCAAATATTTGACAGACACAAATTTTGTTGTAGTCATCCCGTAAATTTCGTTTGTTATATATATCCAGTCGCTATTCTTATATATTCAATTGTAAGTTGTAGGGATTTTTTCTTTAAAAAAAAAATTGTACCACTGTTTTGACTTAAAAATAATTATTTAATATCAATTTCTCTTTTAAATTTGTCTTTCAATGAGCACAGATATTTAAGAAAAGCTTCACTCAAGATTCATTTACAAAAAATAATGTTATACCTTCTCATAAAAATGCTTGTTTTATTTTTTCATATATGAATAAAAGACACTTTGTCGTGAGTTATATTAATAAATATCAGTATGGAATGCCATTCAAATGCAAGATAAATTTCACTGGTTCATTTATTTTGCTCACAAATCTTAACGTAACAAAATCGGAACCAGGTCCTCCTGCAACGATGTGACAACTTCCTCTGTTCTTCTGATTTTTAGCAAAAATCTGGGTAATATACTTGAATTCTGAAGGTATCTGAACAGTTTCTTCAAAAATTCTTCTTCGACCCCATTTTTTCGGTGCAAATACATTCCACTGCATAATATATCTCGCTTTAGGGGCCGAAATTCCGAAAGTGAAAGTTTTTGCTGTATGTAACCCAAAATATGCTGATATAACATTGAAAGTCATAGCAATCATTAAAGAAAAACTCAAAATTTGAGAAATTTTTTTCATATTTAGGATGAAGACACACTTTTTAAAAAATAAGATTAAACTATGTGTTTGGAATCAGCTCAATTTTCGTCGTGAATTGATCAGAAACTGTAATGATGTGATAAGTATTATGTCTATACAGAATTTTTTATCAAATTTTAAACACGGTCTATAAGGTTTATTAATTTGAAATAACTAAATCAAATATTACGTCAGAGTAATAAATGAACACATAAGATTTCTGGTATAGAGTATTCATTTGAATGTTTATTTAAATATATATCTTTGAAGCTGGCATTTTTATGTGTTATTACAAACCCATCAATCATAAATTTTGGTTAACCTTAGAATTTATCGAGTGATAAAATTGCAGAAATTTAATATGCTTGGTACTAGCAATATTATACGCGTACTACAGAGTCTGGGAAACATTGCATTGTTAATTTATAAGATACACACATAAAACAATATTACCTTGATTGCACGTTGAAATTGTACAGTTTAATCACTTAAAAAGAAATGGAGTGGCAATGAATTTAAAATTTTCAGTTCGGAATTTTATTATTTTGAAATGATTCGATTTGAAATACCTAGTTCTTAAATAGTTTTATTTTTACTGCCAATTGTTTTCGTATTAATTTGAAAAGGGGCTTTCTGAATTGGAAAGAAAATTTAAAAATATTCGTTTTTAATACCTTTCTGAAATTTTGATATCAACTTTCCTTTTTTAATTTTGAAGTTTTTAAAGATATGAAATTTTAATTTTCAAAGCTAATTTGCAAAGAAATAGATGAATTTTTCACAAAATACTAAAGTTGTTGATTAAAAAAAAAACAATATATTTTTCAATCGAAAATGGAACGCTTAACTTTCAGTCCAAAACATTCAGTTTCAACAACAGCAAAAATGAATTTTTAACAGAAAACATGAATTTTAAACTAAATGGCTTGTAAAATTTTATACTCAAAAAGATAAATTTAAAAAAAATAGTTTAATTTTCTAAATAAACTAAAATGGTAAATATTTGACCAAAAATGAACTTTTTAACAAAATAGTTCGAATTCCTACTACGTACTTGAATTTTTAACCACAAAAAATTAACTTTCAACCCAAAAGCTATAATACTTAAAAATTGAGTTAAAAAAATGATCTCCCATCAATAACAAAAAACGATTTTTTAATCAAAGAGATAAATTTCTAACTATGTAATTTTCTGATTTCATAAAGATCAAAATATTAATTTTTAACGAAGTAGTTGAACTTTTAACCAAGTAGTAGAAAGAGACTTCGAAATTTTAAAAGTTACTTTCAAAATATGCAGTTATTAATACTTTTTCGAAAATAGTTTATTTCTTATATTTTAAAAGAATTTTATTTGAATTATTTAAAGACTATAAGTTTATTTTTGACCATTTTACAGCAATTTAAATTCAAACATTTACTAATTTAGTCGTTCTAAAATTTAAAATAGTCCACTATTGAGTTGTAAAATAATATTGAAAATATTGAAAACTGACAATATCGTGTTAATGTAGATTCAAATCTATAAAATGGTGGACATAACAGGTTGAAATTAATTATTTAAATAAGACTTTGCTTTAATTGTTTTCAACTATAAAATACAATGAGTTTCAAAAGGTACAGTTTTGAAAGATTTAAAAAAGAAACGAATCCTTTTAACGTTTCGATATAAAAGAATTCTGTTTTAAATCATTTGCATTCAAAGTCAATTAATTCTAAACGATTCCAATTTAAAATGATTTAATGTATAAAATTTCAAGCTGAAAGCTGTGTAAGTAAGATATGAAATTGTTAAGTTTAGAGTTTCGAAATATTTAAAAATGGGAAAGTTATACAACTTTTATATTGTTTAAAATAATTCTGACTTTTTTATATAATACTCTAAAAATTGTAAAGTCTCTTCTAACGTATCAAATTAAAAAATTGTAATTTTAATGGATTTGAGAAATTTCATAATTTTTACTGAAACCACTGAAGCTAACATCAGAAGTAAAAAATTTAAAGGCTTCTTCTTTATTTAAAAAGTATCAGTTAAAAATTTTTAATATCATTTTACACGTATGTGTTTCTAAACTTTAAATGATGAAACTAACTTAAATAACAGGAATAAAAAACAAAAGAATCTCTGCGAACTTACTTCATGCTACGGACAGAAATATATCAATGAACCTATACATTCGACGGTTATAAGAGAAATAATAGCTTTATTTGACATGAAATAACATGTATCTTTCCTATATATAAAAACTCGTAACCTCCATTAGTAGGGCATCGAGGCGAAATCTCACATGGTCAAGTTAATGACGTGGTTTATTCTATGGCGACAACTTTCTTCAACGTATAAAAATAATCGAAATAAAAGCTAGATTTCCTCTTTTATCTATCGCCGATAATTATTTCCGGTTTGTGTCTTTTTATTTTCACTTTGAATAACAGCTGTTATTTTTAATGAATTATTATCATGTATAATATTTAAATGTATTTCTCATTATACTTCAATTACATTAAATTACTGAAGATACTTTTCACGATAATGTGGTTTATTCAATGTTACAGGAATAATAATTTAAAGTTTATGTTAAAATCTAATTTTTTAAAATAATATAAAAGAATATTTAATAAATAGATATATTGTGAAATCATTAAGGTTAATAATTTAAATTTACTTAAATTGAATAAAGATTAAAATTTGTTACCTAAAATTTAAGTAATATAAGTAACAAGTACATTAATTATTTACTTGTGGGTTATATAATGGAACATTGAATATGATTTGCATAAGATAAATCAATTTATTATTCAAATACCTCTATTTCAATTAAGTAATTTTTTGGAATTAGGCTGGTATTCTGGGATTAATATTTTCCTCCAATTTTCAAAAGTATATGTAAAAATGTTTTAATTTTTTCCCTAAAATTAATTTGTAAAGCATTTAATTCATTATTAGCTGATAATTTTCTTTCCATTTTCTTCATATTGGTTTTAATTAGTGACAGACGTTATTAATAAATTAGACGTATAGAAATACTGTTTCAAAATTTAAAGGAGAATATACACATAATGCAAACATTATTTGAATAAACGTTTCGAATTATTTCATAAAATTAAAAAAAAGGGTTTAAACGTTTTTAAAGCAACATCGTGCCATAATATTTAATTTTAAAACAAATTTTAGTAAATTTAAGAGATATGTAGACGTTTTGAAACGATTAAAAACAATGAAAATTTATAAGATATTTTAGGTTTTGTTTTAAATTCAGGATAATGACATAAATTATTTAGGTTCCCAAAACAATTTCTTCCCATTTTTTAATTTGAAAAATGAGCTTTAGAAGAAAATTCAAAATGATTTTGAGACATGAAATATTTCCTTAAATTTCGAAAAAGAGTAGAAGGTTCTAAAGCAAAATGGTTCAATTTCGTAACATTCAAAAATAGCCAGACGGTAAAAACGCAAACGTCTGGTCATTAATGCTTTTTTCCAAATTAAAAATTGTGAACAAAATGTGTGCAAAACTGAAAAGCTATATGTTAATGTATCACATGCCCTTAATTAAAATAACTTTGAAAGGTCTCAAGTGAAGAAATAAATGTTATTCAAGTTCCTATGAAAATGGGGGATGTTTCGAGGCAGCATTTTACATTTGAAATAACTTTTCAAAATTTCAAGAAAAATTCCAGTCATTTTCGAAAATTTATGGAATATTTATCATTTCTTCTGAAATTATAAAAGCCCTCAATATCTTTTGAAAACGCTAAAATTTTTCTAATAATTTGTAAAATCCTGTAAAATAAAATATATATTTTTTAAATCTTCTACATTATTTTTTTTGACATATCTGAAATATTTTAAAATGTTTCCTAATTGCCTCATGAAAATTATAAAATTTATATGATTCAAAAAAAAGCTGCTGATACTTCTTTCCATGTAAATAATTTGAAAATGTGTGAAACTGAAAAAATATCAAAAAAACATTGTAGTGTTACGTCAAAATATTTTGTAATGTATTTCTATATCGCACTTCATCCTAAATATCTATTTTTATTTATAAAGCGTCTATTAAGTTTTTTGAACAAATAAAAAACAAATGTCACGTAACTGCAGTTAGGGTATGGGAAAGTAAAAAGGGTTTAAAATAACGTTACGTAATATGTGAACAAGAATAAGAGTCTTCAGAAAATTTTAACAAATAAATTGTTATTAGAAAATTGAGTAAATGATAAAAATGAGTATAAAAGTGAGCGCGCGTACGCGCGCACATAATAGTGTAGGGGTGAAATAAAGTAAAACTTTTTCCTTAAAAAATTAGTTTCATTTCTTTAAGAATTGATTAAATTCTTTGCACCAGTCAAGTATGATTACAAAATCACAAACGTATATGAATATCATCTTATCAATCTGAAGAAATCCGAATTTATCTAAATCAAATACCCATCACCTGCACCAAGAAATCAATTGGCTTGCCGACTTTTGCCCAGAATCGTAGTGTTACAAATTTTAAACCAGGCCCTCCTTTAACAATCGTACACTTTCCGAAAGGGCGCTTGGGATTAAGATCTAGACAAACAACCTGGGTAATTTTATGGTATCTTAGGGGAATTTTGAAAGTCCTCTGATAAGCAGCTGCGAAGAAGGTCTTTCTAGATGGTGCCCTGAATACCGCCCGCACAAGGTACTTATCGTGGAAAAGGCCTTTGCCGTAAGTAAACTGGTTTGATTTGCTCTTATAAGGTAAAATATTGTATCCTGATCTCACAGTGGAAACCAGAACGCTCAAAAATACCAAACACAGAATCATCTTGAGTAACATATTGCACGTAATTCAGATAAGACTTCTTTGCTTGAATGTCAAATAAACAGACTTTCAAATGAGCTCAATTTTTGTCAAGTAATGGGTAGAGACTGTGACAACCTTGCCTGTATGCCAATCTATATGTACTACTTTCTTGAGGTTGCTTATCAGTTGCCATACACCTTGTTAAACATATTTACCTCATTAGCCATCGATCAAAGTTCAACATGAACCAAACTGAATTTCATCATTATTATATTTGAGAACATACCGCAAATTCCGTATTGAGTTTTTAAAACGCTTTTCTATCGCCATACATTCTTTCTCAGCAAATTAAGAGTTTATGCAAAAGATGTATTTTCTCAAATTTTATATTCAGTAAGCACGAGAAATTAATTTAAACTTTCATCAAAGGCATTTCTTTCCAAACTTTAAACAATTTTTTGTGGAATATTTCCACAATCAATTTTGTCAGAGCGTAATACTTTTAAAGTATGTATAATTTTTTCACTGAGTTCTTTTATGACTTCTTATCAGTGTTTAAATACATGCATATATGAAATAATACGTCAGCGGAATATTTTAAAACAGAGCAACAAAAATTTAGTAAGAAAAGTAAGCTACATTAAGTGCCTAAATGAAATAAAAATTTGTATCTCAAAATTATTTTCTTGAGCATTGTATATGACGTTACAATTTTTAATTAGAATAATTACAAACTTGATGATAAAAACTATTCAAGTTCATGAAATTAATGAGATTTTATTTAGAAAACTTTTTTTCTAGGCGGAAGTAGTTTTTTAGAAATATCAGATTAAAACATTTTCATGATTAATTCTGATAAATGCTTTTATTTTATTTATGGACTTGAATGTCACATAATTTAAATATATCAATTTGAAAAGCTAAGATTGTAATTTCCATCAATTTGTTATTATGTGGTAAATGATCAGCGAAAACGTAACTTGAAAAAGGGACAACAAAAAAAAGGAAAAACAAATTAGAGTCCATGACTCTCATGTATTTTCTTCAGCTTAGAAGCAGAAAATTAACAAACACTAAGAAAAATGGATTATTTTTTATGTTAAGAATTTATTTTGATCAAATAAACTGTATTTAAACAAATTTGTTAATCTGAAACAACATTTTTTCTTAATGCAAGAGACAGAATTTCCGCACAGAAATATTGTAAAAGTCCCTCCTGATTTATTTTTTATTTTTTAAGTCCTAAATAATTTATGAGGCAATATTACTAGAAAAGTCAAAATTTTTTTTCTTCAAATTTCTACTAATCCCGATGGGAGTTTTTTTTTAAACCGAAATATCGTCTAATCCAAATTAATTTTTTTCAGCAGGAATTTTGTAGAACTAAAGTACTAGAAAAGTTCTTACTTGATTTTTTTTTTAATTTGTACAATCCCTTAATAGTTTTTAGGACATAAGTACTGGGAAAATATTATTTGATTTTTTCCAACATTATTACAATTACCGATGACACGGATGGCCCAAAAAACTATTAATAGAATATAAACCACCAGGATTTTTTAGGATAAAAGTCCCGGAAAGGTCCTACTTGATATTTTAAAATTTTTACGAGTCCTAAATAATTTATGGGGCAAAAGTACTAGAAAAGTTCCATTCAATTTTTTTCATCTTCATCAAGAATTTTGTAAAACTAAAGTACCAGAAAAATCCCCATTGAATTTTCTTTTAATTTGTACAAGCCCTAAAGCATTTTTGTGAAAAAATTACTAGGAAATGTTCAATTTCATTTGTTCCAAATTTCGCAAGTGCTGATTGAATTTATGTTCCAAAATAATATTGTTAAAATGTAGACCACCAGGTAGTTTTTAGGACAAAAGTACCGGAAAAGTCCCATTCAATTTTTTTTCACAAGTCCTGGATAATTTATGGGGCAAAAGTACTAGTAAAGTTCCATTATATTTTTCAAAATTTTTTACTAGTACTGATGGCAGATTTGTA
>NC_046659.1:83317612-83371096 GCF_010883055.1 Belonocnema kinseyi | reverse complement strand
GCAATAATTTTATAGAACGAGAGGACCAAAGCTGAATAGATTTGCGACAAAATTACTAGGAAACTTTCATTTCATTTAATCATTTATTTATGCCCTAAGATACTAATGCTGAAACAGAATCCACCAGGCAGCTTTTAGGACAAAGGTACCTGAAAAGTCGCAATTTAATTTTGTTTTTAGTTTTACAAGTCCTAACTAATTTACGGAATAAAATTTATGCAGAATTTCCATTTTATTCTATTTTTAAAATGATTTTCAACAGAAATTTTGTAGAAGAGCAATACTAGAAAAGTGTTACTTCATTTGTTTTCTATTTTTACGAGCTCTAAACTATTTAGCTACGTTGTACAAATGACTTGCCGTGAATAAGCAAAATTTTGAATAGGTTTTTTGAATTTTTTTTCTTTTCGTCTTTAACAAAAGATAGTTTATAGATTCTCTGAATCAAAATGATTAAAATCGAACTAATTGCTAGAAAATTTTTATAGATTTCAAATGGCGAAAAGTGGGCCATTAAACATTACTTAAGAATCGGTAATTCGATTAAATAAGATATTTGCCAATTCAATAGTGAAAATCGACTAATTGCTTCGTTAAAATATATAAACTTATTTACGACTTTATACACTAATTCAAAAAGTTATAAAAATGGGAAAACTGGAAAATAGAAAAATTTAATACATAATATAAATTAATTATCTTTGCATAACCAGGGCCCACGTGCGCTACTTTTCAACAAAATTATGTTTTCGATTTTCAAAAACAGTCATAGAAAAACTTTTAATTTTACGTAAATTATTGTGGAAATTTAAAAATCTTTAGAATACCATAAAAAATTTCACTAAATTTAAAATATTGACAAAATCTGCTAAGAATGTTGTTGTAAAATCTGGGAGCTTATTGACGAAATGTTAAAGTTAAAAACAAAATATCACATGTTTGTCAGAAACTTTTGTTTTTTTAATCAGTCATAGATACGTATAGCAGCAATGTCAAGTATGGAATATTTTTACATAAAAAATATAGTTATTATAAAAAAGATTTCATGTATAAATTTGAAAGGAATGTTACAATGTTAAAAGACAATAATCATTCTTCAACAAGGGAAAAATTACGTTTATAACTTTTCTTAAATATTTAGTCTTCCTTTTAGTTTTTCTACGTTTTGCTAAAATATGTTCACCAGAGTCAATACAACTGAACAGAAAAAAAACATCGACAAGGAAAGTTCAATAATCACTAATGGGAAATGGGATAAAATAGTTGTCCCGAAGAATCAGGAGAATAAAAAATCAAAAATTTTCTTGATAATTTTGATTTTATTTCTCTATAAGCGAACTAAGTGTTTGCAACTGTTTCAATATTAATAGAGACGTACATACATGCATAAATTGCATGCTTTCAACATTTCAAACTTAAGTAGGCCAATCATGGGTTTCATAAAATATTAAAATAAGTCAATAAAAAACAATACCTAGGATCCTACAGAAAAAATCACTGGTACTTTCGGTATGTCCCGGTAATGCAGTTTGATATAATTACGCAGATTCTAACAAAATTCTAACGACCGTAGATCTTAACGAAAAAATTGAGTGGTACTAGATCTGGATTCCGGAAGTACAGTTTGACATATTTTTGTCTAATTCCACCATCAAGAATCACGACTTGTCCTAAAGGCTTGATATTTTTATCGTGAACATAAATATACGAGATTTTGTTGTAGCGTGGCGGTATTTTGAAAGTATGCACAAAACTAGTAATCGGGCGCTTCCCAGGTGGTGACTTTACCGGCCCCCACGCAAGGAGTTTCGAGAAGAGAATTTTTTTCCCCCAAGTGGTAATACTTGGTCTTGGTTTACGTGGCAGAAATACCATTCCTGATGTTACATTGAAAACCAAAATGCTCAAGAGTAGAAAACTCAAAACCATCCTGTACGACATTTTACACGTATTTCAGATAAGACACACTTGCACAGAATAAACAGAGTTTCGAATTTGCTCAATGTTTGTCACTGATTGTGCAGAGACTACGGTAAGAATATCAGTATGGCAATGTTTTATAAGTGAAAGCTTCGGAGGTTGCTTATCAGTTTTCAAACACAGTCACTAGACGCAACTAGCTTTTCAAACTGCGTATAAAAATGTCCATCGTGAATCGTGACTAAACACATTAATATTTCTCTATGATGTCAGCATCTTTTTTTTTTAGTTTATCATTACGAGGCCGTCAATTTATGATGTAAAAGTAGCACTGGAACCCCAACTTGTTTTCACAGCATACAATTTTTGCCTAAAACTCTTTTGAAAAATACGGTTCTACACTGATGTTTTTATTTCAGTCAACTTCATAATTTGGCCATGGCCACTTATTTTTCAGAAATAGTTCGTATTCAATTTGTGTTGTGGACATTTTTTGAGTTTAACAGTTTTTTTTTTAATTTGACAATTATTAAACAGGTTTGTAACTCACTATTATGTTCGTAACATTCTTACGAAAAAATACCCGAGGAGGTTTAATATAGATGCGTAATTATTTCCCTAAAATGAATATCTTATAACTTTTTTTGATACTAAAAAAAATCATTATATAGAATTATTATAAGAAACAATATTAAGTTACTTTATAAGATTTAAAAGAATTTCAAGAAATTTCAAAGAATGTTTCTTTAATTACATCAAAGTGTTAAAGATTCAAAAAACTTAAATGGAGTTCAAAGAATTTTGTAGGCTCTTATAATTTTTTAAATTCGCTTTTAAAGGATTTCTAGTGAATTTTGGAAAATTAATCAAATAAAATGTTAGCAAATCCCCAGCGATTCTAAACATTTAAAAGGTTTTCACGGTATTTCCGGGAATTTCATCGTATTTCAAGAAATGTATTGAATCTGCAACAATTAAAAAGTTTTCGAGACATTTTAAATATCTCTAGAACTTCGAACGGGTTTTCTGAAAAATTTCATAAACAAGCTTAATCTAATTTATAATTTCAGAATTTTAAATATTTGTTATTCATTTTTAAGTATTTTTGCAGATACATGTAAAATTATATATTTGTCATAATTTCAAAGAGTTTCCAGAGATTTAAAATCTTTTTAAGAATTTGGATGAATGTTGCAGAATTTCCGAATGTTTCCAGGAATTTCAAAGAATTAATTAGTATTTACAAATATTATGAGGTATACGAGATATAATAAATTATTTATCTATTTATATTTTATCCTTGATTTTAAGGCTGAATAGAGAGCTTTGGAAAACAAATTAAATGAAATATCAAGAAATTCCTAGCGATTATAAACATTTCAGGGTATTTCATGGCATTTTCACGAAGTAAACAAAATTTAAAGGATTTTATTGATTGACCAAGAATTCAACAGATTTTGAGAGATTTCAAGGACTTCTCAGGATTCAGAAGGGTTTCTCCGTGAAGTTATTTATTGAATAACTTCATTTTAATTCATATTTAAATGATTTAAAAAAATTTCTGGAAAGAGTGACGTCAAAACAGGCTATTTTTAGATTACTTTTTGGACCTCGCGAGCGACCTGGGGGAATATTATAAAAATGTGTTACAGGTAAAAAATTACTCGCCATTGAAAACCAAAGTGAGCGACGCTTTTCATTTTTCAATAAAATGAACCTTACAAAAGTAAAATCACGTATTTTCTTGGTTGATAAGTGTTTCATGTGAAACATGATTTTATAATTGATGGTATTTTCTATATAAGACATTCTCATTTTCGTTTTCAATGAGGAGTAATTTTATACGTGTAACATATTTTTTCCCCAGGACACTAGGGAGGACTGAAAAATAAGGTAAATTTGGTGTCACTCTCTAGTGGACATTTAAAATTATATATTTATAGATTTTTAGGAATTTTAAGAGATTTAAAAAACTGTAAAGAATTTAAAAGGATTCTGTAGTGTTTTTAAATATTTCAGGGGATGTTTGAAGAATTCTCTTGAATTTGCAAATATATTTTGTTTTATTTGAAGACATCACAGGAAAACTTTGGAAAATATTTAAGATAAAATTTCAAGGCATTCTCTGCGATTTTAAAGACTTTAATGAATTTAAGATAATTTTACAAGATCTAAAGTATTTTACAAAATATCTACTTAAATAAAAAAATTTACGAAATTTACAATATTTAACGATATTTGAAGTAAGTTTTAGATGATTTTGGAAAATCAATGGAATTAAATAAAATGTGCAGGATTTCTTGGCGATTCGAAATATTCCAAATAATTTTAAGGTATTTCAATAAATTTCACAAGATTTAGATGATTTGATTGAATCTCTAAAGATTTCGAAAGAATGCGAAAATTTCTAGGGATTTTAACGGTCTTTTGGAGCATTAATGAATAAGTTTAATTTAATTTATATTTAGAGGATTTCAAATAATCTTTGCTTTTTGTTGTTGTACTGTTTGATTTTAAAGGTTTGGAAGGATTTTTTTATAAATTTTAAATATTTTATGTTGGATTCAAATGCATTTCTACTTTTAGTGGATTTTCACGTTTTCCAAAGATTTCAATGGATTTCAATGTATTTAAACAAATTTCTAGAGAAGTTTAGGGAATAAAATAAATTTCATTTAAAGGGATTTCTGAAAAATTCAACGGTTTTAATTTGAAAGTGGAGACTTAAATTTGAACGGTAAGAAAAAATCCAATTGTCCATTCATAAATAGAATAGGAATTTGCTTTCTACCTATTAAGTTGCTGTATCCATACTCAAAAGATTTATTTTAAACGATTACAAAGTTACAGAAAATTATAACTGTGGAAACTCTTCAGAAGTGTGTATTGTACAATTCCTTTAATTTGAAAAATATTAGTCCTTTTGCAGGGATCACGTCAGGGATCAGTACGTCCCCTTTTTTACCAAATTCCTCTTTTTCCCCTTGAATTTCAAAAATCTCCTAGAATACCCTAAGTCAACATTTCTAACACTTTTTTCCCATTTTTCGCACAGTTTTAAATAAGTTTTTATGAATACTTAGTAGAAATTAAATTCATTAGAAAACAAAACGTTAACATCGGAGTTGTTACCGATTTCAACTATTTCCTTAAAGATTTTTTTGTTATTTTTGTTGATTTGCTGCTTATTGACAAAAAAAGTGATCAATTTAATCGAGAAACTAAACCCGAAACATACACATACCTTGTATTGAAAATCGAAAACATATTTTTCTCTAAAAAATTACGTACTTGAAATGGAAATATTTTCAAAATACCGTTCTAAAAAAAAATCAAGAATATCCTTAGTATTAGATCTTAGTGTAGACGGTGTTTTAGAAACAAAATTTAGGAAATATAAAATATTATACACGACGCAGCTTATCAGGTCCCTAATAAATAATAATTATTTTAGAGCTGATTGTTATATGTTATGTAGTTTTAACATTTTAGTGAATAATATTTTTTTAATTTATGTTTTTTGAAACATTGATATTTTTTAAACCTACATTAAAATATATAGCCTGAAGAAGTTTTGCCCGATATGTATTTCACCCGAAGGTAATGTGCACAAACTTTTTCGACGTTGCTTATCAGTCTTCAAATACAGCCGGTTGAGGTAATTAATTTCTGAATCATAATATCTTCATCAAATAATACGTCAGAGAAAAGTTTTTCTTATTTAATATTTTTGTATTATATTCTGTAGCACCTTTCTAGGTTTTAAAAGAGGAAAAGTTTGAAAAACGATATTCCAAATATATTACTGATTTCCATGAAACTATTTTTTTTCTAGAAGACAAATGGTTTTTTCTCATCTATTTTTAAACGTCACAGCAATTTATAAGAAACTATGGGAATTACTGTCAACTCACTTTCATCATTATTATATTTTTTCCGTGACTAAGATTACCATTATTTTATCGTTTTTATCCCTAGATAAATACATCACTGTCTAGAAACGTCTAATCCACCCAGCTTTGGGAAGATAATTTTCTCCATCCTCAAAATTGCTATGGGGAATTTTCTTTGAGATAATCTGGAGCTGGTTCGAATAATTAATAATGCTGAGGGATCTTCTGCAACAGACAAGAACTTTTTCTTTTGCGTCACCCTAAAGTGGTAAAAAATTCGAATTCCGATTTTTCGTGATTGATCCACCCCAACTTGTTCATTTGTACAAAAAAATGCCCTTTTTCAAATCGTCCAACGTTAGCCCCTGTCCCGGGCTTTTGAAATGAACACGGGGTTTTCAATGAGAAAGACAGGAGAACAAATGTGAAAAAAACAAGTATTTGTTATTCACCTTCTGCAAATTAAAATATAGTTACTTTAATAAAATATTTAAGTAATGACTTCCACTTAATGAGTTTTGATTTTTATTTCCTAAACCAGTTATATTGTTCATGGAATGTCCCAAATATTAAAAAGATATCTATTCAATAAATGACAGGTTTGTAAGTATTTCTAATTAATTTTTTATTTAAAACAATAATTTTTGCCAGTAAATTGTAAAAGTTTATTATTTTTCGGGACAAATATGATGATGTGAAGAGTAATATTATTTCAAAATATGTTTTAATAGTTTCAGAATTAATTTTTTCTAATCAATCGTGAAAAGTTAGTATTTTCTAAAATTAGTAACACAAAGAACGAATGTTAAGTATTATCTTTTATTGTTTACTTTTTTTTTAAAGTACTTGAAAACTTTCAATCTTTTAATTTAGATGAAACTTCTTAAAATCTTTTTTAAATCCCTTCACATCTTGGAAATCCTCTAAAATCCTATAAATCCTATTGAATTTGGAAAATACCTTTGAAATCCCTTGAAATATTTCAATTTTTCTGAAATTCATGATAATCTTTTAGAACACACGAAAATATTTAGAATCCATCGAAATCCGTTAAAATTTACCTGAATTTCCTTTGATTTGTTTAAATCCATTTTAATCTATAAAAATTCCTTATAATCTTTATAAATACATTAAGTTATTCAAGATACCTTAAAATATTTTAAAATTCGAAAATCTTATAAAGTCTATTGGAATATTTTTAAATCTTTTAAAAACTCTTAAAATCTGCAATATCTTTTAAAATTTCTTTACACATAATTAAATCATTAAAATTTTTTGAGACCCCATAAAATGACAACCGAAAAAATCCGTGAAAATTTAATTTCATTTCCTGGACTCAATGGAATCCCTCTAAATTCTTTGATATCGTGAACACATTTTTAGAGTCCTTTGGAATTTCTCAGAATCTTTCCAAATTTCTAAAAGTCACTCAAATACTTTGAAATCCATTAAAATTTAATCAATATTTAAAGTCCTTGAGCATTTTATCCAATGGCGCAGGTCTGAAAAAATCTCTAAAATTCCATTAAAACATTAAAAAAATTTTAATATCTTATAAGATTTCTTCAACCTAGAAATACCTTGAAATCTTTTGGTTCATCCGACAAGCTTTCCAATTCTTTGTAATCTGTTAAAATTTACTCAAGGCTATTAAAAACACTTTGAATTCTTATAAAAACCCTTGACGTCTGTAGAAGCTTCTCATAATCTTTTAAAATACACGAGGTCCTTCAAAGTTTTTTAAATCTTGCAAAATCTATAGAATTCTTTTCAAATCCCATAAAACAACTTGAAATCTTTGATATCTTTAAAATTCCCTCGAAAATATTTAAATCTTTGAAATCATCTGAGACCCCATAAAATCCTATGAAATCTGTATAAATCCTTTAAAATTTCATTTTATTTCATTTAATCCCTAAAATCCCTTCAAACCCCTTGATATCTTTAACACCCTTTTTATATATGTCCTTGAAATGCCGTGGACTATTGTCAAATATCGAAAAATATTTCAAATACTCTGAAATCCGTTGAAATTTTATTAATCTCTAATATCCCAGAAATCCTATACAACTGAGTAGGGCTGGGATTTGTAGGGATTTTTTAAAATGAATCCTTTAAAATGCTTTGAAATTTGTAATATCTCTTGAAATTCTAAAAAAAATTTTAAGTTGTTATGCCTTTCAAATAATATGAAACTTAATGAAATAACTTAGAATCCCTTCAAATATTTGAAATTTTCTAAAATTCTGTGGAACCTTTCATAATACTTCAAAAGTTTTAAAATTCTATAGAATCCTTAAAAAATCTTTGTCATATTTTAAATGCGAAAATTTTAATTTAAGAAATCTGAATAAGAGTCAAGTGAAATTTAAAATTCCATTTTAACGCCTAATAATCAAGTTAATTTGCAGAATTTCCAAAAGAAAACAAGCATACATCGACCACATTTGAATAATCGTAATAAAATGTTACTATTGCAATTTGAAAAATGATAAAAATTTTCCTCAAAAAGAAAATAAAAAACAGTTCATTTTTTGGACAAAAAGAAACAAGAGGATGGAAAAATTAAAAGACAACCAAGCAAATACTCTTGCTTCTCTTTTTTATTTTTATTATTATCAAATCACAATAAAAAAACAGTTGTAAGAAGTAATTACCAAAGTTCCAGCACTCATATAGCACCCACGGTGAGCCTGAACAAACTTTACATAAAGGGTGACAAGAAAGGTCTTATATTATTTTTGGGTTTCGTTCTAGAATGCTTCAGAAACAATTTCCAAGAAAAATTAAAACAATTCTTAGAGCCGTTTTTTATTTTGTATTGTTTTAATGTGATTTTTAAAAGTAATTTGAAAAAAGGATTTATTGAAAGTTATTTTTAAAGTACAACATTTTTATTTATTATTTTGTTCAACCCTCTTCACTTACACATCTAAAAAATGACATATTACTCACATGGGATCGAATTGACCCCAGCTGACTTTTAAAAGGTTGTACTATTGATTTTATACATGGCTTCAACTTGACAAAATTTACAGACGCTATTTAATACATAGAAATTAGATTCTGATGGTTTTTTTTAAATGAAAATTATTTTGAGGTGTATAAAAAAATTCTGAAAATCCAATCCAAATTTGAGTCTGGAGTTGATGTTGGGATCATTCTGACCCCATCTAAGTAAATAATAAGTACATTTTTACATAACTATTAATATATCAACGTATGTAAATTTATGTGAAAATATACTTATTTTACCATATTTATATCAAAAAGAATAATTAATATCATTTTTATACTTTAAACATAGCTTATTTATTATTATATTTATTTTCGAAATACTTTATGTTTAAAGTACAAAAATTATATTTATTATTCTTTTTAATCTTGCAATTAAATTTGTTGTATATGCATGCAAAGAAAGAAAAATACAAGGTTAAAGAAATTAATGATAATTTTTTAAATAATTTATTAAAGGCTGTACGTGTACAAGAATATAACAGTAAATTAAAAATTATGTAGAAATACAATTATAAGACAAGATTTATGATGAAAAGAACATTAAATATCATTTTTGTGCGTTAAGCATAACTTATTTCAAAAATAGATCAATTTTTTCAAATTACTTAAAAAATTGACCTTAAAAAAGCAAACAAAAAAACGGCTCTAAGAATGATTTTAATTTTTCTTGGAAATTGTTTCTGAAGCGTTCTAGAATGAAACAAAAAATAATATAAGAACTCTCTTGTCACCGGCATTTAAAGTTCGTACAGGCAAAGCGTGCACCCTTATCAAGTGAGAAAAATTTGAGCAGATAGGAAGAGCAACGAAACCACGATGCTGTCTCCCTGATACCTGAGCATCAAGTCAAATCAAGTCAAAATCTTGATTCTCAGGTATCAGGGAGGGAGGATCGTGTTTTCGTTGCTGCTCCTACCTGCTTAAATTTTTCTTACTTTCATAAGGTTGCTGCGTGAGTGTCGAAACGTTAGTAATTATTTTTTACAAATGCTTTTATATTGTGATTTTATACATGGTGAATTGTTTGGTTGTCTTCTCATTTATCTTTCCTATTTTTTACTTTTGTCCAAAAAAAAATTTCTTTTCTTTTTTAGGAAGATTTTTATCTTTTTCAAACTTTAATATGAAAATTTTATGGTGGTTTTCTAAACTTTGTCGTTCGATTATTATTATTTCAGAACTTCTGCACATTGTTTTGAATGATTTTGAAATCTTCAAAATCCCACTGAAATATTCTTAAATTGATATCAGTGGCATTAGTATAACTTTTTTTTAAATAGGATCATCGTTAAAAAATGGTTAAGAAGTGTCAATAGTCGAATAAGTCTGAGGCCAGCATTTTCGTATTCAAGCCTGCAACTTGCATGAAATCGATCCCGACCTTTAATCATTTTTACCGGTTTTGGAATCTGTAATTCATGCAGGGTGAATTAAGTTTTTTGAAACCAAAGGCACTTACGATTGTTTCGGCACATACAAGCGAAGCCTGTACTTAGTAAGGGATGCAATTTAAATTGCAACGTTGTAGCACTTGCAACCGAGTATGTAATTGCGTGTAATCATCCTATTTGCCACGACACTGACGAATATCGTACGTCATCTTTTCGTACGACATAAACACACCCTTCTGTTCAAAATTGTGGCTCACCTCATGGAGTTTTACAGTTTATTTTAGACTAAATTATCAATTCCGGTTGAACGCATCTCCCCTCTCTGCAAAAACTATGATGCACAGGTAAAAGAATGGAATATATCGATGCATTTGATTAAAATAAATTCATAAACAAAATTTTATGAAAGATTAATTCATCATGCAGATGAATTTGTACTCACGTGGTGATGAAAAAAAAAAATAAGCCACAGAGTATCAGCATATCGGTTCGAAACTTACCTGAAACATAAAGAAATATTTTGATCATTATTTTTTTTATCAAACTGCAGTTTGAAATTTTTAAAAGAGTATATGAAGATTTCGAAAACAAACATTTATTTGGTAATTTTTGTTTTACTAAAAACTATGACACAGTTGTGGTATCCATTATTTTCACTTTAAAAAAACAAGAAAATCAAAAGGGGCGGCGAAAATACTTTCTCATGAACTCGTAAAAAAACACTTGAAACTCATTAAAAAATTTCTTTTTAATCAAATTTATGACAAAACTGACTATAATTAATTTAATTAAAAAAATTGTGAATTTCTACAATTTTTAGTGAGACAATTGCGATTTCGTTAAAAAACATTAATTTTTATTTAAATATTTGAATTTTCTACAAAAATATGGATTTCCGAATATTGAGAATATTTTAATATTTAAAAAATAAAATCTAAACAATCAATGTAGTAGTTGATATTTCAACCAAATAATATTTTTGTATCACGCTAGACCGAAATCACCACCTTTTTCCCCTGAAAAACCAGGGCGAAACTAGCAATTATTTCCAGTAAACTGCATTTGCAGGGTGAAAGTAAATTTTACGGGGTGAAAGTAAAATTAGCGAGGCGAAACTAAAATTATCGGGGCGAAAGTAAAATCTGATTTTTCTTTTACAATTTTTTGACAATATTATTTGCTCGAAAATAAATGGTTTTTTTTTTACAAAAGACAAAGAAATCGATTGAAAATTGCGTCGGAACCGCTTTTCAGAGCTAGAAGGTGGTCATGCTCGAGTGTGAGCTAATATAAT
Source organism: Belonocnema kinseyi (assembly GCF_010883055.1). Taxonomy (NCBI): domain Eukaryota; kingdom Metazoa; phylum Arthropoda; class Insecta; order Hymenoptera; family Cynipidae; genus Belonocnema; species Belonocnema kinseyi. The sequence continues at coordinate 83,359,580 of NC_046659.1, read as the reverse complement.
ATATATGCAACACGGGACAAAATTAGGGAAAAATCTTCTCGCTCAGGCAGTAAACCCACCCGCCGGAAAAATCTGTTCCTAACACCCTTTTGTTACACAATGTACTTTAATCTTAAAACAGGAATGGTTCAAACTAACCAAATGACGAATTTTGAACAAAAGAGGTGAATCATTAACCAGAAATGATTATTTTTCAACAAAAAATTTGCATTCTTGACCAAAAAGTATGAATTTTCTACAAAAATGGATAGATTTTCAAATAAAAAAACTAACAATTTTCAACAAAATATCTAAAACTTTAATCTTCAACTAAACAAATAATATTTATATTTGAAAAAAAACGTTCTATCATGGAAAATTTTTCAGTAATGAAAGAAAACGAAATTTAGAGAAATTGTTGAATATTGAAGACAGAAAAATGAATTTTCTGTAAAAAAGTTGAATTTAAAAAAAAATTACTTTTCAACTGAGAATATCAATTTTCAAATTAGAAAAACAATTTTCAACTAGAAATGAAATAATTCAGCTTTAATTTAACAACGTTAATTTTTAAGCCTGAAATATTCTTTTTTTTTAAAAGTATTTCAACTGTCGAAAAGGTAGCTGAATTTCGAAATAGAAAATGTAAGTTTTGTTTACCTTTCCTCCATTGCCTTCTTTTACATTAGAAAGCAAATTGTGAACCCCCTGGAAGTCTTTGAAATATTTTTACACAAGATCGTTGAAAATCATTAAAAGATTTTGAAATTCTGGAAATCTCATATAATGTTTTAAAATTTGTGGAAACTTCTTTTAATCTCTAAAATTCAGTTAAAAATCAATTTAGTTGAAAGCTATAAAAAGTCTGATTGAAAATTAACTTCAAAATATTTTATTCTATTAATTTATGAATAAAGTTGAAAATCATTCAGAAAAAAATTAATCACCTTTTTGGAAAATAAATTCTCTTGCGAAAAATATCGCCGCGAAAATTGAAGGTCAAACTTTTGTTTGCATACATTTTTAATATTATCATAAAAAATTATATTTATATATATTTTATTAAATAAAATTGATTGAAGTATAGAGCAAGTAGCGAGAATTGAACACGCAATCATCTGGCTATGAAGCCGAACCGCTGCTGTTCGGGCCTGTGGCGAATATTTTAAAGTCGATTTGGTCAGAAACGGCAAAGGAGTGTATGTTATCGCTTTGCAAAATTAATACTCAGACAACTAGCTTTTATTAAAACAATTATTAAACAAAATTAAAAGTCAAAATCAGCAATATAAAGCACAAAGTAAACTTTTTCTTTTAAAAAGTAGACAAAGCAGATGCAATGGGCCTACAAAAAAATAGTTTCACAGCTTCTCAATCCGTAAATGATTCGTTCAAACCTCTTTCTACCTTAGTTCCCTCAACTGCCCCTGAATTTCCACATTTACCCTCGATTTTCCCCTTCCTTCCCCATCTTTTTCCTTATCTACTTCGTCCTTTTCTCTTTCCCAGTCGACAGTCCCACCCCCTAATTTCTTGCCCCAGATTTTCCCTCATTCCCCCTACCGCCTAATTTTCTCTCAACACAGTTTCTCTACTTTCTATCCCATCACTTCCCATACATTCTTTCACCTTGCTTCCATTTCCCTTATTCTCTTTACTTATCCACACCTCACTTCTCCTGCATTCCCAACCCTTCTTTCCCTCCCTAACCAACCTCCACTTCCCCTACTTCTCTCCTTATTACCTTCCACTGCCCCTACTGCTATACCCCTTATTTTTCCTCACTTACCCTAATTGTCCTTAATTACCCCAACTTGCCCTTCTTTCATTTACCCTCACTTAACCTACTCCCCCTTAATTTCTTTACTGCCCTTCCTCTATTTGCCTATCACTTTCTATATTTCTCGACCCCCTTAAGGCTGTCTTAAAAAACTATTGTTGAACCATTTTCTAGCGGAACTAAATCGATTTCCACGGTAATCGTGAAAGTAAAAAAGATTGCCTTTTAACATTATATTCCAAATACTTTGTTTTGTTTTTTGAGACATATAAAAATACGTGCAAAATGTCGTTTCAATCACTTCTCAGAATTCTAGATATCCAAGTGCTTTTGTTATCTCAATAGGAGCGATCTGTTTTCGGCGATTAATGGTATTTCAGTTAAACGAGTAATGTTTTCTAACTCTGTTTCCGTGAATGTATCCTTTTTATTTCTCCTCAGTTCGCTTTCGCATTTCTTTCTGATTAAACTGCCCTGTCCGAAATGGTGCTGTTCGTGTAACAATTTCTGCTCCGACGCGATACATACGTCGCGACGTATGTATCCCGGCAGCGCGAAATTAATCAACGCTCGATAGGATCGAGGCTCCTATCGAAGCGACGCAAATTGGAAACTACCCTCAGAAACTAGTTTCGCATAATTTCGACGGGAAAACAAATCTCGGCACGGTCGAACCCACGCAGTGGTCGTCTACCGTTCCAGCCACCTCGATACTTTCTCTCATCTCTATTTAGTTATCTATCCATCTCTCTCTTTGGGTGCAACAACCCGTTACCCGAGTCAAACTAATATCCACCTCCCTGCGGAATACACCAGAATTGCATTTTTAGATTGCCTAGTCAAATTTGGCATTTAACGTTAAAATAGTTGATCGAATTGGGAGTAGATCATTATTATTCAGAAATCAGATGAAAAAAGTACTCACGGGAAAAAGTTTTTTTTTTATACAATCTGAACAACTGCAATCTATAAAATGCGGTGACACAAAGAAAGAAAAAATATTAAATTTTCATCCTAATGAGAAGTTTTATGTAAAATTTGAATTTACCTATCTGTATTTTATATGCGCAGAAAACTTGATGGGCAAAGTTTGATAGTCAACATTTAGAGAGTCAATCTGTTCTTCTAGTTGGTCGAATACTTTTTTTTTTTTGAATTAGTCATAGCGACTCTCATTTTATGGCCATTCTAACTGTGGTATATAATCAGAGTATCCAGACTCTCTGAAATGGTTGATGTGAATCTCATTTTTTACTTTCGAGAGATAGTTGCTTTAGCCATCTGGAAGGCTGTCCTATAGTTGACACTTAAATATATTCAGACTGCATAATTACATTTTTGAATGAATTATGAGATTGAATTGTGCTTTGAAACCATTTTTTGGGATCAAAATATAAGTGTTAAGCTCATTGGCCCACCTACCTTAACCGACGGTTGCGGTGTCCAAAATGATGTAATAGTTTTCTTCCTTTTAAAAACCACTATCATATCTCCCGTTTTTATTTTTTTATTATCTTGCCTTTTCTATTTTCTTTTATTTAGTGAAAAATTTATTGTATTAATATCATAGATCGATCTATCCATCTCGTACTAACGAATCGTTTATATTCTTGTATCAACTTCGAATTATGTTAATAAAAAAAGTTTTACTGTAAGAAAGCGATTTTTAAAATATTATAAAGAGATAAAAAATGCAAGAAAATATTTTTAGAAATCCTTAAGCCAGTTTCAAGACATTAGTGGTGAAAATAAGTCCTCCAAATTTCATCAATTTATTTGCAATCCTTTTCAAGTTTTTGTGTTCACAAAAAAGTGTGACTAAATGAATTACAAAAATTTCGACAATGTTACCATCACAAAGCTTCCTCTATGAGAAAGAAAAATAAAGAAAGACATACATCGTCGATTGACTAACAGATTTTTTAAATATCTTTCATAATGATTTGTAGATTACCGGAGCCTTCTTAAAAATCATTTTCTAACTAGAAAGAAAAAAGAAAGGGGGCCTTAGATATGACATGACGAGAAAAAGAAAGAAGAGAGGTTTTTCAGTGATAAAGGGATAGGAAGTAAAGAAGATATATAGACTAGGAAGAAATGAAAAAAAGATTTTTGGAAAAGGAAGATATAGGTATATGAGGGATGAAAGGCGAATCACGAGACAAACAAGAACAGCTAGATAGAAACTAGGAAATTTAATGAAAAAATCGGTGTATGCAGAGTGTGTAAATGTGTACACGGGACATGGAAGCATGTATGAGGTGGTTGCAGGAGAGAAAGAATGAAAGTGAAGGATTGCATAAGAATGTTAAGAACACATTAGTGGGGGGGGGGGGGGGGGGGGGGGGGGGGAGATTGGTTGAAGGTGTCAGAGAAACCAAGAAGGTATAAAGAAGAGGAATAACTGAGTGTGAATGTAAGGCGTGAGTTAGTAAGAAGGAAGGCAAAAAAGGAAACGGAAGTCACATACAAGCTTAAAAATAGCTGAAATATTAAAATAATTATAAATGACGTTATAAATATTTAAAGGAACAGAGGCTACATATAAACTAAGAGAACACATTATAAATAAAAACCGAACGAATGTAGTTAGTAACTCTTCTGCATTTAACTATCAGACGACATTAACTACTTACTTTTTCAGGCTGAAAATAGCAAGTCGAGTTAGGTAGAGAAAAGAACTGTAAATTTGTTCTCACTACTCTTGAAAAGTAGTATAAAAAATGAGGTCATGACGCGAGCGAGATTTCAAAATTGAAAAAATGAATTTTAATTGGTAGCGCCATCGTGAGGTCACTGATCTCCGCAACGTCGTCTACATACCCATTCATTGAAAAGGGTGCATAAGCATAGAGGCACGTTGGTGCATAGAAGGAGAAACCGAAGAGAGGAAGGACGAGTGTGCAGAAGCATACGTGTGCATATGCGACCGAGGTGGAGAATATCAGCAGGGTGTGAAAGAGAGCCGTGCGAACGAGACGAGAACGCGGGTGCGGTGGTGCAGCAGTCAACAAAACTGAAATGCACACAATTGTTTTCATGGACGCGACCCGGCATGTACGTGTTTCACTGACGAAGTTAATCTACCGGGTGAGTGCTCTAAAATTGAAAAAATTGTATTAATCAGCATAAGTTTTGTCGCCTCTTCATTAAACTCATCGAATACATACGCAGAAAGAAGGATCCGTAAGATTTACAACACCATCAGCACAAATATTCACTGAAAAAACGGTTAGTTGGAGAAATAAGATTTTAATTAGCAGAAATGGCATCTGCTACGAAAACTACTTCGATGGTAAAACAATCTAAACAGTTTTATGCAGTAACAAGCAGTCCTTACTTCTCCTAAGTAGTTCAATTCATATCACTATCGAAAGTACAGTGAAACTCGGATACTGTGCTGGTATTAGGGTTGCTGGAGGTGGGGAACTAGCCCGAAGGAGTGCTACTTCGGATGAAAATGCTCTTGTTTGTTCAAGCCTAAGTGACCACTGCACAAATCCCCGTAGCCCCTCTTACTTCCACCTGCAGCGTGGCGTCAATTCTCGGAAAGGATATATCCGGGGGCGTTATATCTGAGTTTGACTGTGATTGTAAGCCTTAGCTGCGACAACAAGTAAATTAGCAGGGATATCTACTAAATTAAAAGACAAAAGCAATTTGAATCACGCACTACTTTCAAGGCACTATTTACCTGCAACAAAAATTACCCATGGTAGTGTGAATGAAACAATGCAAAAAGCAAATGTCTTGATTATATTCGTATCTAAAGTTAATATTTAATAATAAATAAAGTTAATAAAGTGTCCAAAGTTAATATTTCGCTGGTTCACCAGTGATAATTTAAAAAATTGATTTAACCAGTGACAAATTCACTGGTTTTGTTTAAGAAAGTGACATAAAAAGAGAGAGAGAAAAAACTAAGTCAGCATCTTCCAAAAATATCTCTATTGTAGTCTCAGTTCTAAAGGATGCCAACTTCCACTTGAGCAAAGACATCACCGAACCCCCACCTTTTTCTGTGTTAAATTCTGGGATAATTGTAAACCCACAGAACTTTATCTGCCTCTTAGAATATCTGATTTACGCGAATATGAAATTATTAAATGCATGCGCAGATGAAGCATTACGTCTCTTTTCAACAAACCGTATGCATATACAAAGTCGTAATTGAGTCTGCGGAACATTACACCCTAGATTATTACTTCTTTTTGTGAGCCTTTCTGAATTGCGATTCTGCCACGCAAGGAGATCATGATTAGTCAGTTGCAGCAAAAATCCTCACGTCATAGTGATTACATCGACGCGAATCGTACCACTTTCGTGGCTGCCCGATTCTTTTCTTTGAACCTCCCTATTTCTGGCTTGTTTTCACACGAGTGTGCGCTGAGCGGCTTCCATCGCGCGTTGTAAGAGCCACTTAAAGAAACGATTTCCTATAAGTGGATAATGAGAAATCGTTAAACTGGTTCCGCGGCGAGTTGAGAAAAATTCGCGGCTGAGGAATCACCCAATACGAATATTTATCCGGTGAATGGTAGTATTACATTTCGTTTTTAAGTAACAACTGGAGAAACGATCATTTCAGGATCGACAAAGTAATTTCACATATCGCGCAAAACTTCGTCGCGTGTTGCACATATTATATTATTTTTCCCTTAAATTGTCAACATTGTGCGTCAATGTATTTGAAATTTGAACAAATTTTTTTGTTGAAGTGTTCTTTTTACGCTAAATTTAAATGAGGGAACGTCCATACGTTGCGTGATGCAACTTTTAGTGCTCTTCAACTCATCCCTCCCTCATGTGACAATTCTTGTTACATTTGGGTGACCCCTCCCCCTTCTCAATGTATCAACGTCACTGAAGCTAACTCCATCCTATTTTTAAATATAAAATGTAAATGCAATTTTGTAATAAATTCAATTGAGTAATAAATAATTAGTTAAAACTATTTTATACTAGTATGAGAGTAATTTTAATAAAATTTTTCAGAGACTTTTTTTATTTCAGAAGACTTTTAAAATTTAAAGATTAACTTAGATCGGAGCTGGTGTTTTTGAAATGCATCATTTATGATTATTGAGGAACCATCTCGAATAGAAATATTCTTTTAATTTTTGGTACAAAATTAATTTTTTAACTAAAAATTTACCAATTAGATTTTTATATAATAATAGATATTTTTGGTTTCTTCTAAAGCTTTTTTTAGTTGATAATTCAAATTCTTGATTGAAAATAAACTTTCGGTTATAAATTTCCCTTTTTTGTAGAATGCTAGAATCTTTTTATAAGGATTTAAAATTTTACAGATAATTCATCATTTTAGAAAAAAATTAACCTTTTTTGTTAAAAATTTAATTGTGTTCCTAAGAATTCATTTTTATTTGTCTGAGAGTAAATGCTCTTCGCTGAAAGTGTGATAATGCCATTTTTAGTTTAAAATTTATATTTTAAATTGAAAGTTGATTTTCTCCTAGTTAAAACTTAATGTATTTTCTTTATAATGGGCCTTTTTGGAAGAAAACTAATTTTCTTGATAACAATTCATACTTTTGGATTAAACATTCCTCATTTTATTTAAAAATTCAACCACTTGGTCTTGAATAAACTTTTTTGTTAAAAGTTAATATTTTCGGGTAAAAAATCAACTGTTTTGTATAACATTTGTCTTGTGGGCTTAAAAATTCAACAATTTGGTATAAAATTGAACAGTTTGTGAGAAAATTTAAACCATGGTCGAAAGTTCAACTAATTTTGCAAACAATTTTTTTCGTACATTTATTATTTTTGTTAATAATTGTTCTGCATGATTTAAAAACTACCTTTGTTGAACAAAAAGTTACCCATTTCATTGCTGTTTGAAAATTTATCTTTTTCATTTGAAGCTTATTTAAAAAATAATTTCTTTTGGTAAAAATGCAACTGTTTGATTAAAAATCAAATTTTCTTAGTTCAGGCCCAAGTGTTTTGTAGAAAATTTGCCTTTTTTTATTGAAATGTCAAATTTAACATTTTGCGTTAAAAATGTTTTTTTTTTGGTTGAAAATTCAACTCCTTGGTTGATGATTGAACTATTTTCTGGAAAATATATGATACTTTAACTACTATGTTATCTACTCTGAAAATTTAACTTATCTTTTGAAAACTCGTTTTTCTGCTGGAAATTAATTTTTTGATCTGCTGACTTAAAAAGTATGTTTGAAAATTCATATTTTTTCGTGGAACATTTTTTAATTTCGGATAAGTTTAACTTTTTTATAGAAAATTTTTAAATCAACTACTTGGTTGATTGTATTGAATGTACTGTTTGCTACAATCGTCTTTTTTGGTAGAAAATTCATCTTCATAGTTGGAAACTCAACTATATGATTAATAATTTGTGTATTTTGTTAATTGATTCGTAAAAAATCACAAGTTTAATTAACTAGAACTAATTACTGTATGTACTGCCTCATTCTTTAGTGTGCTGTTTCGCCTCATCGAATTTTTCTTGGTAGCATGGATTAAGTAAGAAAATAATTCTTGTTATTACGGTTTGAAGCAAATAATTGTTGTTATATTATCTTTTTAGACGTGGCGCAGGAAATTTACAAGTTCCGTAATATCACATTTACGTTGTTTCAATAAAGGTAAAAAATTTACGCAATCGCTTGCTCTTATCAAACTGTTTTATTTGTGACGTTTTCTATTCCTATAACATTCACTACACTCGGGTCTCTTATAGTCGGTGTCAAATTTCAAATAGATGGACCAATGAATAATCTGCCCTTCTTTAAAACTTTGATTTTCGATATATTTTAAGAATAATATATGAAGAAAGTTGAAAGAAAAATAATTCATATTGATTTAAAATTACAAGACAATATTTGAAATTCATTAAATTAAACAAAAAATGTATGATTAAACTTCAAGGACGCAGAGGCAAAATACATTTTTTTAAATCAATTCCTTACAATACGGACAAAAATTAAGGTATAATAAAACATCTTTTTACTCAATACCGACGTTTTAAGTCTATTTTATCGTGAAATAAGAATTAATATGTAACGCTTAGATATTTTCTTACAATTAAAGATCAATACAAATTATAAGAATCTCAAGCTTTTTCATATATTATTCTTTCAATATACTGAAATTAAATTTATAATAACATATAGATCATATATCTTATAGTCCAGACCACTTAATGAAACTAATGAGGGGAACAGTTTTCAGTTATAAAAGATTAAATTAAAAAAAAATGAGGCTCAGTTTTACTAATTTTCTTATCAAGATCGCAACCACGTGCCTTTCCTCCGGGCGCAAAAGTATTTATTTACATACATTATTTTCTATTTTTGCATAATTTTATGCCGTCTCAATTGAGAGTCAGATGAAGCTTTGTACGGTGGTGGGTGGCGACGCGTCGTCTCATCAGCATAATTGAAACCACTCGAAACAATTGAACGTGGATTAGTCAGCCTCAGGGAAAGCAGCATTCCTCTGCCGCCCTTATCTCACACAGCGAAGTTGAAGAGGGTGGCAGTAGTAGTAGACAGTGTGAGTCGGACGTGTCAACCAAGTCCACGCGATCTCGTGGAAATTGTTCAGTTTCACAACTTTCCAAATATTAGCAATAATGATAAGTTTCTTATTAGTAGCGAAATTCTCAATTTAAGTATACCAGGGTAGCATCTAAAAATTAAAACAAGTTTCCGTTCATTTTCTGGTTGCCAACAATTTTTTCAAGTAATGAAAATTAGTAAAAGAAATTCTGTGCGCCTACAGAAAACATATTTCATAACCTATTAGGCTGTTTATTAAGTCATTCAAACCTCCTCCTCACATACTTTTCCTTCTGTACTCTCTTAGCATTTTTTGGTTTCCCCTCGTCTACCTGACTTCAGCCCATAATGCTTCAACCTTCGCATCCCCTCTCTTCCCTAAATTCTTCCTTATCTAAATCCCCCTCTCCTCAATTTCCCTACTTCTTTTCAGACTTTCCCTGACTTTCCCTACATACCTTCCCTAACAAATATTTCAGCTACTTCTCGTCCTTCTTCTACAACCATTTCCGCTGTTTCCTCACCTTTATTTTCTCTCAGTTCCTTTACCTCCTCTCACTCACGCTTACTTACTCACTCCTCAATTTTACTCCCTTATTTTTTCCTCACTTCTCTTACGACCCCTTTCAACATTGCCCCTAGTTTCCTACCCTTCACTTTCACTACTTACCCCTAACTTCCCTTATTTCCCCTCATTTTCCTCATTCCCGCTACGTTTCAACTATAATTTCCCACAATTTCCCCTCACTTCCGCTACCTTTAAAAAAGTACGCTGAATGAACGAATAGGCATCTGACTGAAACTGTAAGGGTTTCTGCCCGGGGCTACAAACCCATAAATTAAAATTGTATCTACGAAAATGTTTAGTTTAAAGACTAAATACCATCCAGCAAAATCAAAGCAAAAAGTATTTAAAATTCAAATTAAATCATTTTTAATTCATAAATTTATTAAATATTGTTATGGGACATTTTTTAAAGTTAATGTTCTTTTTTATTGTTTGAAAAAATCCTTAAGTTATTTAATATCTTTAGGTTAAAAAAGTAGATATACCATTACTCATTCGTGAAATATAACTTTCCGAAGTGGAATGGGATTCACCAATTTTTACATTCCCATCCCAATGAGAAAGTATTAGTTTTATGTAAACTTTTATTTCATAGCTTCTTATCAAATCTCCATAAGTCATAAAAAATGCCATTTTCAAAGAAAACTATACGAGATATAAAAAATGTTAGGGTGCGAAATTATTTATCTTAAGATTACAACCCTAAAAATACAATTCATAATTAAAAATTTTAATTTTTAGAAAACAAACAAAAGATTAGAAAAAAATGAATAAGCGAAACTTGTCCAACCAGAAGAGAAATACAGATTTGTTAGTAATTCTTTTTTGATGGTACACGTCATCTTTGTCTAAATTAAAACAAAAATTTTTTGACAATATTCAATTTCTAGAAAAGCATCATAAGATACGAAATAAATAAATGGAGAAAAGTTGTCCAATAAAAAAAAAAAGATTGACAAAATTTGTTATAAACTATTTTTTGATAAAATGCGTAGTTTTTGTTTTAATTTAAAAAAATTACGTTACAAATTAACAAATACAATTTTTTGGAATAAAGACACACTGTACAATAAATTGTGAATTAACAAATATTTTTGCCTATATCCTATCTAAAAAATTTCTATTGACTTTTTTGCCCAACAAGACACGTGATGAGAATGTATTCGTTAAAGCGGCAAAATCTTTGATGAAAGAGAATTATTGATCACTGAGTTTCAGTCGTCATAGTTTAACTTAAAATTTTTAAAATTGTATGAAAAATTTTACTTAAGAGAATGTCAAGTATTTCAAATGATTTTTATGGTATTTCAAGTGATTTTTAATGTATTTCAATATATACTAGAAGTGACTAAACATTTTATAATAGTTCTTTGAATTGTACAGTACTTTACAAAAATTAAGGGATTTTCTAGGACTTTAAAGATTTAAAGGTAATTTTGAAACGTTTTCAGTTAATGTACGGCTTAAAGAATTCCCTTGAAGTTTGAATGATTTCGAAGGCTTTTATACGATTTATAAGATTTTAGGACATTGAAAAAATGTCAATGGGATTCAGTGGATTTTCAAGATTTACAAATATTCTAAAGGATTTTTAAGGGTTTTATAGGATTTTCGGGAATTTCAGTAATTTTGACGAGTTTGAAAGAATCTCAGTAAGGTTTTACAATAAATTCCCTAGGGTGCCCAAAGATTTTAAGAAATATCATCAAATTTCATGTAATTACACGGGAATTCTACCAATTTAGAGTGGAACGATAAGCGTAGACTTTGGGCCCACTCCGTCGGCTTGCGGGTTCGATTCCCGCCTCGCATTCTGGAAGAGCCTCGGCGGCCCATGCGGTGAACACTAGCCTAAAAAGGGAGTTGTTGATCTCCGGAGAGTCATGGGACCGGTACCTCTAGAGACAAAGGTTTTCTCTAAGTACTTAAAGCTGTTACTCTTGGCGGTTTGGAACCCACCTTAAACTGTAGGTCCCCCTTCCACCACCAAGTAAGTGTGTAGGGGGTGTGTAAAGGAATAAAGAAGAAGGTGCAAGAAAAATGTAAGCCCTCAGGGGACACACTAGAAGCTTCCATTCCATTATACCGATTTAAAATATTTTAGGGTATTTTAAAAGATGCCAAAGAACTCTCAACTGTTTTAAGTAATTTAATGATATTTCAAAGAATTTAAAATTTGTAGGGTGTTTCAGAAGTTCCGAGAAATTTTCAAGACTTTGAAAAAATTTTCAAGTTTTTAAAATTTTTTAAGGGGTTTAAAAAATGCCATACGGTTTTTAAGAAATTTTTAAGTTTACATAAGGTTTTTTAGGACCTTTGAGGTTTAATGATACTTTATAAAATTCCAAAAGAATTCATAGTATTTTAATTTATTTCAAACAATTTATTCACAAGAATGAAGGGAATTAAAAAGAACTTCAAGTATATTAAGGTTTATCCAAATATTTTTAATATTTTTAAAGATTTTAGAGCATTTTTAAAATTCCAAGGTACTACAAGATCATTGAAAAATATCCAGCAATTAGGATTTTTTTAAGGATATAAAATATCTGATAATAATCTAAGACATTCTAAAAAATGTTCAAGATATCCAAAAAAATTGAAGGAACTTCCAAGGATTGGGGACATTTCAAAATATTTCTAGGGATTTTCAAAGGTTATTATTAGAATTGCAATAATTTCAATAAATTTAAGAGGTTTTAAAATTTCGAGAGATATTGCAACGCATTTTTTAGGATTTCAGGAAATATAATCAAATGTCAAGGAATTTCACAGAGTTTTTAATTGATTTTATGCGATGTCAACGGATTATAAAGATTTGAATTGATATTATAATATTTTAAGCGGTATCAAAGAAAATTCCATCAGACTTGATGGGTTTTAATAGAATTTCCAAAATTCCTAATTATAACATTCCTGATTACGGATTTAAAAATTAAGAAACTTAAAAACAAATAATTAAAAATTAATTTTTTAAGCTAAAAAACGCTAGTTTCAAGACCTCAAAACTATATTACAAGTTTTGTCATTCAAAAATCGTTAAAAATAATTTGTAATTAAAAAGTTAAAAAATTAAATAATGTAAAATTCAGGCGTTGAAAACTCAAGAATTTTAAACGTCATTTAAAATTTAAACATTCTCAAATGTATTTTTAAGTTATTCAAAGATATCAAGGCATTTTAAATGATTCTAAAGGATGTGATTAAATATTCAAGGATTTCAATGGATTTCAAAGAATGTACCTTATTATTGAATAAATTAAATATTATTATGCAAAGGGATTTCTAAGAATTTCAACAATTCAAGAAAAGAAGGTTAAGTGAAGTTAAAATTTATAGGACCTCTAATTATTTTAAAGATGTCGGCAAACCTTACCATTTTTAACGGATTTCAAGAGATTTCAACCGATTTTAAAAGTTTTAATAGATTAAAAAATAGTTTGAAATGTATTAAGGGATTTTAGGTGATTCCAAAAGGTTTTATATAAATTTCAATTTAACTTAACACGTTTTTAAGATATAAAGGAAATTGACCAATTTTTTCTGTATAAGGTGTATGTCCATTATGTACAATTTCACATTTCAGTTCATATTTCCGCTTGTCATTGTTATTCTAGGCAAAGCCACGTCTTATTTCTTATCTTATTTATTGTTCGCTTGTACATATGCTGTGAATTTAGCAATGAAGACAATGACATGTGAAAAATGAAAAGTAAAATGTGGAAGGTCAATTATGAAATTATATACATAAACGGCCCCGAAATCGCTATTTTTGAGAACATTCATATCAGATTGTAATTGGTCAACTAAGGAATCGTTCCTTAATAGTTTTTTTACTTTTTGCATCAATTACTTTCATATTTCTGTATTATTTATTTTAGTGATAGTTATTCCTCAATAGTTTTCCTCATAATGCTTTTCTATAATTTTTAGAGAAAATTCGCAAGTGTGTGATTCATGACGACAACGGATATGCTCATTCATATCAGCTTATTTAGAAATCCCATACAATTTTTCAATCCTGAAATCCTGGAAATCTCTAAATGTAAAACGAATGTGTTAATTAAGGGAAATCGTCGTTTTTCAGTTACAGAGATAGAGGAAGACCTAGAGATGTCAAAAACTATTGTTTCTGATAATTGGAGCCAAGATTTGGGGAAATGTGTCAACTGTGTGCTTCAACCTAACAACACACCTGCCTCTTAATCTCAGTTTATTTTAAAAGTTTCTGGTGACAGGATGATCTCAGGAAGGAGGCTATCGGATTATAAAGGGGAGTACTTTGAAGGGGATATCATCGCCATGGACCAGAATAAACTCTTACTCCTGGTACACCCCAAGGTCATATACTTTCCGGACAGGCTGTCACACTGAAAATCCGAGTAATTAATCCCTCAACTTATTTTATAATAAATTTCTAAATTGACATAATAAATGGGAACATTATTATTCTTATTATTAATACTGTAAGCCTTGAACTATAAAAACACACGTACGAGATATACTCACGTCCATGAGGAATTCACCTACGTGTAAAGTGTAGGGTCAGATCGCAGGGGTAAAATTCACACCCCGCTTGCACTCTCGAGCGTTCATACAACTGTAGATAAAAAATAAAGGAGAGAGAAGCAGAGTGAGAAAATAGTGGAAAGGGGTAGTCGCGTACGCGCCAGGGTGATAGGGGTGCTAGACTGGGAGTATTGGTGGGTGTGTCAATTTACACACGTTTTGTTCTCGCTGCGACAAAAGGTGGTAGCGGAAGGTCTGTGACAGAAAGGGAAAAAACGCGACGGGAGAGAGACAGAGCACAAAGGTTAAACGAACAGGACAGAATTCAGAGTAGTTAGTTGATGCAGTGCATTTTGTGCGAGTGCACGATAAAGAAACAGAAGTGTGAATTCCTCAAGAGGTGTAAATTATGCTCCAATTTAATCCTTTGGTCATTAAGACTCTTGAAAACATTATTGTTTAGGGGGGCCAAACAAATTTCATCTTCATATTTCCCCCGACACTTTCCTGATTATTCCCCAACTGATTCTTTATTTTACCAAGACCACTAATATTTAAAGAACAAAATTTCAATTTCGTAACATTTTTAATATAGAATCTTTTAGAAATTGAATACAACAATTTTAAGCTTTAATTCATAAATTTTTAACTTATTGAATTGACTAATTTTCTAATTCAAAAGGGACTAATTTTTAATCAAAAAGGGACTAAAAGTAACTAACACGAAATAATAATGTAATAAATGTCCTTATTAATTGAGAGGAATTTAAAGGATTTCGATTTATACTACCGCAAATAATTGAAAGAAGCCCAGATCAGTTAAAAAAAACGAACGAATTAAGTTTTATGAATTAAGAAGAATTCAAGCGATTAGGAAAATTTACAAAAATTATAAAGAGTCCAAAAGAGTTAAAAAGATCTTATGATAAAATAAATAAGTATTCATGGTAAATTTCTAATAAAATGAAATTAATTGAAAGAAATATTTGAAAATCTTTTTAAATCTTTGAAACCTTGCGAAATCGCTCACTTCTTTTGAATGCACCCTATATATAGGTCCTGTAAATTACTTTTTTATCTTCAGAAATTATAAGAAATTCTTCATAACCGCATGCCATTTTTTTCTAATATTTTGAAATCCTTGGAAGTCGCTTCAAATTTTGTAATCCTCTTGAAAATGTCTTGTAATCTTTTAACATACCCTTAAATATTTTAAATACTTTAAATTATCCTATAATTATGTAAATCAATAAAAAACTACTTAAAATATTTTTTAAACTCTGAAATATTTTAAGTCCTTTAAAATCTTCCAAAATCCCTAAACATTTTTTGAAGCTCTGAAGAATTCCTTGGAATTTTTGAAAAATATATCATAAACTCTAAAACCCTTTATAATTATTTCATATTATGGGAATCTTTTGAAAATACCCTAGAATATTTTACAATCTTTTAAATATTATGAAATTCCTTTAAATATTGTAAAGGAACCAATAATAACTTAGGAATTTTTAATTACAATAAAATCTTTCAAATTATTTAAAATCTTGGGAAAATGCCTTAGACTCTTTAGAAAAATCCTAAAATTTTTTAATACTTTGAATTTCCTTTAAATTAGTGAAATGAGTACAAAATTCTTTGGAAAATTTTTTAAATCCCTCAAATATTTAAAATCCTTTAAAATCTTTCAAAATTCCGAAGCAATTTGTTAATCTCTTGAAATTCTTTGACTTTTCTTAAAGAACCCTAGAAGCCTTAAAATCTTTTGGAATTATTTCAACTTATTGAAATCTGTGAAAAATATTCTAAGATATATCAAATCCTATAGGATCTTTTGAAATCCCTTGAAATTGTTTAAAAGGTCGCGAAATTCTCTACAATTTTACAAAATACACTTAAATCTTACAAATTCTTTAAAATTTCTGCAAATTATTGAATTCAATTTGCAAATTCCTCGTAATATTTCAAATATCCCTGAGTCTTACATAAATTCCCTAACTGTTAATTTTTTTTAATCCCTGCCTTTTCTCTGATTTCTATATTTTTTAAGAAATGTGAAAAAATATTTTTAAAAAAATCCGAGTTTTGACTAAAAATGTTGCCAGAAGGTAAGGGTGCGAAGCGAATGTAGCGACTGAAGTTCAAACTTGGGAATCCCTATTCGGCCGTGTTAAAATACCGACGTGAATTTCCCGAGAGGAAGAAAAGATCGGGCGTGACCGTACTGACGATGTGAACGTAGAAGGCTTTGCTCGCGAAATAAATTGTTAACTTCCCGATTTCGCTTTAGGCCAGTAACTTGCGACGGGATTTGGAAGCGACGAGGATTTTAAATTCAAGTCACAAGCGCTAGAACAATGCCAGGGTGTCGGGAAATCTCGCTCACCTTGGAGATAAAAATACGAGTGATTAAAAGAAACGAGCTTAATTGAGCTAAGTCACGTTCAAAATAAAAACTTTTACTGAAGATTCTAGACTATAATAGAAATAGGGGAATAATAGAGGAATATATTATTTAAAGTAAAATAATTTTAGGCACCATTTAGAATTCAATGTTTTAGGAAATCATTGACTTTAAAACTCGAAAATAATAATTTTTAAACAAACAAGATAAATTTTTAACCAACAATGTAGTGAAATAAAAAAAGAAATCTTTAACTAAATAGTTTAATTTTCAACATATAAAGATAAATTAAAAACAAAAACGTTCCCGTTCAACAAAGAAGGATGACTTTTCTGCCAGAAAAGATGAATTTTTAATATAAAATTATGAATTCTTGAGGACAAGTACAATAATCGACATTTCAAACCAAAAATATGTTAATTTCAAATAAGAAATATATGAACTCAACGACCAAAGTGAAGTTTTCAAAAAATGCATGAATTTGTTATCAAATAGATGAATTTTCAGTTTATAAAGTTAATTTTCTATCCATAAAAATGAATTTTTAACACAATAATTAGTTCTTCACCACAGAGATGGAAAGACAGTTGGATTCATTAAAAGAGATAAATTTTTAACAAATAGTTGAATGCTCAACAAAAAGAAATTAATTTTTCACAAAAAAGTTACAGTTTTAACCAACTACTTTAATTTTCCAGCAAATTGTTTAATGCTGAAACAAAAAATATAAGTTATCGACGAAAAATGTAATAGTTAAAATATCAATAAAAAATATTTGTATATTTAGTAAAAAAATAGTTCAATACAACAAAATAGTTCAAAAAATCTGCCTCATTTCGGAAACATTTTCATCGCGCGCGAATAGCTTCGTTCGCAAGTTTGATCTTGCCTAGGGCACGCGACTTATTCTACGACAAATCTAATACCTTCTCTAATGAGAATATAAAAAGATTATTTTGTAAAAGAGATGAATTTTTGATAAAAGAGAAGTTTTGCAAGGTAAAACTTTAAAAGTTTTCAGGTTTTTCAACTGGAAAAGTTAAATTTTCACCAAAAAGTACATTTTTCACCGAGAAATATGAATTTCCTACCAAAATGATAAATTTCTAACTAAATGGTCGAATTCTCAAACAAAAATGTCGAACTTCAACCGAAAACAGAAGAGTTGCATTTTGAAGCAAAATCGGCGATATTCTTTAGAAGACTGCTCCACTTTTAATAAGAAAAACTGAATTTTTAAGGAAAAAGTTGATTTTAAACCAATAAAAAGACTTTTGAACAAACTAGTATTTTCATCCAAAATAGATAATTTCGGAATCAAAAACATTATAGCAGATTTCTTTAGCATAAAGAATAAACTTTAAACAAAAAGTTATTGGATTATCTTATTGTGGAAACATTTAAGCGTAACAATTAGTGAAATTAGGCACCTTGGGCCTAGAAAAAACGGTTTCGTAGCCTATTCAGGTGCCCCTTATTTCTGCTCCCATCACTTCCCCTACTTCCATTCCCGTATCTCCCTTTTCCTTCTTACAGTACGCTAACGTCTCCTCACTTCATTTCTCATTAATTTCCCTGTTTTTCCTCCCATCACTTCCCCCTCACAATTCTTTCACTTCTGACACTCCCACTTTTACCCCTACTATCCATTCTATCATTTCCTCTGTTTTCCATTACTATATTTCCCCTCCCACACATCTCCTGATCATTCCCTCACCACTCATTTCCTATCACTTACCCTACATTTTATTCCCTCATTTCTCCTACTTGTACTCCTCTCATTTCTTCAACCTAATCTTTTCCTCTCAGTGCTTCCGATCATTTCTCCTTACTTCCCCTACTTCTCTTCCTATAATGTACCATCAATCTGCCTCCTTGGAAAAAGTACGATGGACGAACGGATGCCTGATCAAAACTATAAGGATTTCTGCCTGGGGCTATGTAAACATAAACACGAGAAAAAAATGTAAAAAGCAGATTTCTGAAAACGGGGAAAAAAGAGAAATTATTTAGAAAACGTAAAAAAAAAGGAAAAATAAGGAAAAGAACGTGAAGTCTGCTATAAATGACTTATAAAAAGAGGAAAGACTTACCGAAATTTGAGTATTTAAGTATTAAATCTTGATTTAGGGTAATAGAGGATATTTGTACCAATTATGTCAGAGTGGAACAATTTTGCTTATATGATGCTCATGATACAAAAACTATAAGAATATCTGCCCGGGGCTATGCAACCCTAAAAACGAGAAAAAGCGTTAAAAAAGAAGCTTTCTGAGAACAGGGAAAAAAGGAATTATGTGGATAGGGTAATGATAAGTGATTTGAAAAAAAGAAAAGTGTTACCGAAATTTGACTATTGAAATATAAAATCTTGAGTTAGGTCAATAGATTAGGTTTATCTCAATTATGTCAGAGAGGAACGATTTTGTTACTATGATCCCCATGGTACGTGTAAGAATTCGTGGAGACGTTGGACAAGGAAAGCCAAGTTAGCGATTGATCAAACTCTCTCAAAGCTCTAAGGACCAGCTGGAGTCTCAGATTCAGGGCATCCAAGCTCGAAAGCGTCTGAACGCCGTCTGCCTCTTTTACGCTCCACCCCTGGGACCATTTGTAGAACATCCGACGATGATAGCGGAACGGGCGAGACATTTTGTAATTTATCAATTTCAGAGTTTAATATCAGTCGTCCCCTGAGAAGTTTCGATGCTGGGACATCTTTTAGAAATGTTACTGAGAATATATCTGCTATATTGCGTAATTTCATGAATATGACATTCGCGTCTTTGTAAATTACCACTCGTATAATTTTGTCACTAACAAATTTAGGCAATTTGAGAGGTCTGAACAGGGACATCTAAAACTTTTTTTTCATTTCCTGACTTTTACTTCGCTAATTTTTCATTTTTCCTGAGCATTATAGCTTAAAGACAAAAATTAGTGCCTTGTAAGCCTTTTATAATAAAATCTTTTAAAAATGTAAACAAAAATTTGAGATTTGAATTTGAACAATTTTAAATTATTATTTTCAGACCATCCGCAGTCTAATTGAATGGAAGAAAGTATAAACAACCTATTTCAATCGGAAAAGTTTTATTTCAAGTAAACAAGAATTCGAGTTATACTGATTCAAAAAATTCAAATAAATTCGAATGAGTTAGAATAAAACGAAGAGATGGAAAAAATCCATTCATTATTTCAAAATTGAATAGAATTATCAATTCGAAATGAGTTGACAACATTTTAAGGAATTCAAAACAATCTTATTAAATGTTTAAGAATAAAACCATAAAATAGACAAATATAATCTTCTATACTAGATAGACACTCTAAAGAAATCGAAATATGCGATGCAATGTTTAAAAACGTTTGAAATTTCCTCAAAATTTTAAAATTAATTGAAACTTCTTTGAATTTTTTCAAAATATCCTCAAATATTTAACAACCTTTTAAAACCTTCGGTAATAACTTGTAACTATTAAAATTCTATCAAATGTGATGATATTTCCCGAAATCTTGGGAAATCTGATAAAATCCCTTAGAATCCATTATAATATCTAAAAGCCTGTACAATATTGCAAAGTCGTTCTATATCTTCTGAAATTCTGGAAAATTCTTTACAACCACATTAAAAGTTTTTTCAGATCCCTTAAAATTAAAAAAATTCTTGGAAATCTTGGATTCCCTTCAAATAATAAAAACTAATTCAAAAATCGCTTGTAGTATTAAATCCTTTGAAATCCCATTTTAAAATTGATTTTCATAATTTAATGGGATTTCAAGGGATTTAAAATGTTTTAGAGAATGTTAAAAGATTCCAACGAGTTTTTAATCAGTATCAATAATTTGAGGGAAATTCAAAGGGATTGAAGTGTCATAAAAAAAAGTAACTTTTTGAAGCCTTCGAAAATTATTTGAGATTTTCAAAACACCCTTAAATATATGCTTGAAATACTTTGGAATTACTTCATATTATTGAAACTTATTAAAACTATCCTAAGATACTTCAAATCCTGTAAAATATTTTCAAATATCTTGAAACGTTTTGCAACTCTTAAACATTTCTTGATTGTTCTTAGAATACCCTAAAATCTTTTTAAAAAATGGAAATCTCTTACAATTATTAAAACTAATTGAAGATTCCTTAAAATCTCTTGGAATATTCTGAATTCTTTCATATTCCTTATAATCTTTTAAAATAATCCGAATACTTTTGAATTCCTAGGCATATTACAAAATATTATAAATAATGTTATAATATTTTCAATTCTTTGAAATATTTTAAAATCGCATGAAACTTTTGAAGGCTCTTGAACATTTTTAGAACTTAAATAGATACTATCAAATCTTTTACATTTTTTGGGTTCGCTTGTAACTGTTGAAATATATTCGAAATTCAGTCGTTTTTTCAACCTCATATATTTTAAATTTTGGTAATCTTCTCAATTCCCTTCAAACTTTTATAAGCTCTTGAAAAATACTTCGAAATCCCTTTATATGATTAAAATCTGACAAAAAATTTTAAAAGCTTTTAAAATATTCTAAGATATTTTTAATGAATTGAAGAAAATTTACCATTGGGTTTATTTATCAAAAGGAATATGACTGAAGTGACATTTTTATTTAAAAGCGTGCCTATATTGACTTCATCTTATTATTAAAACTTACTTAATGTGCTTATCACAGAAAATCCCTGACTTTTGCAATTTTTTGTTCAAAATCCTTGACTTTTCCCTGGTGTCCAGGTTATCGCTGACCTAGAAATGTAAGAAGTGTTTTATCACTTTGAAATATTTAACCTCTAATATATTTTTACTTGAAATGTATATTCTTTCTGAAATGATTTGAAATCTCGAGCTTCTCAGAGCCAGATTTATAAAAAGAATCGTTGAACCACCTGCCAGATTACAAACCTATTGATAGCATTCTATCTTTCTGAGAAGCACTCGAATAGAGAAGACTTCTTATTGATACATTTCTAGTATACAAGTCCAGAAAAGGAATCAGCTATGTATTGCTTTCAATAAAGAATCTGGAAAATTCCATCTCCGAGCGATCTTTGCTTGCAAAGAAAGAAAAATAAATGACTGAAGCTGTATGTAGAGCTTGCAAGAAAGCGCTTCGCTTGTCAGTGAGCGACAAACAAATAAAAGGAGTAAATAGAAAAAGATTGTCGACTCGTCCTGAGTGTACTGATAGGTGATAGGGAAGGATTCGAAGTGGTAATGGAAGAGGCAATTTCTTCGGCTCGGTTTGCTTCGGTCTCAAGCGAAAAGCCAATCGAAGCTGCTACTGGAAATAGACGCCAGAATAAAAGCTATCTTATAACTTACATATAGGTTTGGTTTGGTCACACTACTAGCAATCTTAAGCTATTTCACGATCTTCGATATCGCGGTCGAATGCTCTACCACAGAAAACACCTGCCATCATTTTCTTCGACCCTTCTCCCAGGATGACATCATCTTATTCCAGTAACATGGAACTTACAAGGCGAAAGTGTCATAAATGTAAGATAGAAAGTGTCAAGGAAAAATTGAAAAGACAAAATTCTATATGGGTCATTTAACTGATTTGTTATATTTTAGCCAAAATTCTCCGCGGCTAGGCTACTGTGGATTAAAAATAATTCTAGAGCGTTCAACTGCACCAGTTTGCAAACATATAGAACGCGTTTCGTATTCAAATAAGGCTGACTTATTGAATGGACCATTTCTTCAGAAAAAAATATCAGGTAGTTAATAAATTAGCTGTGTTAAACATTTTTCTAAACTCAGGTTAAAGATTTAATTTTGACACCTTTATCCATCCAAAGATAATAGTTTTTGTTATTTATCCTGGACATGATAGAATATTCAATTTTTTATCATTTTAATTGATCATTACTCTCCAAAAATCAAAATAAGTTTATTTATTAAGTAATAGCTCTAATAGTAGTTCGGGATTGTTACGAGATTAACTTCTGATCACAGAAGAGTGCTAAATTTCTACATACCTTTGTCCTAAAAATGGTATAGTTTTCTAGTGACTCCCTAAGTCAACTAAAATTTCTAAACTTCTTAATAACTTCAAATTCACACTATTTTTAGATAATTATTTAAAAAAACGGAAATTGGAAAACTTTGAAAAGCGAAATAAATAAAAAACACATCCTATAACTTGAAAGAAATGATGTACCATTGTAGAGATGCCAAATTTGACACTGAAATTTTTCTCAAATTTTTGATTATCTACAGTTGGTTATCTACTGTTTATAAAATGTAATACCATATAAAAAGTCCCCAAATTTTTATTAAAAAAATAAGGAATGTACCTTCTTTGTCAATTTGTATATATGTAAATTTTGATTCGAATGTATCAACACGTCACATAAATGTTTCGTTCGGTTAAAAAGCACTAATACAGTCAAGACGAATTTTTTCAGGTTAAAAATTAATTTTTTGTCTTCACACATTAATAATTACGATACATAAATGGAACATCATCTAAGAATATAGTATCATTACCTACACCCAGATGGTTTCCTCTATTAGATTTTTCGAGTCAAAATTATACGTGCATTTTTTATTTGAAACTAGATTTTTTCATCAATTTAATTTTCCTTTCTAAACTTGAACTAAAAACGTAATTCATAATCGATTTTAAGGTTAAATGGCCTAAATTGTTTGTTTCGAAGAGCAGCTCTGGAAAAATATTTAATATACACTTTTTTTTTAATCGAAGCATAAGGCTATCTTCAAAGTTGTATGTTGTATTTATTTCCAGAAAGTCCAGAAAGTGGTCCACAAATTCACTAAATCTCAGAAAACATGAAAAAGCCACCAATTTATAATCTTTAAATTCAGCGATCTTGCTTTTGTATTAAATTAGGAGCTATAGTATAATTTAAACGAATGCCATTAATATAATGTGACTGAAGTTTTTGCTTTTCTTTTAAATACGTATTTAGAAAGTTGACAAAGCGCCAACTAAATGGCTGACCGTAAATTAAAATCCATAAACTATATTGCAATTGCACAATTCAGGCTCATTTTAGAAATGGAAAAAAGTGTCAATAGTGGCATAAATATCGAAATTTTTTTAATTTAGGCTGATTGATTTCCTTTGGTTTTCTTTTTATCAGATACAAAATTGTATTTTTGAACGCGTCTAAATATCGACTTTATTATAGGGAGTAATTACTTAACTTATTTAATTAAATTACAGTATTTTCGTTAAGACTTTTTGAGAAAAAATTTTTATTTAAAAAATGTATTATATATTAACGAATAAAAGTCTAGAATGTATGATAAGCCACAAAATTAATGATTAGATCTTCCGTTTATTTTTTCCCTCTTTATGGTAATTCTATTGTCCGAAACATTTTTATTCATGTTTTAAATAATGCATATGGACCAAATACAATCGAAAGGTCAATTTTTCAATTTGGTGTATGACCACTTATAAAAAAGTGCTTTTTCAAACAATAAAAATGGGATTAAATATAACTAAACAGTAGATTTTTCCAAGCCAGGGTATAAAAAACTATAAACAAGTAATTATTTTAAATAATTGAAATGGGACTAAACATAAATGAGATCTCAGGCCTGCATTTTTGAGCAGCTCATGATGATACATCTATAAACGATAGGCCTGAAGTTCGAGACGTCTGACATAGACGGTTTCACACTAATTTTTTTATTTATTTTTTTAAAACTTTTTTTTGCATAGAAATGTAGGGGAAGGTTAAAAAAACACAGTCTCAATCTCGGTTTTTCCAATTCTTTCTTTAAAAAGAAATGAGAGAAAAATCAAATTTTTTCCTACAAATGTTAATTTTCTATTTTAAAAAATATATTTTACTCCTTTTTTAAATACTAATAGCGACACACCGCATTCACGAGGTGTGAACACAAAGTTAAAAAATAATGTTCTATTATCAAAAAACTGTCCAATTCGACAAAACGGGCCTCACCAATCGTGTCAATGTCCTTATGCGGTCCATTTTGACATTGAATTAATCAAATGTGACATTTTTTAATATCATACTTTTAATGATATTTTCGAGAGGAAAGATAATGAACAAAATCAAAAATCGTATGTCCGCACGTGGGTCAAATCACACCAAACGTTGCCCTGAAATCATGTCAATGCACATATACGGTCCATTTTAGAATAGAAATAATCAAATGTGACATTTTTAAACATGAGATTTTTAAAGCTACTGTCTAAAGAAATGAAAAGAAAAACGAAAATCAAAAATCGTATGTCCGGACGTGGGTCAAATCTCACCAAACGTTGCCCTGAAATCATGTCAATGCACATATACGGTCCATTTTACAACAGAAATAATCAAATTTAAGATTTTTAAATATGAGATTTTCAAAGCTACTGTCTAGAGGAAAAAAAAGCAAAAAATTCAAAATCCTATGTTCGGAAGTGGTTTAAATCTGACCAAACGTAAAAATAAAAGCAATTAGACGGTTTCACACTAAATAATATTTTTTTTAATATTTAATTTTTTAAAACTTTTTTTAAACACACCGCATTCTCGAGGTGTAAAGACAAAGTTAAAATTTAATGTTCTATTATCAAAAAAGTGCCAATTCGACAAAACGGGCCTCACCAATCGTTTCAATACCCTTATATGGTCCATTTTGACATTGAATTAATCCAATGTGACATTTTTCAATATAATATCTTTAAAGATATTTTCGATAGGAGAGATAATAAAAAATAAAATTAAAAATCGTATGTCCGGACGTGGGTCAAATCTGACCAAACGTTGCCCTGAAATCATGTCAATGCACATGTACGGTCCATTTTTGAAAAGAAACAATCAAATGTGACACTTTTAAATAGTAGAGTTTCAAAGATTGAACCACTTCCGAACATAGGATTTTGAATGTTCACACCTCGTGAATGCGGTGTGTCGATATTAGTATTTAAAAAAGGAGTAAAATATATTTTTTTAAATAGAAAATGAACATTTGTAGGAACAAATTTGATTTTTCTCTCATTTCTTTTTAATGAAAACATTGGAAAAACCGAAAGTGAGAATGTGCTTTTTAACCTTCCCCTACATTTCTATGCAAAATAAAGCTTAAAAAAATAAATAAAAAAAATATATTGGTGTGAAACCGTCTATGTCAGACGTCTCGAACTTCAGGCCTATAGTCATTTTAACATACAGCATTAATTTAAACGGCTTTTTAATAATTATATAAATTTCTGCACAAATCATGTCAGAATTGATTAAGATATCTTATAGAAGTTCAAAATATTTATTTCTAATCTAACATTTTCGCGGTTATACTTCGCACAGAAGGACAAGCACGAATATTTACACGCCTGTGTCACTCGCTTTATCTTAACTAAAAACTGTATGTACATAATTGTACAAAAATATAAGTCCTCTTTTTGTTGCGCATATTCGACTCAAAATATTTTCAATAGTGACATAAATTATGAAAAATAGTAGCGAAATTATAACATTAAAATTTTTAAATAATAAACTTATATAGGTTCATCGAAATTCGATGAGCATAGCATAGACATTTGCTATAAGCTGAGAACTTTCGATAGAAAAATACGTCAAATAATAAAAAATATATAATAACATTATTTTTAATCATTTTTTTTTAAATCTGTTATTTAAATTTGTTTCAAATCGTATGGATATATGAAAATTATATTTGTACAAATGAATATAAGGATGCAATAAGAAGGTTATAAACTTAAAACTTAAAAAGTTTTAGAACCCTAATTTTTGTCAAGTAAACAAGGCATTGCAAAATTGAAAAAAGCGTATCTGAAGAAATTCTTTTAAAAATGTTTGCGTTACAGACGGATGTGCTTTTAATTTATTGTACCACAGCTCATACAGAATGTTGATTCACAAATTTCCGGAGATCAATAATGTATGATATCACTTTTCACTTCATATTTTTCACATGTCATTGTTTTACTATTTAAATTTTCCTCTTATTTCAGAGCTCATTTAAAGTTAGCTTCAAAGCGTGCCGTCACTTTGATAGCAGAACCGATGATATGTGAAAAAAGTGGTATGTTATAGTATATAATTCAAACTATAATATTTACATGCATTTCTTGACTTAAAATGATAGGCATGTCACATTAGCCAATTGCGGAAGAATTTTGAAGGTATTTTTAAATGCAAGCGAAGAAAGAGCGTCATTAGTCGCATATTTTCAAAATCGTGTCATGGTAAAAAATAATGTCAATTTTCTTAATTTTTCAGATTATTCCGGAAAATATCGAATCTATTGTAAAAAAACTTAATATTTGACATAAGCATTGAAAAACACATCCAAGTAAACAGACATTTGTCTACAAGATTCTTTGTCGAGCCCAGCATTTAAAAAATATTTTAAAATTAGAAAATGGAATTGCAAATATTCGTTAAAATAACTTGCTGACAACAAATTTAGGACAGATTCGCGTTAAGCTTAAAAAAATACTTTCAAAATGATATAAATAAAATTCATTATTTATATAATTTTCAAATATACAGAATTTTATTAATGTTTTCAACAATCATTAATTGTCATACTTATAACAAGAAAGATAAAATATTTTAGAATTTCTTGTAAAAATATTCTTTAAACAAATTGAATTATTTTAAACAAATCAGGTTTTTTGAAATAATAAAGCAAAGGTTTCGGAAATGTGTGAAATATATAAAAGGTAACTTTAGTTTTGTTGATGTTAGAAAAAGATGACTTTTTGAGGAAAAACAATTATTTAAAGAAATTAAATTAATTAATTGCATTTTTCGGGGCACTGTGGGGGTGTGTTAGGTGTGGTCAAGTCTTTTGATTGATATATAAAATTTTTTCGTTAGAAATTATTTTGCAAATGTCTATAACTTTCCCATAAGGAATCCCGAAATCCACGTTAATTATTCAAAAAAGTTCAAAATGTGTGCTTTTTTATCAGTAGCGGCACCTTTTAAAATGACTGTATCAAAACAACGAAAGAACGCTATTTTTTAAGAGAAGGGGAATGTAGAAGTAATTGTATAAAGGAAAGTATAGGCAGTAGGGGAAAATTAAGGTTGGAGAAGTAGGGGATGTGAAGAGAAATAACGGGAATGGAACCATTGGAAGTGTGGAGATTAGGGTGGTCTGAAAAACGCTTTTCGAGTTACAGAGAAAGTCAGCCCCCCCCCCCCCCCAACTTCCATTTCTGTAGAAAGTAAATTCGTAATTTTTTTCCGAAATTCAAATATCAAAACATGTCGCCAGGCACTGCAAAATCCCATTTGAGTAACATGAAATAATGTTGGATTTTCGAAAAACTGAACTCATGCACCAGGTTTTCATCGAAACCTGCCAAGCATTTTCCTTAGAAATATGTCAGAAACAATGTCAGAAATAAATGCAACTTATTCAAACAATTATTTATTCTCAAGCAATGTAAAAAAAATAATTTCTGATTCAAATGAAAAAGTTGGTCAATGTTTGAAGTATTAAATCTGTTTAAAAACATTATATAATTATTTAAAAAATTAATTGATGTTTTTGAAAAAATGTCTCAGAATTAATCCAGAGATCTCCAATTTCTTTCAAAATTGTTATCTTATACTACTTTTTGTTGAAAAATTACATAATTTTAAAACATTTCTTCAAATTTTTAACAATTCTCTACTTGTTTCAACAATTTTTATTTGTTCAAGTATTTCTTTCCTACTAACTAAAAAAAATAAAATAACATAAATACACAGACCTTTTTTTCTGACTGCATGGTGTACAGAAAAACATATTAACAATTTATTAATTGCTTAAAGCAGATATAATTTGCTTAAATAATTATTTTTCAAATCTTATTTTCTAATCGGAACATAATAATAAATGGTTTCTAGTTGTAGTAAGTTCTGATAAACGCTTCATGTTAATTTTCATACTTTATACAATTAATTATTGTTTTTCTCCCTTCAAATTAAGTATGGAAAGTTTACATATTTTTAGGCGAAATATTATATTTTAGGTAATTTTTATAGTCAAAATAATGAAAATTTTACTTAACTTAACTTTGTATAATTAGTACAAATTAATTATAATCATTTAAATAATAAAAAGAATCAGGCAAGCCAATTTTGAAATTGAAGAAGAAATTAAAATGTTACGAAAATTTCAAACGTCTGGAACCAATTAGCACGAAACAATTAATGGGCAAGGAAATTCATCACAGTGAATTCAGGTAACTTCTTCCGCGATTTGGAATCTCGACATCTTTCCTTCAAGAAGACACATCAGAATGCTTGAAGAATAAAGATTACCTGCAAGGCTTAACCATTGTTGAACATTTAACAGTAGTGAATGATAATGCTAAAAGAGGTGTTACATTAATATCGGACTTCAACTGCTTGATAACAAAAAACAAGAATAAAAAAGAGTACGTATTAAAAGTAGAAAGAAATTAAAGAAAATAATTTCCAGATATCAGAAAGAAATCATCGCCTTTTGCGAAGAAAGAAGGTTTTTTATGAGCATTGTAATTACACTGCATATAAGATAAAATTAGATCATATGGAAGACTAGAAGACAAACAGAATATATATTAATATATATTTACGCAAATAATTTTGCATGTTAGATTTCATATTTTTCAGCAAAGCTTTTCAATAGAAAACTGCTTTAACGAACGAGAATTGGTTAAACAATGACATAAAGTTTTCAACTGAATTTACTACTTCTCGAAATCATTTAATACTATATTTAATTCAGGAAATAAGATTTTAAAAATATGTTTGGAAGAAAAATTGTTCAGGAAAGATACATTTGTTTAAACACACAAAAAATGGTTAAAATATGTTTCTCAAAGACTACACATTCAAAAAAATAGTATACCAATTTGAGACAAAATTGGATATCTCTGGCTCAATTTTTAGACATTTCAAAAATAAACATTAACTAGTTATTTAAAGAATTATATAATGTTTGAAGCAAATTTATTACTCCAAACAATCACCAATTATTACATTTCAATCATAAAATTCGATTATTTTTTACATTTTTTGGGAATAAATAATTGTTTAAATAAGTGATATTTATTTAAACGATTGAAGATTGTTTAGAAAGTTGTGGGAAATATTTAAATTGTCCATTATTAATTATTTCTACGAAACAGACGACAGAGCTTGATAAAAATAACAGTAATACGTAAAAATATAGTTTTTTTAATTTCGTGTCATATTAGTGACACTGCAGGGGGGTGAGGGTGGGTTAAAAGTAAGTTATTATCAAGGTTTCATTTTGTAGACAGGCCTTATCAATTCCTAAATCGTTTGGCACGTTTTGATGAAACACTCGAGTATGAGTTCTATTTTTCGAAAATGCAAAAATTCCCCATGTTAATCAAATGGGATTTTGAAATTCCCAGTGACACGTGTTAATATTTTAATTTCGAAACCAAAAAATTACGGATTTATTTCCTCTGGAAATGGAATCTTTAGGAGGCGGGGGTGACTTACCCTCTAGAATGAAGAAAGAATATTATCAATGCATTTTTGGACGCACCTAGTAGAAATATAGGGGGAGTAAAGGTAAGTCAACTGAGAGGAAATGGTTGAGGGGAAGTATGTGAAGTGAGGGGAAGAAGCGGATGGGCAGTCGAGAAAGTAGGGGCAAATGCTTAGAAATGTAATTGAATAGGAAAAGTTGAAACGACTTAATGAACGTTCTAATATGCTGTAAATATCTTTTTTGTTGGCGCAAGACGCCTACTTTTAATAATTTTTTTTGGATTTCAAACCGAATTTGGAGGATCATTTCTGGAATGAAAAAATGATTTTGAACCACCCTGGCATACAACCATTAGAACTTTTTCGTTGCTTCAGGAATTTATTTTATTGACGGTTATTTCACTTTCTAATCCCAGTATCTATAATTTATTCATTTATATCATAAGTGAGATATACGAGGAGATAAATTGCACGAGATTACTTTTTCAGGTGTTTCGATTAGGTTCTATTAATTTTCGAGGTGTTTCTCAGCTGGTTAGTGCTTCATTGTTCGAAGGCGAGGTCGTAGATCTTTTAATCGACTGGGATCGCGATCCTACTGTCGGTAGATATTGTCGAGCGGTTTTTTCATTGAGAAGATTCTTCGATATAGCCAGTTCTTATGAAACAGAAGTAGAGAACGATCAGATCGTGAGTATTTCGCACGAATCTCGATCTAGCGCGTTGAATCGTGAGCCCTGCACGCGTGAATCGCTCGATATCGATTTATCGTGCCCGAATGTTTTTCGTGTTGGTTATAGTCGATTGTAATACCTCGATAATATAAGGAACAGGGAACATTAACACTTTAGCACTAATGCGGCTCTGTAATTTGCACCTTGAAATTATTATCGATGTTGTGGTTAGGAAAATATATTTTATTGCATATATTAAATTCGAGAGTCCAGAAAAAACTGTGTGTGAGAAACGTTGCAGGTAATGGCTCAAACAGGGTGACTTCCAGATGGGTAATTCATGGAGGGGTAAACGTGCTGTCATCTTATGGAGTCTGACGGAGAATTTTTGTTTCGCCCCGAAAAATTTACCCCTCCACTCGAAAAAATTTCCAGTTCAATTAACCAGTGTCCTGGTTAAATTAACCAGAATTTTGGTTAAATATGTCCGTACTGTTTTTTTTCTGGTTAGAGTAACCATAATTCTGGTTGAATTAACCAGAAATTCTGATTAAAACAATCGGAATTCTGATCACTTGAACCAGAAAAAAATATTAAGGGCATATCTAACCATAATCCTGGTTGATTGAACCAGACATTATTTGAGTGTCCATAAATTATTTTCCAGCTAGGCATCACTCAATCTCATCCATCACCTCAGTTTCTTCTGTTCAGAAGTTCAAAAACAACGCTCCACTATTTTAAGCAATTCTTTTACCTCTTCTCTTCTTCATCACGCTTTAACCCAACAAAGTGAGCGTCAAAAATACGAACGCCTCTTCCAACCCTGTTTAAGTTCACAATTTTTTTGTCAATGTCATTTAAGAAATCACGAAAATGAAAAAAACACAGGAACATAATATATAAACCGACATTAAAGCCCAAAATTCTAGATCTCAAAACATCGAAAATAGGGAGATTTGTCGTGAAAATCGTACAATAAATTCTTCTAGATATAATTAATGGTTTACTATATTGAATTAAATATGAATTGCTTGAGCTTTCAAATAGAAATATATTGATTTTGAAAGAACATAGTTCAATTTTGAAGAAACGCATTTTCGTTGCATTTTTAACTGAATAGTTACATTTTAACGATAAAAAAATAATCTTTCAGAAGCTAGTTAAATTTTTAACCTAAAACTTTTTTGCAAACAAAATCAATATTTAATCAAAAAATATAAATATTGAATTTGAACAAACGAATTGCCAGCAATACAGATGAATTTAAAAAAATATGTTTACAGCCCCATAGTTTAAAAAGCTACTTATCAACCAAACATTACAAATTATAATCAAACAGTTGAATTTTCAACCTGCAAATACGAATTCTACAAAAAAATGTAAAATTTTATATTTTAACCAAGCTGTTTATTATTTTAAATCGAAAAAATTTGAATAAAAATAAAAATGAAATGTCAATAAAATAATTAAATTAGTAGAATTTTATACTAAAAACTATCATTTTTAGCCAAAAAACTAATATAATCCCCTTTCCGAACTCTCAGATTTTTTCGGGATAAATAGACGCAGCAAATATCACAGTTGAAAAACATTAAGCTTAAACGAAAACATTGAATGACACTAAAAAATTGTGTCCTGACAATTCTAGTTTCTTGAGGTGAGTAAACATCTTGATTTATCATGTTAAAAATGTATTGAATTCAATTTAAAAAATTCAGTTAAATTTTAGAAATATCCATTTAAGGGGTTTCAAACTGTTTAACACACTCTTGTACATACCAATAACAGCAGATAATTCTATTCTGAGATAGAAAAAAAATCCTCTTCATGAGTTATACGTACCTGAAACATACAATAAATGTTACAGATTATTATTTAGTATAATGATATATTTTGTTAAATAACAAATTTAAAGTTATCATTTTTAGATTTATGAAATTTACCTACATTTTTGACAATTAAACTCGTTTTATTCATTACACAATTTCAAATATTCATTTGCATTTTTCCAAGATCAAGAAATTCAAAACTTCAAATTCAGAAAAGAGTTACATGTAAAATGTAAAGCAACATTCTGTTCGATTTCCATTTGACGTATTACCATTTAAAAATATTCTTTCCATGTAACTCAATTAAAAATGGAAATTTCCTAATTCTTAACTACTTTTGACAAAAAAGAAACACAGTAGATTTTATTTTGTGATGCATATCTATATGCTAACAACGTAAATTTTAGTCACCAAGACCGTTAATTTGAGTCTTCTTTGAAAACAATCGATGTAAAAGAGAGATTTCAGATATTTGTAGGTGAGTAAACACCCTGAAATTTACCATGTCTATCCAAAAAGTATTAATAATGATGATATTCCCTTGAAAGTACTCCCCTTTAGGTGTCTTAACCTTCTTCCAGCGGCCCTCCCATTCTGAGAAGAACTCGTCAAAAGTCATCTTTCAGAATAGCTATAGTTGCCTCGTTACATTCTGTTTAATTTCCTCTAGTTCCTGAAATAATTTTCCTTTTACAGAATAATTCAATTTGTGAAACCAATACAAATCACAGGGAACAAGGTCAGTACTATATGAAGGCTGTCGAAATTCTATAAGGCCGTGTTTTGCCAGAAATATCTGAATAAGCTGCAATAAATGAATAAGTTCGTTGCCGTGATGAAGGAACCAGTAGCCGCTTTTTTAGGCAAGACGTCCTTCCGAAGTTTATTTATGGTGCACATCACCTTACTGGTCCTACATTTTAAGGCGTTTTGGTCACCACGGACCTGGCAGTGATAAGGTCGCTTTCCACTGAAGTACAAAGACTTCTAAATTGCCTAAATCACTCTTTGATTTGTGCACTTTCGCAAATTTTATTGAACACTCTTTGTTCGGTGCGTTCTGTCACCCTGAAATCTCCTAAATAGTAAATACCTATTATTGACGAAAAGGCAACATGATAAAAAGTTAGAACACATGGTCGGATACTGTTTAGATATACTTTGTATATTTTCCATGTCACATGCCACATTCTGTATTAACTTGTTTAAATTTTTTTAAAAACCTGTCAATCCCTCAACCCGCTCTGACAGTTCGACCTAGTTTTTGAACGGCCAATGTGGAGTCTAGCTTTATTCTTAACCAATTCCAGACTAGAATTGGAAAGAAAGTCATAGATAGGTTTCAACCCCTAATGCGTAATAACGTGGATTTACGAGGAGAATTTCGAGTGTTAGGAGGATGCAGAGGAAGTTTGCGATACCTGGACTTTTACGAGGAGAGCGACCTTTATTCGAAACGATCCAACGCCTAGCCTCGAGGCAACGAGGAACTCGAAAGTGTAACTACTATTGCAATGGATGTAAGAGGATGCAAGGGAAAGAATCGCGAAAGCCAAAAGAGAGGGAAAGAGAAAGAAGACATGCAGGTCTGAGCCAATCTGAAATGACATCAGCCATTTTCGAGCAAGCTGCTTCTTCGACGTATCCCTTTCTGATCTCTAGCAACCATTTCAACTAGAATCAAACTCTTTTTCCAAACGTTTCATTACCGCGATGTCACCAGTAAGAATGAATTGAATTTCTCTCGTAATCGAACTTAATCGATTTCTTTCCTTACGACCACCATATCTATGTGGGGTGACCCGCGGGGGTCGTTTTAGTTTCGGAACTTCTTAGATTCCACCCCGACTTCGAAAACAGGTTTTCTCAAGCGACACTCATAAAAAGCGGATCTCAAATGTAAAATCGGAAGCAGTAGTAAACGGCAGTCAATCGAACCGTTTTTCCGCTTTCTTTTACTTCGTTAAAATAAAGAAAACTAAGAACTCTACGTTTTCAATACTTTCAATGGAGTGATTGTTTTCAACTTCGTCTCTTTGAATTCGATTAAAATACACTATAGTCTTGTTCTAATACAGGTAGCAAAGTGGACAATAATTGTATTTCTGGGACATACAAGAATTACTTTTTTTTACATTCGTTATTGATTTTAAAGATACATTTTTGGGGTCACATGATATTTTTCCATTTCTTTACACGCTCTCTTGCACTTAACACCCAAGTTGAATGAAGAAAAGGGAAATAATATTTTTTGCATTAGTCCCGAATTCGATAGAACTATTCTAGTTCTTCGATCAGGGTGGTTAATCAATTACAAAAGCAACTTCCAGCTTTTCCCGTTTTAGCGGTCTACAATTACATTTTTTCAAGTTGGCTTTTGAGCGTTTATAATAATAATTTTTCGTTATTAAATGCTCTATCATATAATTTAAAATAATAGTTTATCAATTTGTCAATAAAAACAGGGAATAAATTCTTTTCAATAGCATTCATTCGGGTGCCAGGCACTTGAGATTTCAAGTAGAAATATTCATAATTTTCCACTAATTAGCAAAATTTTCAAACAAAAAGGATAAAATTTCAACAAAAGAGGAGTTTTCTAGGTAAAAACTATAATATTCTAGAACCAAATAATTCAGTTTTCAACCAAAAAAAGTAATCTTCAACCAAAAAAACTAATTTTTTTACCAAACAAGTTCATTCTAAACCAAAACAGTTAAACTTTCAAGCTACTAAAATGAACCTTCAACCAAATGATTGAATTTTTTAACGAAAAAGATTGAACTTGTTCCTAAAACAGTTGTATTTTCACTAAATAGTTTAATGTTTAATCAAAAGGCCTCATCTTTAAGAAGACATTTCCATTCTTCACCAAAAAATATGCCGTCTTATCACAATAGTTGCATTTATATACAAAAAAATTAATTTGTTATAAAAATAATAGCATTCTTAATAATATAGTAGTTAAATTTTCATGCTAAAAAGGTGAATTTTCAATTTAATTGAATCTTTGAAACAAAGAATTAATGACCAAACGAAACGTGGAGTTTCGTACCGAATAATTAAATTACCAAGCCAACAAAAAGAAATTTCATAAGACAGTTAAATTTTCTGAAATAAAAATGAGAAGAATATTGAAAAAAGCTTTATTTTCAAGAAAAATGAATGCTGAAACAAATAGTTAAATTTTTAACTAAGAAAAATAAATTTTTAACTAAGAAAAATAAATTTTTAACGACAAAACATAACTTTTCTGCCAAAAAATGAATTTTCAACAAAACAAGATGGATTTTTTATCCAAAAAGACGAATGATAAAAAACTATTTGAATTTTCGACCATAAAAGATGGCTTTTTAAAAAAATAATTTAATTTGAAAAAAGTTTAATTCTTATCCAATATGTGTAATGATTACGAAAAAGAGGTTAATTCTTAATCAAAAATATAATACAAGACTTTTAAGATAAAAAGAATTAAGTTTTATGCATTATAGATACATTTTTAGGTTCTGTATCATTTCACATGCGGCAAGTCACACCTGCGGCATGTCAGATCTGTGGCAAATCACATCTGCAACATGTCACTTCTGGGACATGTCACATATGCGGCTCGTCTTATCTGCGGAATGTCTTAACGGCAGTATTCCACAACTGTGGAAGAACTTAAAAAAATTTATTCGGAAAGAGATCCTGCTGGGGAGACTTGACGCTATGTTTCCACCTTTGGAAGTACTTAAAAAAATGTCTTGCGGAATAGATGCCTTTGGGAGGACATGCCGCTGTTTTGCTATCTTTAGAAGTACTTAAATAAACACTTTGGGGGAGAGATGTCGTTGGATAAACTTGCCGCAGTTTTCCCACCTTTAGAAGTACTAACAAAATGTTCTCGGGAAAGAAAAGCTGTCAAGAGACTTGTCGCTGATAAGAGATGTCTTAGATGTAACAATTAATCCTGAGAGACTTGCCGCAGTTTTCTCACTTTGATGTAGACTGAAAAATTATTCACGAATGAGAGATGCCTCTAGGGAGTCTTACCGCGAGCCACTTTGATGTGAACTTGAACATTTTTTCCACGCATGAGAGATACCACTGGGGAGAATTTTTACTCGTACTAAATGTCGTAAATGTGACCCTTAGTTCCGGGAGGCTTGCCGCAGTTTTTAGTATTTTAATATAGGTTTGGACAATTTTTTCCGGAGAAAAGATGCCACTAGGAAGATAATTAGTCCAGAGAAACTTGCTTCAGTTTAGACATTTTTAATTGGACAGTGCAAATTTTTTGGAATGGAGAGATGCCACTGAGAGAATTGTTACTCATGAGAGATGCCGCATATGTGACATGCCGTAGATGTAACATGCCGCAGTTGTGACAAACCGCAGATGAGACATTCCGCAGATGTGACATGCCGCAGATGTGAAAAACCGCAGATGTGACATGCCGAATGTGTGACTTGTCGCAGGGAAACTTGCCACATGTAACAGTATATGGACCCCATTTTTAAATAAAAAAGATTAACTTTTCTAGCAAAAGACGAATTTTCCATCGAAAAGAATGAATGTTGAACAAAACAATTTAAATTTCGACCAAAAAAGATCACTTCCAGATAAAACAGTTTAATTTTCAACAAAATAATTAAATTTTTAAATAAGAAATATAAGTTTTACCTACAAGAGAATAATGCTCATGCAAAAATGTTATAGTGGACTTTTCAAACAAAAAAATTGACTTTCAGCCACTAAAGAGAAATTTTCAGCAAAAAAAAAATGATTATCAGCAAAAGTTGAATTTTCTATAGAAAAAAGATAACTCTAAAAAAATATAGTGAAATTTCCAACAAAAGAATTAAATTTTCAACCACTTAGTAGAATTTTTAACTAAAAAAGATGAACTCTGAAAAAATACACAACTACACTTTTCAATTTAAAAAAATTAACTTCTAAATGAAAATAGTTCGATTATCTTGTTAGGTTCTACTAATTCAGTTCTCCTTGAGGCGAAAACCCGAAAAAGGAGAATATTTTTAAAAACAGGGAAAAAGGAATAATGTTTTTAAAAAAGGAAAAAAGGCGGAACATGGGAAAGATTATTAACTCTGTGATTTGATAAGCTGCTGTGAAAAATTCTACACAAGGAAGCTACTGATGTCTTTTTTCAGAACATAAATTGAGACGTTTGACATGAGAAAAACGTATTTAACACGTAAACTTATAACTTTCTCTAACTTCAAACGAATTTTTATCAAAAAATGTTTTTTTCAAATTTATTTGTTAATATTGAGAGCATAAATGAATTATAACATTATTTTGCCAATTATTAGTATCAATCATACAAATTTACTTTACCTATGTGATTGCTATTATCGAAATCTACAAAGGAAGTTTTTGTTTAGAAATATGAACGGAACTTTAATATTTGGACGATTGACCAACGCTAAGATAAGAGCACAATTTTAAACACATCTATTTCGCATAGATTGACGATACGTATTACAAAAGCAAAAACAATTTAGATATATTCCCACTTTTTAAACATATTTCTGGCTTTTTCCCGGTACTCAAAGTGACCACCTTGCCGATGCGTCAAGAAGAGAATGAAAGAAAGTTAATACTCGAACGTACAACAACGTTTGCTTAGAAACCGGATATTTTTGTTCAGACAATAATTGTAGTCTGAAAAAAATGAACGATTATAATCGAAGATTCTAGTTTCAAAATTTCGAAGTGTAGAATCAGTCAATCATATACCGTTATTGATGTACCGAGGGTCAAAGGTAAAACCAGTTGAGTACCAAAATGGGATGCAGAAGCAATATCACCATGTTAATAAGAAGATGGTAAGTGTTGGTTGGAATCATGGAAGTAATAGTTAAGCAGTTTGTTTTACCTCTCCTTCGCATAATAATTCACTCTTCCCTAGCCTTTCTTTAGCCTCAATTATATTCGTGCTATTCCCTCGATTTTGGCGTGTAGGGAGAAAACCACATTGCGAAGTTACGATGCTCGAATCCCAACTGAGAGCCCTCCTAGTCCCCTAAAATAAGTCCCTTATTCGAACTTCGAGCAATGTCCCGCCTCGGGAGAGCGAGTGCTTATTGTTAGTCGAGGACTTTAGCGAAAGTTGGACGATCGATAGTCCAAGAAATGGAAATTAATGACGTTAAAAGGGAAAAGTCTTACAGGCAAAGTTGCGATTAGGAATACCTAATCCTTCCTTATAATGGTTGAAAGTATGAGAGGGAACCAAAAAGTCAAAATTATTTGTTTTTGAGTGGAATAGATAATAATTAATAAAATTAAGCACCGTTCACTTGCAAAAGAAGGGTTTCTCTACTTATTCAGATTTTAATTGAGTCGTTCAAGCCTCCGCTTCCCATACTTTCTTTTCTCTGCTCCCCTACATTCCCCTCTTACGCCCCTCTCACTTAACCCTTTATCACTCTTCCCAAACTTCTTCCACCTCTAGTTCTTCTTCTTCTCGCATCCCAAGTTAATAATTCTTTGTCCCTACTTTCCTAGCCTAGCCATCACTCTCCTTTCGCTACTGACCCTCATTTCTAGTAGTGACACCTACTCTCCCTAGTCTCCCTTAATTCCACTACTTCCCCTCCTATTGTATCCTCTCACGTATCTCACTTTCCCTCACTTATTACCCCTCACACACCTTACTTTCCTCCCATAATTTACCCTTATTTCCGCTAATTCTCCACCCATCATTTGCCTTCACATCTCTTAATTCTCCTCCCCTCATTCGCCTAACTCCGCTGTTGACCCACTGCTCATTTTCCCTCCCTTCCATTCCTCTCATTCCCTTCGCCTCATTTCCCACATTTCTACACTATTTTTCTACTCCCCATCCTCTTATTTCTTCTTATGTTCCCTACTTATTTTCTCTCTCTTAGCTTAACCGTCCTCTCATTTCCTATCACTTCCTCTATTTGCTCTTCCTTAATTCTCATTATCTCCCTATTCCTACTATTTACCACATCCTACTTTTTCTTTTTTTGTTTGAATCCGTCATTTCCTCATTTGCTGTCAATTTCACTATTTCCCTCTCAAACTTTTTTCTTATTCTTACTTCCCCTACTTTCACTTCCCCTACTTTCGTTTAACTTAATTATCCAATTTTCTTGGCCAAACTTTCCATACTCGCCCTCCCCCTTGGAAGAAAGTCAAACAGACGAACGAAATGCTACCCAAAAGAAGAAACATTTCTGACTGTCACATATGCGGCAGGTCACATATGCGGCATCTCTCATGAACCACAATTCTCTCAGTGGCATCTCTCCATTCCAAGAAAGTTGCAGTGTACAATTAAAAATGTCTAAACTGAGGAAAGTCTCTCTGGACTAATTGTCTTTCTAGTGGCATCTATTCTGCGGAAAAAAGTTCCACATCAATGAATCAAACATATTTTAAATTTTCATATTAATTATATTGAGTATGTAAAAAAATGATTGATGCGATGAATAAGAGAACACTCTTATTTTAAAATAAGAATTTTTTTGAATTTAATGACAATCTTTTGCCATGAATTATTTCCCAGGCGAAAATATTATATATAGTTTATACATAGTGTCAAGTATTACATATAATATTCGTTTGTTATATACTATTTTTGTATAAAACAATTGAATATTATATATAATACTTCACACTATATATAAACTATATATAATTTTTCCGCCTAGTTACGAATTTTTGTGAGCCAAATAACAATTAGATAAGCATTTCAGCAGTTTTTTAGACATATTCTTATCTATCTTCTTGACGGCTCTATCACTTTTCAAAGTCAAGGCTATTTTTAATAGGTCATCCGGTTAGTGGTCCGATACAATCAGCTTAGTGGCTCGCTACTATCGATAATTTGAAAATCATTATGTTATTTTTGTCCTTCTTACGTGATAGTTCAACATCCAGAAGTTCAAATCACTTTAGCGGAGGCAGAATATTGTTAGATTTCCAACGGTGTTATAAAAAAATATTATTCTGAACAGCGCTAATAGGTCACGCGGCTAGTGACTCGATACTGTCAATCGGCAGAGCACGCTTGAGCTCAAAAATTTTAGAATCATTATTTAACTTTTGTCTTTCTCACATGATTATTCAATATTCAAAATGTCAAATTACTAAGGCTCATATAATTAAGGCTCAAGTACTAAGGCTTATTTAACGCAGATTTTCATATAGCTTTCATTAGCTTTTATGACTGTCAAAATGACCCTTTTTGTTAGGACAGGTATACACTCGAAGTTGTAAACCGCTCGTGTTGGAGGCATACAAATTCGACTCATCTGATAAATTTATGCCTTTAAGACATAGAAAATGGTCTCCAAGGCATAAATTGAAGTCTGGCTCTGTCTGAAAACTGAGACATGCAATTCAAGTCGAAATGAAGTCGAAGCATTTTTCCTCGAGTATCTTATCAGTTTCATCGGTGTTCAAGCATATTTAAGTTGAAAATTTTTTTCTTGTATTTGACCCAAGATTCCAAAAGATAGCCAAAAATATTTTTTTTATAATTTTTTTAGTCGTGCAAAGTTTTATGTGGACATTTTTTTAACTTTTGTTGTTTTCGAAAAAATGCGAAAATTAAAATTTTTGTAAAGCATTTTTTTAATCTACCAACTAATTTTAGAAAAATACAAATCGTAATAATATATATATTTTTTAATCCGTTTTAAATCGTTTTGGAAAAATAGACATATTTAATTCAATAAGTAAAACAATAGATTTTATCACCAATTAATTACGTACAAACTGCAGATATTCACTTTATTGAATTAATTAAGTTCGAAGTACAAAACGATTTTGACACTTGTCAAACGTCAAATATCACTCAACTACCGTTACTATAGTGAAAACAAACTTCAATTTTTAAGAAGGTACTTAATGCACGTCCCGAATGTATTTGTGAACAATTTTAATGTTGTGTTACATTTTTTAAAAATTCGTAACTAATTATTTATATGAAATGCGCGCTTAATTCTGTGGAACAAAATCTTTTTTCAGAATTAGGCTGTAGCTACATTTTCTGCATGTCTTCTGATTCTCGTAGCCCTTGGCCAATCAGCGAAAGATCTCGAGCGCGTGAGATTTCGAAACAGAATTAAAATCACCTATATAGTACTTTTTTACATAACACAAATGCAAGACGGGTTGCATTGTATTATAGAGTTTATTTCACTATATTCCATATGACTACATAGTAAACGTCCT
>NC_046659.1:83312971-83317512 GCF_010883055.1 Belonocnema kinseyi | reverse complement strand
AAATGGCACTATTAAGTTCATGGGTGCATTGCGGTGGTTCTGAGACTCTGAACTGGTTGGCTTCCAGCAAAGAGATGCTTGGCATGGGAGTCACGCGTCTCGACAATTATTTCACCCTCAACCCCACCCGTTCCCTTTCACCCTTACCAATCCCACCCATTCCTTCAACCCATTTCCTATTGGTGGATTTAGCGACCTGATCGAGTTGAGTGGAGGAAGGAAACCCGACCGAAACGTTAGTTTGAAGCTACTAATCTTAGATCACCTGGCGTTACCTTGTATCGCCGGAATAATCGTCATAATTATTCGATAACTCACTGAAAAACGCCCAGTCTGTGACTTGAAACCCTTGAACCAATTTCTGCTGCAAATTTCTGTATTAATAATTCCTAGTTCGAATAATAATGGTGGTAGTTAAAAAAAGTTTTGCTCAAATAATTTTTTTTCATTTTGCAGAAATTTTTGAGATATATTAAATGAAAGAAAAAGGAGGGGTAACCCGGCTTACCCTCACCTCTATTCTTGATCATTAATTTTTTTTTACATGCAAAGCAAATTTTATCATTAGCTATTGTTTTATTTTCTATAAATTGTATACTTTATTTTAAAGCTTGTTTGGTACCGATTCGTTAGTTATAATAAATAAAAAATATGTTCACATAAGATTCTCAGGTTTAGAATTTTGTATAGATTTTGCGAAAAACCTCGTAAAAAGCAAATATACCTAAGAAGGGTTAATAGCTAACTTAAATTTCTTCTTGCCCTTTATTGTTAAAAAGCGGGCTGCTAAATCCCATTTTATGGCAGATTATTTTTAATGTAATGAATGTAAGTACCAAAGAGGTGAATTTCCAAGATAAACTAATTAATTTTTAATAAAAATTTGAACTTTCAACAATAAAGATAAATTTTTTTAAATATACATGAATTCTTATCTATATAGCTCAATTTTCAATCAAATATATGAATTTTTGACCAAATAGTTTTATCGAAAAATGAAAAAGTTAATTTTTTATATAAATTAATTAAATTTTACAAAAAAATATATTTTGATCCAATAAGATTAATTTTCATCCAAAAAAGTCGAATTTTCTACAAAAT
Source organism: Belonocnema kinseyi (assembly GCF_010883055.1). NCBI lineage: Eukaryota > Metazoa > Arthropoda > Insecta > Hymenoptera > Cynipidae > Belonocnema > Belonocnema kinseyi. The sequence continues at coordinate 83,316,411 of NC_046659.1, read as the reverse complement.
ATCTGAATTCTCAACCATAATATTAAATTTTCAACACAATTTTTTAGAAAAATGAGTTTTTAACAGTGTAGTTTAATTTTCAATCAAAACGATGAATTATCGAGAAAAAATGTAATATTTGATATTTCAAGTAAAAAAAACGGATTTTCAACAAAATAGCTGAATCACCAACCAAACCAGATTAATAATTTTTGACAAACCAGTTCTACTTTTAACTGAAGAAGATAACATTTCTACCAAAAAGATGCATTTTCATCAAAATGGATGAATCATCCACCCAAACAGATTAATAATTATTTAGAAGCAATAGTATTTTTAACTGATGAAGTTAAAATTTATGCCAAAAAACATGAATTTTCAAAAAAAAAGAGTTTAATTTTCCGCTAAATGTATCGATTTTCATGTATTTTCAAGGAAATAGTTGAGTTTTTAACCTCAAAAGTCGAATTTTTTTAAAGCACTTCACTTTCCATCCCGAAAAGATAAATTTATAAGGAAGGAGTTTGTTAAAGTGTACAGGGCATTTTAAATAAAATGACTGGTTCTTTTCGAGAAGCAAAAAAAAATTAGGATCTATAAAGTTAAAACTAAAGTTAATTATTTTCAATTTGAATCTTGCTGATCTTCATTTCTTTGCATGCTGAAATTACGCCCAGCATTTTTATATGAATCACATTTTACCTTTTATTGTTTTTTCTCGGAGGGGAAAAAGAGGCGATTTTTCAAAAAGGACAAAAGTGGAGAATAGGAAAAAGAGTAGTCTGGGTAAGGCAAAAATGACCTAAGAATTGTTTGAAGAGAACCTCACTGAAAGTAGTGAAGATGTCGGCCAAGTACCAAGTAGCCTGGGGAACGGACATAAAAAAGTAGTAAATCACACTTCAGGTATCTAAATTATCTTGACGAAGAACGCGAACACTTTGGTCTTGCTGGGAAACAACGGAATTTATCGAACGCTAACCGCTATGGGCAACATTCCGGTCCGAAAGTATTTCATAAGGAACTAGTATCGTCTCGAGCTGCGGAAAACCATCACAGGACAAACGATCCTAAACAGAAGATGCTCTATGGCCCTAATAAAATGTCCAATAAAGAAACGAACATTCTAAGGGAAACAACCAAGTAGATGAAATTCCCGTGGCCCTTTTCAGAGTCATAAAAATAAGTATCATGGGAATTCTCATATTTCAAATTTAAAAAAAACTGTTTTAATTTTTTATTTGCAACATTTTATTTGACAAGGTGGCCGAAAATTTCGTTTTAAATATCTCCGGATTTTGCTGCGACTAACTTCTTATTTTCCCCGACTTTAAATATTCGAACACTTATTATCTAACAATTATTATTTATTATTTTATTATATTATATTTATTATATTTATTATATTATATTATATTATTGAAAATCGTTTAAAGAAAATTGGCAGATATTCTCAAAGTTAAGAATTTTGAAGAGATACAATTTTACGTTATTTCGGATACTTTAAACGGGAAATTGAATAATCTATATTTTTAATAACATGTAAATGCCTCCAATTTTAAAAACGGGGTTTGAGAGTTTCTCTTTAAAAAATAGAATTACTTTTCTTGCGATTTTTACTCTTCGTTTACAAATTGGTGACTACGATAGGACCAATAAGAATTACAGAAGAATTTGAACAAATTGAGAATAAATCTATAAGACTACAATCTAATTCAAGTTGAATTCAAAACAATTTTAATTAATTTGAAAAACTCAGAATATCCAAAATTCCATTTTTTTTTAGTAAAATTCAATTTGATTCAGAAGAATTCAACCAAAATGAGAAGAGTTCAATTAAATTTATGAATGTGCAAGGTGAATTATTTAATTTTAGATTAATCTCAGACAAATTTTAAAATTTGGTAAAATTAACTAAATTCAGTAAGTTCGAAATATGTTTAGAAAACTCAAGGAATTTAAAAGAATTTGATTAAATATCTTACAATTCACGTTAATTTTAAAATACTTTAGTTTAATTAAATGAAATCTTTTAAATATTTCAAAAATTCAATTAAGTGACTATAAGGAACTCAATTTATAGAAATTGAAGTAAGTTTAAGAACTAAAAACTATTCCAGAGAATTTGAAAAAGTTTATGATAATTTAATAAAAATTGAGTGAGAATTTCAAATAAACTTAAATAAATTACAAAAAATATGTGGGACTCTTTTCAAATATTTAAAAACTGAAAAAATCCCTCCCTTCTTTTATGTAATTCCTTTGAAATTCATTAAAACATTATAAAACCCTAAGAAATTCGATCAATTCCCGCAAAATATTTAGAAATATTTTAAAGCCTAATAGGTTCTGTAAAATCGTTTCATATCTTCTGCAATTCTAGGGTCTTTTGAAAATGTTATGAAGCTTTTTAGAATACTCTAACATATTATTATTCCTTCGAAATGCTTCGAAATAATTTAAATTAAATGAAGTTTCTTAAACTCTTTTAAAATTTGCATCTACTTAATGTGCTTTTCACAGATATTCTCTGACTTCAGCATTTTGTTCAATATCTCTGACTTTCTCTTGCCAAAAAAGGGCCTTGACAATTTCCTGATTGCCAGGTTTTCCTTGACCTGTGGCTACCCTGTTTTATCTTAAACTATATGTCTTCAATCTAATTGAACAGGAGAATTTTTCTAAACATTTATTCAATTTTTATGCGACCTCTTTCAGATATAAAACCTGCAATTCTGTTATTTATCAACAGAGTTTAATTATCGTATAAAGTCCGAGATCTCAGTACACGCGATGCAGCTTTAAAAGTACTGAAACGGATCATTGAAGTTCGTTTACCTCTCTGTGCACGTACTGCTTTTATGTCCAGTTTTCTTTAAAGGAATTCTCTTAGAATACTATTGTAAAAGAAGAGCAAAGAAAATGATCTTGTGCGGTCCTTTAGCAAAAGATGAATGTACCTTAGAAAGCCCTCATGTATTTCTGCCTGTCCCATAGATCTAATTAGAATAAAGTACTGACCACTCCAAGAAACTGTGCAAATATAAACTAAAGAATTTCTACTTACCAAATAATAAATAATATATTCGTCTATATTTTTCTGGTGAACAGCTTTTGTCGTTTCATTTTTTTTCGTAGATTGGTCTGTTTCCCAAAATTTATTCTTTTCTTTATTATTAGATTTTAAGACTAAAATGAAAGCTAACCTTTCTATCAAAAAATTAAAAAATTTTTTAAAAATTAAAAACTTAAAAAGAGAACTTACTGGAAGTATTAAAAATTATAGAGAACATTTTTCAGATATCAGAAAGATAACATTGTCTTTGTCCAAAAAATAATTTTTGTTGATCAGCTTTGTAATTAGACTGCATTTAAAATGTATTTAGATTATATTTCATTGTAGTATCTGAAAGTCTTTTATGAATATCAAGCTAACATATAGTAAGACATAAAAAAATATA
>NC_046659.1:83311343-83312871 GCF_010883055.1 Belonocnema kinseyi | reverse complement strand
AATGTAAGGCAAAAGAGGAGTGGGCTCATGGTGTCGCCCTGAAAGACACCTCTCTGAAACGTGACCTTGTTAGTTGTCACACGATTTTTGCCACATGAGATATTAAATCTGGTTTTCCAAAACGGAATGAATCTCTCTATGTACCCAACTATTTGCGGATGAACCTTTAAGATTTCTAAAAGACAGATGATAAGTCTATTGGAGGTCGAATCGAAAGCTTTCCGATAATCAATCCAGGCCTTCGATAGGTCACGCTGGTAGAATGCTGCATCTTTGCAGACACATCTATCGATGAGCAGGTTCTTCCGACATCCGGCTACGCCTTTCTTTGAGCCTCGTTGTTCATACATTTCTTGCCACACAGGTTCAATTGCCCGAACAATCCTATCATTTAGGATAGCTTTGAATATCTTATAAAGTGTTTTCAGACAAGTTATTGGCCTGTAATTCTTCGGGTCAGCTAATTTGCCTATTTTCGGCAGGAGTACTGTGCGCCCTCCCATCAAACACTCTGAAATCGGCTCTTCCGACTTCAAGTATCAGGTGAAAATACGGGCCAAATGCTGATGGGTTGAAGAAAACTTCTTGCACCAGAAGGTTTTGATACAATCTGGTCCCGGTGCGGAATAGTTCTTCATCCCTCTTAATACTTTTTTCACCTCCTTGGTAATGATGGGTGGGCATTCTTTATCAGGTGTTATGAGGGCAACACATAACTCCTTGAAGCTATTTATATTTTCTGAGTCTTCGTTCAGTCTATGCTGAACTTCGTAGACTTCTCTCCAAAATACTTCGACCTCCTCTGGTTTGGGTGGGTGTTCGACAGTAACTGGAGGGTCTTGGAAGAGGCGAGATGGGTCCGAGAGAAACTGTTGATTTTCCCTGACCCACCTCTACCTCCGCTCTAGACTTCTCTTAGCGTCAGATATTATCCGTATTCTCTCAACAATATGCTGCCTGATGGTCAGCAGCTTTGACTTGTTAAGTGTGTGATAACGGGTCCAGAGTTCGCGCGCGAACTTTCGAACCTTGGCGGTAAAATTCCTGCCATTCGTCTTTTGGTCTTATGATCAGCCATTGGTTTTGTTTTACGGTTCGCATCGGCCAAAGCTCTCGCTGCATTATACACACAATAATTGATAACCCAGAGGTCGGATTCACCGGAAAAACGTCCACGAAGCTCATCATCCATTTCAGCCAGATCTTTAGGCTTGAGAGAAACCTTGGTGTTGATGTTTCTCCGGGTCGTAAAGCATGGCTCTTCATCTATTGGATGACTGCCCGCGGTTGGTCTTAGTGTCGCCTCTCTTTCTTTGTTGCCGGCTTGTTTTAGCTGTGGTAGAGTAGGCGTTCCGCTTACATAGCCCCTTTTACGGAGTAGTTCAGCATGGTTTCGCAGACGTTGCTGCGAAAGTGCGATAGCTCGGGGTGTTTCTCGCACCACAGAGCATGCAGCCGTGCCATGTAACCCCGTTCACGGGCCACACTCGCATCGTAGCAGTCTAGCAAATCGTGATTCAGTTGCTCC
>NC_046659.1:83271527-83311243 GCF_010883055.1 Belonocnema kinseyi | reverse complement strand
AAAATTTTATTTTTGCGGACACTTTTTGTATTTTTTCAAACACTGTGAACATTAAAAAAACATGCGTTACCTAGAAATATTTTATTTTAAATTATTCCTATTTTAAATTCAAGAAATAAGCTTCGACATTTTTAAAGTTAAAAATAATTTTTCAAAACTAATGTCTTATTGATGTATTTATAATCAATAAAATATATTTATAAAAAATTCTAATTGTTGAAATTCGGGAATTTTCCAAATTGGATATTTTATAAATCAGCAATTTACTGTAGCGAATTTTATTATTCGGGAATTTTACAATTCGGTAATATTATAAACTGTCGAGAATTTTAATATTCGGGAACTTTTCAATTCGGTAATATTATAAACTGTCGAGAATTTGATTATTCGTGAATTTTGCAATTCGGGAATTTTATAATTCTGAAATTTTACTATTGGAAAATTTTATTATTCAGGAATTTTCCAGATCGGTATTCTTATTTTTCGGCAATTTTACTAGGCAGTCTGATAAGTACCTGAAAATTCTAAGAGATGGCATTAGTATTCACTAATGTGAACGATTTTCGTCGAGCTGGATCCTTCAAATGACGCCTGTCAAAACTGCAGCCATTTATGTTTACGCATTTACAAGTTACAGCACTGAGAAGCGACTAACCTCCGAGTTTTTTTTAATATGGAAAAATCTCATTTTCGAGTTTTGATCAAACACTACTATCTTCGCAAGAAAACGATATCCGAGAACAAGGCCAAGCTGGATAAGTATTATCCGGACTCTGCACCGTCGATTGGAACGATTTATAAGTGGTTTACCGAGTTTCGTTGTGTCCGTACGAGCACAGTTGATGCTGAACGATCTGGGCGCCCAAAAGAGGTCACTACACCAGAAAATGTCGAAAAAATCCATGATATGATGTTGAATGATCCCAAAGTGAAATTGAGAGAGGTAGCTAATGCTGTAGGCATATCATTGGAACGTGTGGACAATATCGTGCATTCGGTTTTGGGCATGAGGAAGATCTGCGCGCGATGGGTGCCGCGTTTACTCACAGTGGACCAAAAACGAATTCATGTGACAACTTCCCAGCAGAATTTGGCATTATTTTCGCGTAAGCCGACCGAGTTTTTGCGCCGATTCATAACCATGGATGAAACCTGGATCCACTACTACACTCCTGAATCAACGCAACAGGCAAAACAGTGGGTTCCACCGGGCCAAAGTGCTCCGAAGCGTCTGAAAACGCAACAATGGGTCGGAAAGGTTATGGCCTCCGTATTTTGGGATGCACATGGCATAATATTCGTGGACTATCTTGAAAAAGGTAAAACCATAACCAGAGCACACTATTCATCATTATTGGACCGATTGAAAATCGAAATCCCCGAAAAATGACCGCATTTGAAGAAGAAAAAACCGCTTTCTCACCACGACAATGCGCCTGTTCATTCATGCTTAGTTGCAAAAGCAAAATTGCATGAAATCGGCTTCGAATTGGTTCCTCAACCACCGTATTCACCAGACCTGGCCCCCAGCGACTATTGCTTGTTCCCTAACCTGAAGAGATGACTCACCGGTAAGCGTTTTTACTCAAATGAGGAGCTCATAGCTGAAACTGAGGCGTATTTTGGAGACCTTCCGATCGAGTACTTTTCGGACGGTATCAAAAAGTTAGAAAATCGTTGTACTCGCTGTATCGACCTAAAAGAAGAGTATGTTGAAAAATAAAACCGACTTTGGCCAAAAAAACGTCTCCGTTTTTCATTTTTTAGGGACTTATCAGACTGCCTAGTATTATTCGCGAATTTGGTTAATCGAGAATTTTCTAATTCGGGAATTTTACAGTGTCGGGAATTTTATTTTTCGGGATTTTTCAATCGTCCCGTTTGATTCAGAAAATACAATAATAATCATATTTATGGAAAAGTAATTGTTTAAACAAATTATATTTTTATACCTTTAAAGAGATTGGTTAAACTCTAAAAGAAATATATCGAAAATATGAAATTATTTAACAAAAAGGAACATAACACATCAATTTTTTTTAAAATGGGATATTTCTGTCTTAATTTTTAGAAATTTGGTGTGTAAACAACAAGCTAATTATTTAAAAAATGACATAATGCTTTCCATAAAATTTACTACTTCAAAAAATAATCAAATATTACATTTAAATTGAAAAATACGTATATTTGTGACATTTTTGGTGAATAAATAATTGTTTAAATAAGTTACATTTAGTTAAACAATTAAGTATTGTTTGAAAAGTCATAAGAAATATTTAAATTGTTCCTCAGTAATTATTTGTATGAAAAAGACGAGAAAAATAGCTAAAATTAAAAATAATACGTAAAAATCTAGCAAATTATTTTTTTTTTTGTAATATTTAGGGCCCTGTTGGGGTGGGATTAAAAATAAATTTTTAAGTATGGTTTTTTTATTTCGTAGACCCTCCTCATTAATACCTAAAAAACTTGGAATGTTTCTATGAAACTCTGGAGCATGAATTCAATTTTTGAAAATACAAAACTTCCTCACGTTAATCAAATGAGTTTGAAATGCCCGGTATCACGTGTTAATATTTGAATGCTGAAAAAATACGGATTTATTTTCTCCGGAAAAAGAAATTTGTTGGGAAGGGGGTGACTTGACCTCTAAGGGGGAAAAATGTTGCAATGCTCATTTGGACTACCCTAGTTATTAGCCTAGTTTTTACGGATCTTTTTTAAACAAATTTTTACGGATCATTTATAAAAATGGCTCCTGTTTCAGGATCCAAAAAAATAGAGAAAAAAATTTGTAACTGAGAAGTACGTACGTAACAATATATTTTTTTAAAATTGTCTTATAAACTTTCCAAGATATCGCTTTCTGAGAAAATCGATAAAAGCAATATACATAATAAAGGCAATATAAAGAATAAAGGCAATAAAAGCTATCAGATCGAGATATACAACGATAAATATTTAAATTAGGGACAGTAATTAAATTAAATTAAATTAAACTACGTGCTTTTTGGAAAAACGCTCAAATAAAACATAAAACCCGCATGAGATTTGCACAAAATTAACATGCATTCAACATTACGCGATGAAGGTAGGAGAAAAACAATCCCAGACAAAAACACTCAAACTACTTTTTCTGTAAATATCACGACTGTACGGGGAAATACGCGGTTATTTGTGACGCCGATCACGTGTGAGAACGATTTTTCGTTTAAAAATTTTATAAAACTCAAAAGTTGCTTATTTCATCACAATGTCGGCTGATATTGGTAATGCGTACAAAAGACTATTCGGCGTATATAAAGAAGTCATCATAAATTCTACCTGTAACAGGAATAACTAGCACATAAGTTTGATCCACCAATCCAAGAAAATTTGTTCTGTATTTCTGGATTTAAATAGGCTGAAAATGATAGTCATCTGTGAACCACTAAATCTGATTACACAAATTATAAACTATCAAGTGTAGAAACCCGCGTAACCATGACATCGCATGTCTACGTTGTGCGCAATACAAATGTTAGATTTATGGACTTTCAAGTTTCAAGTTCACTCAATATAGGATATATTTCCAAATCATTTTCACAACATAAATTTATTCGAAGACTCTGTATTACGACCCCGACAGCAAGTGCTATTGGGGCAGCCCTTAGGTGGTTCAAAAATTCTTTGGGGCATTCTTTTATTAAATTTAAAAATAAATTAAAGAAATTTTGCAACAAACAAAATTTTCTCCATGTTGAAACATGTATTCGCATGGTTTTAAGTACAAATAGGATTTTCCGGTAAAAACAAAAGTTTTGGTGTTTCTATTAGTTTCTAAAAGGACCACTCCAAGAAATCCTTAAATTTTATTAGGTCTTTAAATTCCCTGAATTTTAAAACTTCCTTAAATTAGGTGAAATCCTTGAATTATGATATTTCTGAATTTGTTGAATTCTTGAAATTAATCTAATTTGCTAAATCCCATAAATTTATCAATTACATCACTTCAATGAATTCTTGTAATTCCTTAAATCCATGAAATTCACTAAAATTCTAGATTTCTCTGATTTTTCTGAATTTTCTAAATTCCTGGAATTCTTTATATTCCTTGAATTATATGAATCTCTTAAATTCTTCTAATCACCTGCATTATTTAGATTTTTAGGATATTATTCTAATTCCATGAATTATTTGAAGCTTGGGCTTTTAGATTCCTTAAATTTTTTTAATTTCTTAAATTCTTTAAATTCTTTGAATTCCTTAAAACCCTTGAATTCTTCCAATCCTTTGAATTCATGAAATTAGTCAAATTCGTCAAATCATCGTTAAATTCATTCAAATTACTTGAATTTTCTAATTAGTTAAACTTCTCGAATTTCTTCAGATTTGAAGAAATCTTTGAATTAAATATTATATGGAATATATATTTTTAAAAAAGGCACATCTACTAAAAACTACACTCAAAGCCATGAAAATTAGTTGTAAATCATGATTTCTTTCAATTTTTGTCTGATCGACAAAAATTAGTGGCGCTTTTATAGAGAAGCATTAAGCTTTTTTCCTACAGTCAAATATTGTTAAATTTTAAATAGTAACTTTTTTAACACCTTTATCATAGAGTTGTTTATTTGTTCGTAGACTTAAATTAAAAAATTAATCAATTAAAAGCCGTTCCATTTGAAATGATGTAATTATGAAAACTATAATTTCATATTATTGGATTTGAAGCATTTTTGAAATAAAACGAATTATTTTTACACATGTATAATGTAATTATTTTAAAAACTGTATAAAAATATTCCGATTATTTTATGTATTTGTATCTCGTCCTACCTAAGAAAATTAATTTTATTTTGATTTTAGCACCTAAATTGAATGAAATTTTCAAGTATTTTGTCTATTCGTGAACAGCGACTGAAAAACATTCTTTGCTTCAAAATTTAACTATTTGTTTGAAAGTGTATCTACTTTGTACTTCATCTTCCTGGTTGATAATTCATGATTACAGCTAAAAAATCATTCTTTTAAAATTTTGTTATTATATTATATTTTGTTGATATTTTTCTTACAAATGATTTTTTAACTTAAAGTTCAATTGTTCCATGTTTGCTTAAACGTTTATCTTCTTCAGTTGGAAATTCAAATATTTGGTTGAAAATCTATTCATTTTCTTAGAATAATAATCTTGTTGCTTACTAGTTTACCTTTTAGATTTCGAATTTAACTATTTTGTTGCAAAAAATCTCTGTTGTCGAAAAAGTATTTTTTTTTGTTGTAAAAAATTAATGTTTTGGGTAAAAAATTTAAATATTTGGTGCAAAATTAAATTCTTTTGGTCAATGAATTACCACAAAAGCTATAGTTTTTTGCTAACAAATTAAACTTTTTAAATTGAAGTTTCACTCATTTTATTAACAAAAATCGTCGTTTTGGGTAGAATATTTAATTATTTTAGTAGAAAATGCATATTTTGGGTTAAAAATTAAACTTTTTATCGTGGACATTTCTTTATCATTTGAAAAATCTTTTAGAGTTGAAAAATCAACTATTTTGTTTAAAATTACATTTTAGATTTAAAAATTAGTGTTTTTCGGTCGAGATTAAACCAATTTATTATAAAATTCTTATTTTTTGTTTAATTTCACTTTTTTGAATTGAAAATTCAAATATTTTTTGGTGCAAACTTTAACTACTACACTTTTCATAAAGGATTATTTTCAATGGATGATTCATCATTTTAATTGAAAATTTAACTGTTTTTGCTGAAAATGCCTACTTTTTCGGTGGAAAATTAATTATTTAAACTGAAAATATGATTTTTGGTCTAAATTTATTTATCCAAGTTGGAAAATCGAATATTATCCTGAAAATGAATGTATTACGTATTTCTAAGGTAATCTGTGAGTGAGTTCTTATAATTCTGTGTAATTGTTGAAATGAAAAGTGTGTAAAATTTATTTTAGGCAAATTTATATTTTTTAGGAATGATCTATTTTAAAATTGTTCCTTGTACCTTTCAAACTCGATTTTTTTTCAAATTGCATAACTGAAACTTATAAAGAGAAACATGAAAATACTGAACATCAATTTTAATTAGGTAAATTTTTCTCCATTTTCAATTTATGTAACGCATGTTTTAATTTGAATTTCAAGCTGTTTAATTATAAAGACTGCTTAGAATTATTATTCATTCCTTGAGTTTTCCTACCAAACATTCACAAATTTTTATTAATTTTTTACGAACTTAGATAACATTAAGTACATATTTCTAGATAGTAATATTTCAGACTTCCTACTCTTCTACCTATTCCCCTTTTTAAAGACTTCATTTTCCCCTATGTTGATTAACCTTTCACTTATCCCCTGTTCTAAATTACTTTGATAAAGGCGAACTCAATCAATAGAACACAATAATAAAATTTACAAATTTAGTGTAAAATACCCATTCTTTTTGTTCTAGAATCCTACTGTTTTATTTTTGGTACGAAGTTCATCTCATTTGATGAAACAGTTATATTATTTGGTTGAAAATTCAACTAATTAGTTAAAAATCTGACTTTCTTTCTAAAAGTCAATCATTTGGTTGAAAATTCAAGTGCATCTATTTTTGAAAACTTATCTTTTTGCCTGAGTCATTTCTTCGCGCTTTTAAAATAATTTTTTGAACTAAAAATTCAATTATATTATTTTCAGTTAAAAATATAAGTATTTTACTTGAAAATTCATCATTTTTTGTTAACAACGCAAATGTTTGGTTGAAAATGAATCTGTTTTTTTATGAATTTTAATACTTTTTTAAAATTCGTATTTTTTGGTTGATGATTTATCATTTCAGTTGGAAAATAAACCATTTGGCTGTGAATTCAATTTTTTGTGCAAATTTATTTAATCTTTAAATTCATTCTACTGGTGAGATTCATCTCTTTCGTTGAGAATCAAACTACCTTATACCAATAAAGCATTTCATCAGATAAATGAAATATTGTGCTTGCATAACTATTTAATTTTTTAGTTAAAGCAAATGTTTCATTTGATTATAAAAATTGAAATATTCATTGCAAATAAAAATTTATTAAAAAAAAAACAATTATTTTATGAAAGTAAACATTTATTTATTTGGCTGAAAGAAATTTTACCTTCAATGTTACAGTTCACCCGACCGCACCCGACTAAATACTTCTATAAGCACTAAAAGGACCCCGAGATAATTTTGTTCCAAGCGCAAAAAAGTAGACTTAATATATATTAATAAGGAATCACCTAGGCCAAACAGTCTCAAAATTTGCCCTATAACTGTTGCAAAAGCAACACCCACCAGTATTAACGGTGTTTATTGTCAACAAACCCTCTTGCTAAAATTTGATGAAAATTCGCATAAATGAAAACCTTTATAGCATACTAAATGTGTTTGACATTCCTTATTATTCTATTACACAAGATAAAACTTTTTACTCTGTCATTTTTTCGTACGAAGAGCCATTATTTTTCCACGGAATTTTAAACACTGTATTTTTTGTATATAAATCCACGCCCTCTTTGAATAATATTGCAATTTTTTATGGAAAGCTAGCAAAATGTAATTTATTTATTGTTTTGCTTTTTTATTAGCTTTGTTCAAACAAGGAGAAGAAAATGTTTCAAAATTGAACACAGGCTACATTAGGTCTAAAATTTAATAATATGGCCTTCCTATTATTTCAACTGTGTTGATAATGCTACAGGCTTGAATTAATTCATAAAACATTTCATTTTTTCACGTTTTCCAATTTTGTAACCTTTTTGAATTCAAATAAACATTTCTTAACTAATTTATTTCTATTCAATCTGTACAATTCATCTCGTGATTAGGTTAATTTTCCTAATTTTGTATTAGAGAGACCTCAAAGTACCTTTTCCGTTATGCAAAAAGCGATACAATTAAAAAAACCTTCTTCAGACATTGAAATCCATATTTATGCTTGTTTAAATCAAATAATTCTCTACAAAAATTGCTACACACTTGCAATTTTTAATGAATAATAAAGAAAATATGAAAATTAAAAATGTAGGAAAATAAAAAAAGGTGAAACAGCAACTTCTAAAGATCTTGAATATGTATACATAATTTCGATCTATTGATCTATTGTCCAAAAAAACCTTATTTTTCTTTGATTTGTTTTTCATTTTCACAAAAAAAAATTATAATCAGATGCCTATAATTCTAAGTAATTATATTTATCTGCATCATGCAATTAGTTGCTTTTTGGTACAAAACTAGTAAAAATATCTCATAATAATTTACGATAATTTTAAGATTGTGAAAATTTTTAATTTTTTTGAAACTAGTTCAAACAATGAGAGGGCTAACACAGATTAGGCTACGTTCAGAAATTCATAATATGACCATACTATACCATAATTATATTAATAATAGGCTGTAATATTTCATAATATGTCATAATATGGTTTCATTATATGATTAATATGATAATTTTAAAATGCCATATTTGTTGTATAATGAAATTGACAATAATTTAAGATTTATTAATTTAAAATTCCATTATTACATTTTCAAGCGTATTAATTAATTTTTAAAGAAAAAAGGGAATTTTAAATAAAATAGTTACATTTTTAAATAAGCTCATGAATCTGCGATGAAAAAAATTAATTGCCAACCAGAAGTATAATATTTGATGATTCCGTAACAAAAATTTAAATTGAAAAAAAAGTTTGAATAAAACAAACAAAAAATGCATTTATTACCCAAATACACGAATTTTTTATGTAAAAAATTCGATCAATTGAGAAAAATGAGTGGGTTTTCAAATGAAAAAGATAGATTGAATAGCTACATTTTTAGTAAAGGAAAAATTCATTTTCAAAAAGAAGAATTTTTAAAAAATGTTGCCAACTTTTTAACGTATACATTGTATTTCGTATCGATATTGTTGTATTAATTTTCAACTAAACATGTCAAATTTTTGTGGAATCTTTAGCCTGATAATTAAATTTTTAACCTGAACGTTTAATTTTCTACCAAGAATTAGACAAGTTTTCAATATAATAGATCGATTTTCAACTGAAAAAGATACATTTTTAACAAAAAAGACAATAGAGTATTTTCAGAAAAAGAAACAAGTTTTTAACACACAAAAAAATGTAAACGAGATAGTATATTATAATGTATTTATTTATCTCGCGCTTTGTGCTCGATATTGTATTTACCTCGCGCTACGCGCTCGCACTTTGTCTTTCTCAAATTCGTGCATTCGCATATTCGCGCTCGTTCTTTGTATTTCTCGAACATTTTTGCACAGACCTTTCAAAATTAAAGATCAACGAATCGACAAATGCAATTTTGCGATTGTCAACTCTCTTCTGTTAAAGCTCTTTCGGCTTCAGCGAACACATACTCATCATGTATCTCGTGCATAATACATTTTTTATGTACGACTGCCTGGTATTGGGTATTTAGATTTCGCAAAATAAAGTACAAATTGTATTTATGATAATAACTTTAATATTTGGTTCTTATTTTGCGTTAAATTTCATTTAACCAAAATTTTTTTGGTTGAATAAATTTTGTCACACTTATTCTCGTAGCTTGTATCGCTGTACTCAATGATAATTTTTTTTATTTTTAATGATGTTTTTCACTTTTTCAAAAATAAAACAAAAAATAATTATCTTGCAAAAGAGTAATTTCTGACAAATTTGCTATTCTTTTTTAGATGCACAATTTTAGTCAATCTAACTCTTTTCGCATCTTACTTTGTTTTCCACAAAATGGTGTTATTGTTTATTCATTCGTTTTTTTTTGCATCAAAATTTGAAAAAGTAACGTTTTTCTTTTGTAGACTTTTCTCATATCACGCTTTGTTTGTCGTCAAATGTTAATTTTCGTTTGGTTTTTTGGATTTTGAAAATCCGAAAACTTTGGTAATTTTTATTTTATCATAAAACTAATGTGGATAAATTATTCGTACTTTAATCTGCTAAAAATAGCTGTTACAAATTTTAAATATGAAAAAAGTGGTCTCGACAATGTTCAAAATGATCTAACTTTTTAAAATTACTTTTACAAAAGCTGCCTAACGAACTCGTCCCTTTTTTCATATACTTCTAAAGTGTGCCAAAGGGAAATCCAATTGAATAATTCTTTCAAATGTTACCCTTTTTACAGAATACATCGACAACTACAACGACAACGACAGACTGATGCCGACGTAAAAACTATTTTTTTTACTCGGGGTGTCTCAGAATGTCGACATTTGATGGAATCTGCGATAGTCATTTTTCACATAAAACCAATACCTTCTCATTGTCAGAAAATTTAGTTTAATTTTTAGTTAAACAATTTAATTTAAAGGAAAACAAACTTTCAATCAAAAATATTAATTTTTAACCAAGAAGGTTTACTTTATAACAAAGTAAATAAAATTTTAATCAATTTTTTAATAAAAATTTAAAATGGATTTTTCAAACTCATAATAAAATTTTCTACCAGAAAATCTCTCATTTTGTAGAAAAAAAGGCAAATTTTCCAGGGCATGCTATAAAAAAGCAATTATGTTATTAACCCTTTTATTGGTCTTCGTGTCGATTTTCCAAAAACTTAATTTTTTTATTTAGAATGTTATTTTTCACGATTTAAACAAACAATATGCATCCTACCAAAATATGATTATTAACAAATCCGTGCATTTTTTGCGCAAACAACTTTTCTTTATAAATTTTTCTTCGTATCTGGCGTTGTTTTTCTAAAAAGTTTTATTCCTTTTATTTTAAATATTATTTTTTTAATCTTGAAAAAAATGTCATAAATTTTGAAAATGCACTTACTTTTCACATTTTTATCAAAAATAGTTAGCTAACGAAATTGTTATTTACTTCTAGGTCTTCAGAAATCATACCAAAGCTTAATCCAGTTTGATCTTTTTTTCGAAAGTTATCGTGCTGGTCATTTTGGTTATCAGGCAATGTCGATTTCCTCACGTGAATCACTAAGGGATGTTAAAACAACCCTTAAAATAGTTTCAAACTCTGTTTAGACTGGAATATTTTTTCCTCATTTATGTTGAATTTTTTCTAACTCCAATAGAATGATTAATAAATCTTCCGAGATGTTCGTTTTTAGGAAATTTCGGGGTTTTTTCTTAAAGCTTCAAGGGTTGTTAAAACAACCCTTGAAATAAATATCCACACTTTTTCTGATAAGATATGTTTTCCATGTATTATTTTAAATTAATTTCTGACCCGATTTTCATAATAAAAAAATGTACCATAATTTTTCGATTACACTGTTGGGGTCGAAAATTGAATCAACATATATGTGGAAAACATATTATAGCGGGGAAAGTGTTGGAAATTTTTTAAAGGGTTGCTTTCTCATTCTTTAATGATCTAAGTAGGGAAATCAAAATTTCACAAAAACCAAAAGCCAGGAAAATTTTTTAATTTTCCTATTGAAATCGGAAATCTATTCAAAATAAACGTGAAAAACATATACTAGCGAGGAAATTTCTTAATGCATTTTAAAGGTTGTTTTAACTTCTCTTGAAGATTTAGGAAAGGGAACTGACATTTAGTAAGAAAATAAAACGACAGAAGATTTTCTTAATATTCTGATGAGGACGGATATTAACTTACAAAAAATGGAGAGATCAAGTGTTCACATTTATTTTAAAGGTTGTTTAAAAATCTCTTCAAGATTCAAGCAAGGAAGTCGACATTTCCCAACAATAAAAATTACTAGAGATTTTTTAATTATACTATTAATTAAAAAAATTATTTATAAATGAACTTGGAACATATAACCAGCAGAAAAAGTCGTTAAATTTATTTTAAGGGATGCTATAAAATCATTTGGAAAAATCTGAAGCGCTACCTTGACCCTACTTTTGCATGATTTTCTCAAATTTTTAAATTTTGATTGCAATAATACTATGAATCGCCAAATTGCTCTAAGCACATGACGAGCAGAAAAGAGATTATTTGAAAAGTTAACAGAGTAAGGTGAAATTGATCAGGTGTCTAAATAGTTCTCGTGCTCTCATTTCAAACCAGGAACTTTTGAAAACGTTTTATAGTCGGAGTTGAAGAAATATGATCATACATATTCACATATATACATGCATGCATACACACACATACATATACACACACACACACACACATTTACACATAATATACACATAATCAACAAACATTCCAAACAAACAAACATTAAAAACAGCGTTTTACTTTTTTAAGAATTAATAATTCTGATTAAAAAAATAAGAATAAATGAATTATTTCTTATACTTTAACATAATTTTTTTCTGAATGTACCAAAGATTACTATTAATTTAACAGGCTCATAAAAGTCAAATTTTCAATTCAGGGAGGAAGATTTAAAAAATTACTAAAAACTAATTTTAATTAGAAACATCAAAATTTTTTTGTTCAAAAAATATAATAACTTTGTTCCGATAATTAAAAAAATATATTTCGTGGATAGTCTAGATTTTTTGGTTGAATTTTGAATCTTTTAATTGAATGTAATTGATAAATATAAGAAATTTTATCGAGTATAATTCAACCGACATTACATGGAAAATTTTCACTTTTGTCAACTAATAATTTATATAGAAGGTGAAATATAGAACTGCTTGTCTTCTTTCAAGTTCAAGATGCATGATGAAATATAAATAGAGGTTTTAGTTGAAAGAAGTTTTATTCATAAGTATTTAATGTTTAAAGAATAGTTAGTAGTAATACAAAATTTCGTATAATTTATTTTACCTGTTAATCAAGATTTTTCTTGAGACTAATTTCTAGAAGAATTAATTTTTTTAAAGATTAATCATTGCAAGTTGAAAATTCAAATATTTTTCTAAAAATTCTTTTTTTTTAAATTGAAAAGTATCTTTTTTGAAGATTAATAAGTTAAATTCAAAGAAAAAATTTTCTGGTTAAAAATTAATGTATTTATTCAGAATTTGTTCTTTTTGGTACAAATTTATTCTTCTTGCTTAAAAATTCATGCAAAGACTCTGGATAACCGAGACCTTTAAGAATGAACATGGTCCGGTTACTATCTAAAGCTTTAAGAATTGAAAAGTCTGGTTTCGGAACCGCACCCTTTAGGAATTTCAAGGGTCCAGTCCGGACCCGGACTTTTGAGGAACCCTTCAAATTACGCTCTAACCTAAAAGGTTCTAATCCCTGGTCATTTGCACTATTTTTTGTTTATTGTGAGATGGAAGTTTGTATCAATTAAGACAATTCAACAATGCTCCCTCTGTATAATTTAGTTTGCTGCCTCGGATCATTCATCAATCTGAAGTTAGAAAAATAGCTAAGACGAAAACTAATATTAAATGAGACTATTTATGGGATCATATTAGAACGCACAAAAAGGATCCGGAAATAAAATGAAGGTCTAGTTTTTACTCGGTACGTAATGCTTCGCGACATTTGAAAAAATGAAAGAGAAAAATAAGTCAAACGATGAGCTTGCTACGGCTGCTAAAAACTTCATTAGAAATTACCACTTTTCAGCAATACCAAAGAAGCCTCAAAATAGAGTTGTCCCTAGGTCAGGAAAAACTTTTAAATCAGGTAAAAGTCAGAGATCATAACAAAATTTTGCGAAGTCAGGGAGTTTAAACTATTCATTTGTTAATCATTATTTTCAAAAACAATGATAATTTTGTTGTTGAAGGAAAATCTATTCTGACAAGATACAATATAAAAATGTGTATCTTCAAAGTCCAAGGTTTTTCCAGAAAAATCATCGTTTCTAAAATGTTGTGTTCAATTCATCGCCAA
This sequence comes from Belonocnema kinseyi, assembly GCF_010883055.1. Classification (NCBI taxonomy): domain Eukaryota; kingdom Metazoa; phylum Arthropoda; class Insecta; order Hymenoptera; family Cynipidae; genus Belonocnema; species Belonocnema kinseyi. The sequence goes on along the minus strand of NC_046659.1, from coordinate 83,297,467 downwards.
ATATAATAAATTGTTTACAAAACTTATTTAAGTTAACAAAATCAAGATTAAATCACACTTTTTAAATCTGGACCAAAGATATAAATAAAAATCACCTCATTGCTGAGTAACCATAAAAAATTATTACCCATGCGATCGAAATTACTTCAAAGCTGGATATACGAGATTTAACACGTGGATTAATTTGTTGTGATAATAGTTCTTTTTGGTAACGAAAGATCAAAAACCAATTTACTTTTATTTTGACCTGTTAAAGAATGTTTTGCTTTGGATACATATTAAAAGTGTAAGAAATCTCAGAAGTCAATGGTATCAGCAAAAAGTTTAGAAATTACACTCCCTTTCCTGCAGCAAATATTTGTCTTAATGAAAGACTTTTTTCCGAAAATCTATATTCAATCTTAAATACCTAAAAATACTTAAATGCTGAGTGGATGTACGCCAAGAAAAACATGAAAATCAGAGAAAAGTCCTCGGATTACTGTAAATTAAAATAACTGTCCAGAAGAAGAAATTTAAAATTATTCAATTTTAATTATAGATAGTTCTATTCCATTTACAGTCGATTCTGGGGTAAATATGTTATGAGTTAAGATTCTGGTCTTTGAATATTAATGGTCAGGGAAAATGAAAAATTATTTAGGAAAAAATTAGGGAATTTATAAAAATAGGTTTTGCGGCAACCCTAATAAAATATTCTTATGAATAATTTATTTACTTTCTGTTTCAAATTCATGTTTTCCTGTTATAAAGTCAACTAATATCTTTTGTGGATGAAAATTCAACCATTCCTTTTAATTTGCCTTGTTAATTTAAAAATTCATCGGTTTTAGTGAAAATTACATCTTTCTTGGATAAAAATGTAACTATTTAGTTAAAGATTAATTAATTTTCTTAAAAAGTCATCTTTTCTTTGGAAAGTTTAAATGTTTGCTTGAAAATTGCACAATTTATATTAGTAAAAATTAACTTTTTGTTAAAAATTCATATTTTGGTGTTGAAAAGTAAACTTAAAGATTGCTTCAATGAAAAGTCGACTATTTTTTACTTCTTTGTTCGAGGATTCAATTATTTTGTGTGGGAATTTTGGTTGAACCTCTTTGTCTAAAAATTAATTTTTTAATTAGAAATTCATATTTTTGGGGACAATTTCTTTTATATTTAGACATTTTTATGTGCGGCTATTTATAGTACTCCAAAAGCCAAACAATTTGTCCTAATGACTTTTTTTGATAACCAAATTAACAGATTTATATCGCTTATACAATTTTTAAAGATCATTGAAAATCGAAATTTGAAGCCAAACAATGCGCGATATTAACAAAAGGTAAAAGAAGAACAGCATTGATTTCGGAAAGCCCTACAAAATTATCATGAAAAATTTTTGGATTTTCTTCAAAAATTAAAAAATCAGATTTTTATTGAACAAAATATAATGAAAAATCGAACCTTCCCTTTGGTAGTCAAACTATGCAAAATATGAAAAAAAAATGAATAAGGAAAAATTATGATATAAAAAGAGATCTACAAGTTTGTTAATTATTAGTTCTTGATAGGACGCGTAATTTTATTTATTCGTAAAAAATATCATTAAAAATAAAAAATGCTTACATTTTTAGAAAGACGACAAAAGTTACAAAAAAAGTCATTTAATAAAAATTGTGCACCTAAAACACGTTTACAATTTTTTTATGAATCACTTTTCGCTAGAAGGCGAAGTTTTGGTTATTAAACACCCATCATTTTATAATGGAGAAAGTAGAACATGGGGAAATTTTGGATTTTCGAAAATTGAAATTTATGCTCCAGGGTATCATCAAAACGTGGAAACTTGTTTAGGGGTTTATGAGGAGTATCTACCATATAAAATCGTACTAATAACTTTCATTTTTACCCCCCAGCCCCCTCACCCTCTGCAGTGCTTTAAGTATGACTCAAAAATAAAAAACTACATTTTTACGTATTATTGTTAATTTTTCGCAATTTCGGTCATAATGTTCTAACAAATAATCAAAAATGGACATTTTGAATAACTTCTATAACTTTTTAAATAATGTTTAATCGTTTAAATACATTTAACTTGTTTAAACAATTATTTATTCAAAAAAATATAAAAACAATCGCATTTTCTGATTAAAATGTAATACTTGGCCATTTTTTGGATTAGCAAATTTGTTTAAAGATATTACTCAATCATTTAAACAATTAATTATTATTGATTTATAAAATTTCTAAAAATTGAGCCAGAGATGTCCAATATTTTCTCAAATTGTTATCCTATGCTACTTTTTGTTAAGTAATTACATAATTTGGATGCATTTATTCTAATGTTTAAGAAATCTCTTTTCGTTAAAAAAATTTTTATTTGATTAAACAGTTACTGTTCTCAGTAATATTAAACAAATGAAATAAAATGGACTGAATAAAATTATTTTTCTGATTGTATAATATACAGAAAAGAATATATTAACCATGTTTTAATTCTTTAAACAAACAGAATTTTTCAGACAATTATTTTTCCAACAAATATTTTTTAGATTGTATTCTCTGAATCAAACATAATATTGATGATTTCGAGAAGTAGTACATTCTGTTTAAAACTTCATATTATATTCCCCCACTCTCGAGTCTAATCTTATGCGTGGTGCTTGATGCGAATTATTTTGTTCGCTACGTACGTTGCCGCGCGCGGATCAGTGTTTACAAACATTGAAACTTGATTTTCAGAATACATATTGTGGAAGTAATTATCTCACTTTTGGTTCCAAAAAATTGTGAGCACATCGTTCTCTCGCAGAATAAACTGAAAGATAGGTTAGTATTTACGAATTATTGATAAATCTTTGATTAAATTTGCCATACTTGCGGTTATCTCATGTGGCAAGGAAATTATCATAAGACACACACACGCGCACATTGTATGATTTTGAAATTATTTTATAAGCCTCATTGACAAAGCATATAATGATTTTTTGCACTTTAAAATTGCCTGAAAATACCTAAACCATTGACGGCAACGTAAATAGCGAGCAGAGCAATTCTCGCATGCCGATCGGTCGCGGTCGTGGTAGGGGAAGAGCTCGATCGAGAGTTAGGCGAAGCGGCAAGGTAAGTAGCGTCGACTGTACCAATTTGTGGAAAAATTGGAGAGCCCTGCCTTAATTTTTATACACGTTCTAAATAAACAATAATGAATTTTTTTAATAATTCAATAATGTTTATAAAAAAATATACTACTCCAAACAAAGACCAACTTTAACATTTCAGTCAGCAAATACGAGTATTTTTCACATTATTTGTAAATAAATAATTGCTTCATTGAGTAAAATTTATTTTAAAAATTAAAAATTGTTTAGAAAGTCATAGAATATATTTAAATTGTCCATTAGTAATTATTTGTTTGAAAAATTCAACAGAAGTTGCTAAAAATTGACAATAATACGTACCAATGTAGTTTTTTTTAAATTTTGGTCATATTGGTGGCACTGCAGGGGGATAAGGGTGGGATAAAAGTAAAAGGTAATCTTATGGTTTTATTTCGTAGACATTCTTCTACAATCTCTATAAAAGTTGGTACGATTCGAAGAAAATGAACTGAAAACGAACAGAAATGAAAATAAATAATCTATGCCTTTGACCCTTGTTTACAAAAAAATGCGAATAATATATAATCCGATTATTATTGACTAATAATGAGTCATCTAATCATGTTTCTTGGACTACCCTAATGAACAGCCTTCGCAAATATTTATTATAAATGTATAAATATTTATAGTCATAAGTCTTAAACAATAATGCACATATTATCTTAAATACTAAAAACCATATAGTAAAGGGGGTGGATGGTGATACTTTTTATGGTTAGTTCTAGGAGAGAGTTGGTTGTAGAGTGGGCTTGTAACCTGTATCGTAATTTAAGTACGATCATAAAATTTCGCGATCATTTCATACATAGGGATCTGGGGCACCAGTATTTCCTATACTTCATTACACCGGTTCACTTTTAGCACAGGATTAACAAACAAACAATCCTTTCTTTTCGATACTATATTATACTTATGGGAAACTTTTTAATATTAAATAAAAATTACAAAAAAAAGGTATTCACTTTTTTAGGAACCTGCAATAACGCAAGGGTGCTACGAATACATAGGCCATTTCAAATCCACTCCGAAGTTCTTTATTTCGCTAACTTCATATATTTGAGTTTAAAATATTATATATTAGATTATTTTCTAAGTAAACAGTGTCCTAAACTGTAATAACCATGTAAAAATGTAAACTCAAAGTTATTCTTATTAGTAACTAGGAAAAAATTGCCTTTAGGCTCGTAACCTACAACAATGGGACCTAGGTAATGAAATAATTACAAACGCTGACCTTGAAGCTAACTAATCTATTCATATTTGAACATCCTCCTCGTCTCTTATCTGATACATCGACCTCTGACGAAATTCGTTCCTTTTTTGGAGCGGCGCCTCGTGTGAAACAAAAAAATATTTCATTAGGAATGTTTTGATACAGGAAGAAATTATTATTATTATTTAAGTAGATTAAATATTGTGCGCCACATTAGTTGCCCATTTAAGCGGTTCTTAAATGCATTTGATTTTCTTTCCTTCAAATTCTCATGAATATTGCCCCTAAATTCGTTCGAAACTACCAAAATTAAAGCTTTTTTTATGAAAAAAATTAGTGGTTCCCAATTCTTATGAAGTTCCGAACGTGTTTTCAGTCTCAAAGATTGGGGTTTGCAAGTCTTTTGCGCTTTGCGCTTATAATATTATTGTTCAAACGATTGATTATTGCTCATAACTATCTTTTCTAAAATAATTTCTTGAAACTTTTTTTCTGAAATTTATAACTTTGCCTTTATTCTTGGTTACAAATAAATTAGAAATAAACAAATTATAAATACAAAGTAGGGAGAATAATTTCCTAAGCATTCATCTTCTTTTTTGTAAATATATTTTCCGAAATTAAGCAGATATTTTAAAATTGATATCTGACCTTAATTTCCTTTTTACTAGAGATGAAAGTCAAAAAAAAATAATGACTAGAAGTTACGTTGTTCCATTAAATTTAATAATGCAATTTAATTCAAAACAAAATGTTTACAAGTCATTTACATACCTACTCCTCTCTCACCTATATCGAATTATTCTATCCTTTATTTTTATCTTTACAGTAAGATAGACTTTTAATTTAAATTATTATTTTTATTAATAATATTCTAAGCATTATATTGGTTCATTTTTATTTATTAATTGTCCATAACTAAAAAGTCAAGTCAAACTAAAGATTTCAGCAGAAAGCGCAATAGTCCAGCAATACTCTAGGAATTAATAATAATGAAGAATAATGAATCGTTGAAAAAATATGTTTGTCAATCTAATTCGAAAGTAAAAAAGGGGAAAATTTTAGATAAGACTGCAAATTTTTGTTTTGGATTTAAATCATTTTTCCCCGCTCTAACAGAAAATTTGAAAATAAGTTGAAATTTTCGAAAAACCTCGGCCTTCTCTCTTTCTTCCTGAAGGAAATTTCTATAATTAACGATAAATTATTTTAAAAGTTACATAAACAACTCAGTATTAGTCTAAAGTAATATTTTATGTATTATTGACAATTAGTATTTTTTAAAACCCGCAAAAAATCATATTTAGCCTTAAAAACTAGCTAACCCTAATTTTTCACTTATACGATTTTTTCAGGATCCTATAAAACAGATTTTTAAAAAGGCATTTTATTTTTTTGTTCGATTAGAATAAATAAACGGGGGGAAATGTTGGAAAATGTAAAAAAAAACTGATTACATTTTATGTCAAGTTTCATTCATTTTCCTGAATATTGAAGCTCTAAAGCTTCCACGAGACCTTTAAAACATAGATTGGGTATGTGTCGGGTTACTAACCGGGTGACCTACTAAAAATCAGCCTTGACTCTACAAAGTGATACCGCTGTCAAGAATAGAGATACACACAGTTTTTTAACCTTCGGGAATTTATTTAATTCTGCGTTAAGTGATCTCAAGTTGAAGTAATTTGGCATTGTGTGTACAGATCCATCACGCGAGAAAAAGAAAAATTAGAAGCAAATAATAGCAAAATAATTTATGGCAAATATAGATTTTTCTATTGGTCGACCCATATATAAATTTAAAAAATGTGATTGACTAAACGTAAACCAGCTGATTCACAAATTTTCAGTGACTTTACAGAAGGATACTTTCATATATTTTTGTTCAAACATACAAATAATAAATATCCTAGTGGTTAACTTTTATCAACGATGAATCATTGTGGAAAAATGGTTCTCCAAAGAGAGCAGCCAAAATATAATAGAAACGAAACTTTACTGCTGTTTGCAACAAAAGAAATCTTATGTTATTTCCTGAAATCCTAAAAAATTTAATAATGCACCTTGAGAGATTTTTAAATTCCTTTAAATCATTGAAATCTCGGAAAAAATCTTATAAAATAACTTATAATATTTTTAATTATCTTAACTTATTATAGATCCTGTATAATTATTAAATATTTTTCAAAATTATAGGAAATTATTTAAAACACAATGAAATTATGTTCAAAATCTGTAATAACATTTAAATCCTTGTAAATTTTCTGAAAATTTGGAAATTTATTAAAATTGGCTTAGAAGTTTTTAAATACCAATAAATGATTTTTAAATCATTTAACATAAACTATTTTAAAGTATATTTGAAAACCTTTGCCCTAAAATATTTCTAAGGGAAAATTTCAAAATTTCGAAAAGAAAATTATTCACACATTTACAAAGACTATAATTTTTGCGTCTATTTGAATAAAATTACATTTTTTCATTCGAAATCAAAATTTTGCTTAAATCGGGGAAATACATGCTGTATATTCCTTTAAAAAGATAACCTATTCCGTAGCTAAGAGAATTTTTAACTTGATTTGTAGAACCTGTCTGATTTTGAATTGATTACGATCCCTTGGAATTTGTTTAAAGCTATTAGAAATTACTTTGACTTTTATAAAACACCCTAAAATCTTCTAAATCCTCTAAAATCTGTTTAGATTATTGAGATCCATTGCAATTTTCTTTCAATCTTTTAATATACTCTACAATATTTCAAATCCTTTGAAATCTTACAAAATCTTTTGCAAACTGTTTAAAGGTCTGGAAAATACCTTTAAATTTTGTCAAACACCCCACAATATTTAAAATCCTTTGAAATCCCTTCAAAATATTTGAATCTCTATAAAAGTGCTTGGAATCTTTTCAAAACCGCTTAAATATTTTTAACTAATTGAAGAAAAATTCAGAAATAGACAGAGATCTGAATTTAGTAGTGGTTAACCTATGGTTACTTTTATTTGGAAAAAGTGACTAAAGTGATCTTTTCATTAAAGTAAAGTAATTAAAAATGACGATTTTTTTTATAATCCTTGAATTTTTCTGAAATACAAAGTTCCCGGACTTTTTGTTCTTACAAATTTTAACCTTATTGCCAAAAATAACTCTATCAGACCGTTTCCTAGTAAACAGAGTGGGGCTTCGTGGCCTCATAAAAGACGTTTAATTAGGTTTTCGACAATTCCGTGACATGCACTTTCCTTTACGCCAAATTAACATGCAGCAACATAAAGTATTAATAACTTCATTTTTCAAATCGTAAAATCAATAATTATTTATAAACTCAATCTCCTTCACCTCACTCGCGACCTTAACATACTCCCTTTCTTTTTACCGTAATCAGCTGTAAACAAGAGACAATATACAATATAAAAGCTTCTGACACTCATCAGATTCTTATATTTAGTTTCAAAGTAGTAAAAAGTTCAAACAATTTCAAAGTTAAATCGCCATAGATCAGACACAAGTGATTGTACTCTGACATACGTCAAAAATGAAATCAATTAAACTGATATTCGTTCTGATATTATTTATAAAATTGGTCACCAATGTGGAGTCAATGTGGAAAAAGCCATGGAAGGCTCTTGGAAACAAAAAAAATAAAGATCCACAGCAACAGCAGCAGCAACAACAACAACAAGAAACAGAAAACCCAGCACACCCTCTTGCGATGGTGGTACATGGCGGAAATACAGCACCACCGCCTCACGGATATGGACAACCAGGATCATTTCGCGGCATGGGAGTATCAGAAGAGTTTGATCATGAATCATTTCATGGTGGCGGATTATCACATAATGGAGGATCACCATCACATGACTCATTTGATGGAGGATCAGATCACGAGTCTGAATTTTCACAAGGTGGGGGACCATCATCACACCCTTCACCTTATGGCGGATCAGCTCACGTACATCAATTTAACGGAGATATACCTGGCGGACCTGCACCTGGCAGATTTGCACCTCAGAGACCACAATCTCAGGGACCTCAGGGACCTCATGGGCCTCAGGGACCTCACGCATATCAAGCTGCAGCAAATTCATTTGGCGGACATTCAAATAACGGATATCCACCTAATGCGGGAAATCCGCCTCACGCATTTCCACCTCAAGGAGGTCCACCTCAAGGAGGTCCACCTCAAGGAGGTCCACCTTACGGAAATCAACTTCAGACACGTCCACCTTTCGAACATGCACCTGGGGCACATCAAAATAACGAGCGTCAAATGATTGTAGCTCAAAAGATAGAAAATATGCATTTACAATATCCAAAACCTTTCAATTTGGGTCTTGACCGAGAAACACCTACGGAAGTAATAAATGTTTGGGAAAACGGACCTATAATGGAACAAATGTTCACTGGTCCAGCAAACCTATACAATGGTCAACGTACTTATGGAGCATTTTCACAACACGAAACACCTATAGGTGTCCCGACGCCTTTAAGAGTTCTAAAGCCCGATACAAGGCTTCAAGCACATGCTTATGTTAATGGTATTCATCATGTCCAATTCTCTATTCGTGCCCCCCACGGAATAAAAGTTTCTCGAATCGCAATGCAGAGTAAGCTATACGCTGATTCTCATAACGAAAGAGTTGAGCAATTTGGCATGAGTAAAAATGGCGATGCCGTATTCTTGAATATATGGAGTGAAAAGGGTCGTGAAATATTTTGGACGGTACAGTTGTACACAGACTCTCCAATAGCTAATCATCCCATGGGAGGAATTCCCGGCCAAGGCCCAATGGCTCATCCTCACGGCGGAGGATATCCCGCCCAAGGTCAAATGCCTCAAACTCCCGGCGGAGGATTTCCCGGCTATGGCCCAATGGCTCATCCTTCCGGCGGAGGCAATCCGGGCTATACTTCAACGGGTCAATATTCCCACGGAGGAAATCCAAGCTTTGCTCCACCAAGTCATTCTTTCAACGGCGGAATGGGCAACCATGCTGAAGAAGACCCTTACTCTCAAGCAGGAATGCATTACACTGCTCCAGACAATAATCATTCCACCGGAGGAGGAATGTCCCACCACAATTCAGAACATGACCATTTCTACGGAGGAGGGTCCTTCCATAATTCTACTTATTACTAATGAAGATCGTTCCGATCAGTATGAAACAGGCCCTAAACACAACGTGTTCCTTACGTATGTTTTGCTGTTGTGTTTTGAGGCTGTGTTCAAGCTCTTTAACAAAGCTGACAAAGGTATCGCGCAAGCGACTTTGTGTTCTTTTTGCCTTGTATTTTCGACTTTTCGCAACTGATAAAAAATCAGGTGTCCTTTTTCTAATAGAAAGTGTTTGAAAAATCTTTTTTTTTATTACAAAATATATAATAGCGCATTATTTTCACCCAAATGGTGTATCTGGATTATTCAAAATTTTACGCCTTTTATTAATTCAAACTTTTTTCCTTGTGGGCAGGTGTTATATATTTTCCTCAGGCATAAAATTTACTACCTTGCTGTCACTTGCAAAAGATAAGTATAATATCGTGAGAGAGCATATTCTAATATGGTTTCCCGTGAAAACCCAAAAAATCAATGCTTTTGACCTTTGTTTACAAAAAAATGCGAATAATATATAATCCGATTATTATTGGCTAATAATGAGTCATATAACTGAATCTTAAAATTCATCGTATTTTGAAATGTTGTGCACTCATACACATAACAATATCGTTACGAAGTAAAGGCAACCTTTCAGTAGACAGACAAAATCGCATTTTCAGTGAACAAATGTCAAAAGAATTGAATTTTGGTTTTTTTACGGGAAACCGTTTTAGAATATTCTCTATCTCGTGACTTTATACTTATGGTTTTGAAGTGATCAGCAGTGGTTAAATTTTATGTTTAAATATATAATGCCTGCACTTACTGCACTCGCCAACTTTCGATGTTTTTTCTTACGAAAAAAAGTTAGAATAAAAAAAATGTTAGTTGTGTTTTCTCGGAAAAAAAGTTTAAATCAGTGAGATTAATAAAATAATAAATAATCTAGATATATTATTAGGGTAGATATAATATGCTCATTAATATTTTACAATAAAAAATTGATTTTTTAATTAATTTCTATTGGAAAATGTACTTGAAATTTTTTACTAGTAGTGCAAAGTCGAAAATACAAGGCAAAAAGTACACATTGTTACTTCCGTAGGACGCCTTTGTTGGCGTTGTTAAAGAGCTTTTGAGTGATTCGTATTTATTTCTACTTGCACTATTATATGCGTGAAGTGTTCAATTTATTTTACCATTGTTTTAAGGTTTTTAATTTTGTGATTATCCTACATTTTCATCTATACAATATAACATGATATTTCAAATGTGTTTGGCGATGGTAGTTTATATGTACTCTGATATTTATTTTTTTCTAAATATACATCCCGTTTTAAAATAATTACTTCTGTCTCATTCTTTACTATCACAAATGCGGATATTCCTTCTTTCACCATTTTCTCAAAAATTAAATTTAATAAATTGCTTTACTTAAAGTTATAGTACCTTTAACACATATACAGATTTATTTGATTTTTTTAATCTCATTATTTTAAAACTGAAAGATTATTTGTTTATATCGCAACGTTTATTTCGAATTACACCCAACATTGAAGGTAGTGTACTTTCTCTAATTATCGATAAAATTATACTAATTCAATTAAGGAACAATGAAACACTGAAAATTAGTAGAATATTACTATTTGGATTAGTTAAATTATTTTATAATTCGATAATGGTAAACTACTAAATCCTTTGTGAAAATATGTGAATTTAATTAGATTGAAATATATTAATCAAAATGCCAAGTCTAGGTTCACAAAAATTCGATGAGCCTAAAACAAATGATTTCAGTCTATCTAGAAAATACGTAATAAAAATAAGATTGTACAAATGGGAAACGTGACAAACAGAATATTGTTAAAAAAGAGCGCAATCAGGATAGATGTTGTGCTTTTTGCTTCACCTTATAATTCGAAAACGAAAAAAGAAGAAATATTTACACATTTAATCTACTTCAAATAACAACAGCACACACCTGAAGAACATCACCCGTATATTATTCTGTATCAAAAAGAATCAACAAGGAAAGTTCACTTAAGGACTATTAACTGTAATCACTAAAGATTTAATCAATATTTTTTCAAATTGACTTTGGTGAACTAAAATTCCTATTTTTCTATTATTACATACAAAATGGAGAAATACGACACTTTTATTAATTAAATACCTAATTATTGCTAAAGGATTGTCTTTTTCAAACACTGACAATTTTATTTTTTACATGAGCATTTGAAAAAAACGGAGGCGGGGGTCAAATTTTACAAAAATCTAATACCTTTTCTGTCGAGTAATGTCAATAATAGCCAGAACTTGTCCGAAGAAAATCACTCTCTTACTTTAAATGATATCTTGTTTCTAATGTGTAAGGATTTGTTAGCATACGAGTTACACTACAATATCTTATATTTAAATTTGAACTATCTTCATCGCCTCAAAGGAGCATGGAAATTATTATAAATAGCAAATGGCAAATTTATTAATGTAATTTAAATTTGTTTTTTAAGTAATTCTCAGAAATTTCATGCATATAAAACTAATTATTAGTAGTTTAATTCGCTGTATATATTGCAGCCACCTAGTCAAATTAAAAATTATTAAATATAAACTTTCTTTTTGACAAATATTGGTAGTGTGGAAGTTTCTATTTTTTTCTACAATTTGTTACCTTATAATATTGTAACTTAAGGGTATATCCTAAGTAGCAGTGCCTCAATAATTAATATGAGCGACTATTAGGTCAATGTTTTTTATCTCCTGTAATTAATTTTATTTATTTAAAAATTACTTTAAAAATAATCGTCTTATTTAACTTAAAATTAAAAACACTATTATTTTGGGATATGATGAAATAATGCATTGTGAAAGCAAATAAAAATGGTTAAACCAATAACAACTTACTTCAAAAAGTCATATTTAGGCTACATTTCATAAATAAAGATCAATTTATGAAAAAATATACACCTTTCAGGTTCTTCAACTAGAGCACAGGCTTCTTAAAATACCCTAAATTTGCGATGTAATAAAAAAGACAAATTTTTAGAGAAAAAATTTGTTTAAATAATGAAAAAGTAATTTAAAAATACAAAAATAATTCAGTTTATTTATTCGTAAAGATTTCTGAGAAAATGAAAAAAACAATAATTAAACCCAATGTTCTGCAAAGCCTTTACTGTACTTGCATAAAGTAGTTTTTGAGACACCAAAAAAGGTATTCAGGGCATTTAAATAAAAAATTAGGAGTAGATTCATTTTCCTACGAGAGTTTCCATAGAATAGTAAATGTATTGCATATACGCTGAAATTCAGGCCGTGGACACTGTCTCCTTATATTAAGAAAAAATAATGAACAAGGACCTTAATGACTTTAACACTAATTTATCTATTTATATTTAAGTATCACACTCATTTTTCATCTACAATACCTTGACCTCTGGGACAATATATTTATCATCTAGAATGAATTTGTAGTTTTTTAGAGCAAGTTTCATAAATTAATCAAGACAGCGACTAACGTGATTTAACAAATCAAAAATAGCCGCAATAAAATGTATCGCTAATCATGAGAAGCAAAGAGGAAATCTTAATTTCGCGACTCATAGAAGCTACTTGTACCTTGAAATTAGTCAATCAATTATTACTAATTTTTCTATATTTATGTATGGTAAAAAGAAGCTGTAGAAAGTGATGACAATTTAAAACTATTTAAACATTTTAAATTTACTTTAGCAACATTTGGTTCAAATTTAAATATAAGATATTGTAGTGTAACTCGTATGCTAACAAATCCTTACACATTAGAAACAAGATATCATTTAAAGTAAGAGAGTGATTTTCTTCGGACAAGTTCTGGCTATTATTGACATACTCGACAGAAAAGGTATTAGGTTTTTGTAAAATTTGACCCCCGCCCCCGCTTTTTTCAAATGCTCATGTTTTGTGTGAATCTGTATGTTTGTATCACAGAAGAAACAGGAGATAAATTTTACATCGATTTCCGACGAAAGATTCTCTTCAACAAAAATTAACTTCACAGGATAATTTGTAAATAAATATCGGTTAAACTTTCTTTGCTTTTCCACGACAAACACATGTTTTTTTAAAGAGGCGAAGTTGGCTACACAAAACTTTTTTGCTCTAAAAATTTTCCTGCAACAAGTTTTATTCTTAGTTTTTTCTGTGATGTATACATGTATGGATGTCCGTCTGTGCGCATGATTATTTTCGAGAGAATTGGCAGATTGGATTTGCCTTTGGTATACGCATTTAGGGTCGGTTCCGCGAACCTCAGTTAAATCATTGGTTAACTGACAGCGGGTTAAATATAATGCCATACTTAAGGCCATGTGACGAGAGGGTCACGTGACCAAACTTGGTCTTCAATTTTTCTATCCCAACTTACGTCTAAACAAAATGAAGTATCGCTCTGAAAGTTTGGGAAACTAAAGAGAAGGTAATAAAGTCAATGTCTCTGCTTTATTCCGGTGGAAATTAAAAAAAAAATTTTTGAAGAAAATACCAGTAGAAGTTTTCTTTCCCAACTTACATCTACACGAAATGAGAGATCGTTTTAATAATTTGGCACGATAAATTGAAGGCATGCAAGAATGTGTCACTGTCATCAAACCCTGGAAACAATTTGCGCAAAACAACAAAAATAGCTCACGAACATTATGCACAAATAATGCAAAAACTAATGTTTGCACTTGAAATGCAAATAAACATATGTGGTCTGGTATACGCATGGACATAGGAAACAAGGGACTAGGCATGCCATCCTAACCTTGGCGAGCGGGGTTGAATCCACGGGAGGGGGGAGAGTTCCATGAGTGGGAAGAGCCGCCATCTTACGATGTGTCATTTGATTATGCGCATGAGCGTTTTTGCCGAAAAACTGTGCATGAAAATATAAACATGAGACGCTGCCATGTTTGTCGCGGGACATCAAAAGGTGGCGGAGCTCCCCCCTTATTGCATCACCCCCGCAATGTCATGCCTACTCTCTAATTTTTTCATGTAGTCCGGTCAGTTTGGACGTGCATATCTCAAAGAAAAAAATGGCACAAAAAAATGGTACATGCTATGCGAATGTGTCTTTGTTTTTGAATCGATTGCATGCTCAGTGGTTATTGTGTAAAAATGTGGTGAGGAACTGTCATCCTTTATTCGACGAAAAGCACCGAAATAATGCTCTTCAAGAACATAGGTCAATTTTGACAAGCTCCTATATTGTCAAATTTGAGTAGAAAATTTCGATTTTTTTATATTTATTCTTCAAAGCCTTGACAACTAATATCTTTTTCAGAAATTTTATATTTTCATAAACGTGGCTATAAAGTAGTTGACAAGAAAAAAAAAATATCTTTAATACTATTGCACCTACCGCAACAAGCCAAACCCGATAATGTTTGCAATATGATAAGTATTAACACCATATAAATAGATTGCATGAAAACTATGTTTAATAGAAATAATAAGTATTTTAAATGCTGGCATATTTCAACTAAAATACAATAGCTCCTTTGTGTAAGCGATAGTGCCGCCTCTTTCGTTTGCCACTCTGCGGGGTTTTGAAAGCAGGGTCGTATCTACTCTGGGCGCACTCTAAGTGCACATGTTATCAACTGCCGGATAATATTATTATTATTATTACACCATTAAGCCATTTCCCTTTCAGGGTAGGCGTGACTCACTCGGTAGGGGAAAGGGGTAGTGTGTGGAAGGGATCGAAATTTTTCAGATTGATCCAGAATTCTCGTGCTATTTAAGTAAATAACACGTTCGTACCGCAACACTGCTCCGACCCAGGTTGCTGATCAATCTCTCTAGCAACCAGCCCAAGCAAATAACCTCACGAAGTCGTTATGTAAGGTTCCCCACTTGGGTCCATTAGTGGCCAAAGTCTTTTGTTTCAGGCTTCATTCACTCTGCTGACACTCTTTTTATTAACTATTTGCCGCTATACTTTTCTGTCCTGACATACTTCTCTAGATTCTTTTATGTCCATGCATTTTTTATGCAGGCCCTTCGTGTTTCTGCGACTTCTTATGTCTCTTCTAACTAGGGTCTCATTCATAGATTCTAACCATTCTTTCCGCGGTCTACCTCTGGGCACGCTGCCATTTACTTTACCTTGATACACTTGTTTCGTTAGTCGTTCATTTGGCATTCTCTCAACATGTCCGAACCATCTTAACCATGCGTCTACTAGCCTCTCTTCTGCACCACATTCTTTTAGAATTGTCTCGCTACTTACTTTGTCCATCAGGGGTTTCCCACATATTATGCGCATGAATGTCATGTCGATTGCGTTAATTTCACTCTTATCTTTTTCTTGATAAGTCCATGTCTCGCTACCGTATAGTACTGTCGGTACAAATATGGAATTATGTATCGCCATTTTAGCTTTATTTGATATATTTTTACTTCTGATAAGGGGACCTGCGAAACTAAAATTACACATATCAATACGCAATAGAATAATAAGAAATAATTTAAAAAAAGGCATTTTTGAATTTTTCAAATTAAATTGAAAAATATTTTAGGATTCGTGAAAACAGCAAATATATATTTTTTAAAATAAAAATCAATAATAATTTGTAAGGCTATGCATTTCTTGCAAAGTTTTCTAAATATTTTATACTCAGCATGGTTTAGATTGGCAGTGTAGCAGCAATTTAACCGGTACTCTTTTCGAACTTGACCTGCTCCTTTGTTAAAGCTAAAAGCTTATCAGAGTCCCAAATTGCCACATGCTTATCGTAATCTTATTGAATTTCTACAGATGTCTCTGTCATATTCCATTGTTAATGAATAATATTTCAATTTAAAATCTAGATATTGGTATTAAAACTGTGTTAGCATTTGGATTCTATTAAGTTATTCATATCATTAATGTTATTGTATCAATTGGAATTAATGATCAATTATTATTCATTTAATTTTCAATAAGTAGGGACTTAGTGTCTTATTTCAGTTAAAAATAATGACTAGCAATGTAATGTTTGTGAATAATTATAGATTAATTATTAAGTAGTACTTATTAATTTTTAATAAATTCCTCGATTGCTTCAATAATACATAATTAGTTATTAGATATGTATTATTTTAATAATTATAACAATAATAATGATTTAATAAATTTATAATTATAACAATTTCATAATGAATACAACATGAAACATTTTACACTTTAATTATTGTTATTATGATTAATTATCATTAAATATTTATTAAATACTATTTATTTAAAGAATTTCAACGATCCTGATAAAAAATCACTGAAAAAAATAATGGTAAATAAAATTATTTGATATTTAAAAGAAAGTTACAATGAACATTACCTATTTACTAGTTACTACTTAATAATTAGGATGAGGCACTGACGAAGAAATTTAAACCAAAACTAAAGGCGTTACGAGGAAGTAGTATTTTTAATAGTACCAGTAACAAATGAAGCGTACGAAGAATAGTATTCTTATATTAAACAAGGAAAAGAGTTCACAAATCCTGTCCCATCTCATATTATGTTTATGGGCAGGTTCAAAGGGCAAAGCATGTCCCTTTAATTTATCATTATATTATCCACGAAACAGTGAGAGGAACACTCCATCAATGGACGTGGGCCTAGTTTAGGAATCAAATAAATCGGACCATCCGGCTAGCAGTACGTGTGTATAGCAAACAATGTTCGAGTTAAAAGGGGTTAGTAATTAATCATTTGCATAGTATGAAAGAAAAAAAATCCCCTCCACAAAAATATAATTATTAAGAACAATGCAAAGTGATACATATCAGCGCTGATAGGGCGGGGTGCAGGTGTATTATGTGCGCGCTACACAGCCCTGAACTGAGGAACCAGAAGCTGCGTGCTACTGTACTTCAAAGCCCGCCTGCTTCTTTGAATGTACCGCTACACTTTAATGAAACAAGCATCCTCACTTTGTCATTATTATTCGAACGTTTTTATATGGTGTTAATTCTTATACTTTTGCAAACATTAACAGCTTTGGCTCGTCGCGGTAGGTACAATAGTATTGAAGATAATTTTTTTTCTTGGAAACTACTTTATAGCCACGCTTATTGAAATATTTAATTTTTGAATAGGATAAAAGTTAAGGCATTGAAGGATAAATAAAAAAATCGAAATTTTCTAGGCAAATTTGACGATACAGGAGCTTCTCAAAGTTGACCTTTGTTCTCGACGTGCATTATTTCGGTGCTTTTCGGCAAATAAATGATGACAGCTCCTCACCACATTTTTGCCCAATAACCATTAAGCATGCAATCGACCGACTACATGAAAAAATTAGAGAGTAGTCCCTTGTTTCCTATGTCCATGGACATACGCACCAGTCTGGTGTCAGCAGTGTCAGAGCAGCGAGTAGACAACTTCGAGCTTCTAGGGGTCTGTGGGTAAAGCAGATTGCATGATTACCGTCAGAGAAAGTTAAAAGTCAAACTTCTGCTGTAAAACCTAAATGTGTCCGTCGATAATCATTATTTGCAAAAATAAACCTTTTTCTTCCTCTAACTCTTTGCAAGACCACAAATGATCCTTAAATATTTATTAACATTTCCCGAAAAATATTTGAACTTTTATTTTTTAATATGGGTGAAAAAATATTGATCTTAGGGCTGTCTTGATAAGCTGTTATACTCATCACATGGCCGTAAGTGTCGATTATCATGTCACGCGTTCCACCACGTTTTTGGAGGTCCCAGTGATCTAACCAGATAGTCGTTTCGAAATAACTCCTATTTTACTTTTAACCATTCCCGTGATTGGCTACTTGTCGGTCGAGTGAAAAGCAAAGCAATATGGCCGTGCGCGCCAAATTCAAACAAGGTACACTCCACATTCGTGACCACACTAACCTAAAAAAAGTGAATTTGTATGTGTTCTTTGTTCGTGTTATACTTCTGTTTTATTCTTGTTATATGTGATAAGATGGAAGAAAATAAAGTGTTATCGCCTAATTTTCCTCCTAATGCTCCTTTTATTTGATTCAGCAGATCTTTTATACAAGCTTTTCTTAAGCGAAATCTCGTTTGCAGCCCCATGCCACTTTTCTGGAGGGCTGTGGAAAATATTTGTCATGAGAGTTGACGGTGGCCGTGTGGCGGCGCCAGCTATGCAGTTGGCCAAGTATTCAAATATTGCACACCGAAAGTGTTAAAAAATGTCTTTCAAATGAAAATTATTTTCTAATGGTTCTGGGTGAAAGATAATAATCTTTAAGATTTTTTATTACATTCCTGAATAAAAAATAATTAGCGAAAATCGTAAAATTCACTGATTTTAGACGTCAATCCTAATTCATTTCTACCAACCACAAAAAATCATTATACTTGCGCAATCAAATTACACATATAAATATTTGCGTAATTTTTAAATATCCGAAAAGAAAGTAGTCTAAATTTTATAACATTTTTTATCATATTATATAATACATATAACATAATATTTATTTTATTTATTAATTTAAATTCATTTTGGATTTTCAAATATTTTAATGAACAAATTATGTGTTTTAATGAAAACAATTTGCTTCCTTGTTCAATAATATCATAAGTTATTTCAAGTTCAAAAAATGAACCTTGTTAAAATAATTTATAAAATGGAGAAAAATATTCTCATGTTAATTATAACTAATTTTGGAAAAGAACTCGACGTGAACTTTTGATAAAGATATTTCGGGTTTTCTTTATTTGACAATAACAATTTAGAGTTTAATGTTTTCTTTTTTCTCTGTAGGTAAAAGTTGCAATTCTTATTTAATCATAATGCTGTATCGCTTATTTTATTCCTTAAAAGATTTTCTGCAAATCTCATTGGCAGTTTCTATTTTATTTTTTAATTATTTATAAAAACCTATTATTTACAAAAATAAAGATTTTATAATCCCTAAATGAAAATTTTTATCTAAAAACGTATCGATGAGATTTGCGGAGAATCTTTTCAGGAATAATATAAGCTCTACATCATTTTATTAAATAATAATTGCAACTTTTACCTGAAGTGAAGAGAGAAAAACATTAAACTGTAAAAAATGCTCTTGAATAAACATTAAAAATTGTAAAATATTTATTTTAAAAGTTCACAACAAGTTTTTTTTTTTTAAAACCAGTTATAATTAAAAATAAAATATTTTCCTCGATTTTATAAATCATTTTTAATAACGCTTATTTTTTTAGCTTGAAATAACTTTAGTTCATGTTTAATTTAAAAACAAGTATGATTAAAAATCCCTTTCCCTTTTAAATCTTAGACTAAATTTCATGAAAATAGTTATGACGAAAAAAATTTTGAAATCAATTCATTAACATTAATTAAATTTTGTTGACTATGAGTAACTTTAGTTCATCTTTTCAAGCTTGAAATTTTTTTAAACTACAATTTTTTTAATTCTGTAAAATAAAAATAAATTACCCTAAAATCTTACAGAAAATAACTTTAAATTTTACTAATAATCTAGAGAATATTGTTGAACTTTCTAAGAACCTTTGCAAATTCATAAAAACCTGCTCTTTTACAAATGGTATTCTACAAATGGTATTTTACAAAATGGTATTCTCTTGAAACCTTCCTTAATTTTAATCCAGCTTCCTGTTTAAAAATCTTCAACAATCAACATTGAATTAATGGAATTTTCCACAAGTTAAAAATAAGTTGGAATTGTTTGAATAGTTGAAAATATTTATTAAGTATAATAGAATTTTTTGTAATTTTGATTCGATTTTCATTTAAAATCCCTTCTTCAAAATAAAGAAATCATTAAAATGTTAACAGGAACCTTAGGACAATTTTATTCTTCCACGATAAGTTTTATTCTATTTATTACATTAAAGTCATCCAAAACTGTAAAATAATTGACATCTTCATTAAGTTATTATTTAACAGACATAATTTAAACATTTGAAATGAAAATAAACATTTATTAATTATTATTTTCTGTAGATTCGATGAAACAAATTATGATCAATAATTCAAAACCTGAATGCACTGATAGACGTGAATAAATCAATGTAAAATGGATAAAATAGCAATTTGGAAATTATTTTGAAAACTTGTTTCCTATGTTGCGATTCCTTATTTAAAATGAGAGCCTTCTGTTCATGTTTAATTTAAAAACAGTTATAATGAAAATTCCCTTTTTGTCCTAAATCTTAAGCTAAATTTCATGAAAAGAGTTATGCCCAATATTCACAGTTAATATTGGTAATAAAATAATATTTTTGGAAAGGGAACAACTCTAAAAACATAAAGATATACCTATACAATTTATATCCAACACCGTTGCTACAAAATTACAATTTGATATCGTTTCTCAAAATAGCATTTGTCATTATTTAACAATATTTAGATCATTTGGTGGTTTGAAGAATTGAATTTCGTTAGCTTTGTCCTGCTCCCGATTACTTTTTTATCCCGATTTACAATCAAAACAAACGCACTTCACGATTTTTGTTCAAAATTTTAACACTGCGGATATTTAATATAAAAGCAGTTTTTTCAGTTTTCTTTCGCTTAGAAAATGAAAAATGTCCAAAAGATCACTTAAAATATACAAAGATTATTTAATACTGTCAGTAAATTACTTTTAATGCGTAATTAAATTCAACGTTATTATTTTGTCATGCATTTGTAACGATCAGGCGACCTCAGAACTTCTTCCAAAAGCTCCATATTTCACAAGGACACTGCAATTTTTAGGTTAAAGGAGAATTAAATCGCCTTAACGGTGGGTAATGTCAGTTAACCGGCTGTTAAAAAGTGGTGGAACGCCTAAATAGCTTTAACCGAGGATTAAATTTTTAACCGAGGCTGTTGGAACCGGCCCTTAGGGCCGATTCCACCAGCTGTGATCAAATCCATGATTAGCTAATCATGATTATTTTTTAATCGGCGTCTTAAGGGCAGGTGACACAGCCAAATACCTATATTACCAACCTCACTTTATCAGCTTACTGAATGTTTTTTTTGAACCTAAGAACTTTTCTGTAAATATAATGTCGAGCTGAAACTTTGGAAAATGCATTATAGTACAATAAAGTACGTTCAGGTAATGCATTTTGGTAGGAACTTTACTGAGAATTATTTCATCTTTTTTCTGAACCTCGTCATTTTTTGAGCGTTCAAACTTTTTTTATTCCATCGGTTTCAGCCGTTAACGTTGTACACGAAAATGCGAACCCTGGCGGCCACTAGACGAGGCTCTAGAGGGTTCATATTTTCGTGTACAACCTTACCGGCTGATACCGTTGGAATTGATAGTTGAAATATATCTTTTTATATCTTTTATTATTAAGCTTTGTACTTTAACGTAGTTTTCTTTCGGCTCTTGCATTTCTCAAAGTTTGAGAGCGATATTTAATGTATACAAAAAGTTCGAACGTTCAAAAAATGTCGGAGTTCAGAAAAAAGATCAAATAATTTTCAGTGAAGTTCTTACCAAAATGCAGTACCTAAACCTACTTTATTGTACTCTAATACATTTTCCAAGGTTTCAGCTCGATGTTTTAATTACAAAAAAAGTTCTTAGGTTCAAAAAAACATTTAGTGAACTGATAAAGTGAGGTCGGTAATATAGGTATTTAGCTGTGTCACATGCCCTTAATCACGATTAACTTGTGGCGCGTTCCACCATGAATTTTTAACCTCTGGTTAGCCAAATGTATGCTCTGTTCGCATTAAGTATAGTGTCTGCGTGATTCTGTTGTAATGGTGATTCTGATTGGCTGATTTCGAACTTGTGTTCCCGCGCAAAATATACCTCGACTGCTCACGAACGACGAGCGGCGACGTGTTTTTTTTATGCACATCGTTTCCGAATAAATGGACAGGAATTAGTTATCGATTGAAATTGAATATAAGTTGTGTGAGTACAAGATATCGTTATAATTTCGATCAATATTTCACACATACAATACATTTAATATAAAACTGTTACATATAATGTAGAAAAGTCCACATTCTGGACAAACTCAAGTGCGAAGAACGAGACACGTGATGAGAATGTGCTCGTTAGAGCTGAAGGGGCTTTAAAAAAAGAGAATTCACAATCACCAAATTACAGTTGTTGATGCTTTGACTTCTAATTGAAAAGATGTTGTGCACAAATGTGCAAAGCCGGGAAGTTACATCGCTATTTAAAATTTTGAAACTTATTCCCGTATGTGTACTTTAACCGTATAATAACAGGATTCATGATATTCACGTTTTTTCAGATGAGTCAATTCAACAAACTTCTTAGATAAACGCTTGATCAAATTAATCTAGTAAAACTTTAGCATTAACAGTTTCATCGTGCAATTTATGGCTCATTTAAAAGATTTTTCAGATTTTAGCCAAAATTCTGCACGACCATGACAACAATTAATTTCTTGATTTTCATCCTAATAGTAGGTATCTAAAACCTGATAACCGATATAAAGATTCAACAGCTGATCTTATTCGTTTCAAAAAGTAGTTTTAGACAAAGCATTTACTATAAAAGCTTATCAAAAATTAACCAAGTAGAGTGATCTTATAAGTTGCCCCCTAATTCACTAAATTTCACCAAACTTGGAAAGAGCAATTTCTAATCTTTAAGTTCAGCGATCTCGCTTTTATATAAAGTTACAAGGCGTAGCATACAAAATAAAAATTTCATGAAAATAATTTTTATGAAGGTTTTGTTTTGATTTCATATAAATTTTTCGAAGGCTAAAAAATCTATTTTTTCCAAATTTATAAGTTTTACATCGATTTAATGGCTGAAAACAATCGTCGAAGAACGAAACATACCCTGAAAGATATGCAATTTATAAAGAAAGGTGTTAATTTGTATAATACACCTTTATAACAGGCTTGTGGAATTTGAAAAAACGAAACCAATTTGTGGTCAATATTTTTCTCTAGAATCAATTGGATTGGAAAAAAATTAGTTCGAAAAAATGGTTGACTTTCGGTTTTTTTTTTCATTAACAATTTTTAGCAACCAGTTCCAGAATACAATAAAGAACGCATTTTTATCTTATATGAATTCATCCAATGCGTATGTGTTAATAAATTTAATTTTCAAAGCCTAACCATTTTTCTCAAGTTATTATTGAATTAATAACATTGTTCCTTTCTTTAATTTAATGCTTTGTTAATATAATAAAAAGGCAGTAATGATTAGATTAGTGAAAATTACGTAACAAGCAGGAGAGAAGGTCCAAAAATCATATGAAATTATTTAGAGCTTTATATATTACATGAAAGAAGGTTATATAAATTTGAGATGTGACAACTGTAAAAATGGTATCAATCAAGGCGATTGTGTAACATGTCTAGTTTTATTGAAACAATGATAGAAGACTTATTGTGAAACTTCTACATATTTTATGTGATCTCCAACAATGAACATAATTGCGTGATGCTTAGTGAAAATTGAATTTGGCGAATTCCTCTAAATGCCCATGTTTCGCGACTACCCAAATAAAAAAAACAAAGATTTTATGATGGCACGTTTTTACGGACCCGAAACAAATCTTGAATTCGTTAAATGACGCAATATTTTATGATAAAATTTGGCAACCAGACTAGATCATCAAATTTGTTATTGTCTATTTTTGATCAAATATTTAGCTTTCATTGCAATCATGAAAAGTTTCACTATAAGTTTAACAAAAATCGAATTTTTATAAAAGCACAAAAAATTTATTTTTCACTTTTTACCATCATTTTAAGATTACCTACAAAATTTTTAAATAGTACATATATTCTTGTTCAAAATTTAGTATTTTTCAAGCAAGCATACGTATTTAG
This sequence comes from Belonocnema kinseyi, assembly GCF_010883055.1. Lineage (NCBI taxonomy): Eukaryota > Metazoa > Arthropoda > Insecta > Hymenoptera > Cynipidae > Belonocnema > Belonocnema kinseyi. The sequence continues at coordinate 83,273,213 of NC_046659.1, read as the reverse complement.
GATTTTCCTTATTATTCTAAGTAAGTATTTTTGCTCTTTCAACTGATCTTGAAAGAAGCGGAACGTTTTTAAAAATGACCAACTGGAAGTTGTTTTGTAAAATTATTTTCATAGAGCATCTATTGAAACTTCGACTTTCACACACACCTGTACACCGGGTTGAAACACTGTGTTTGCATCCCTAGGGTTGAAACATTTTATTTCAAATCTAGGGTACACAGGTAGATAGGTGTAAAGTTCAGGTCTACAGGTATCTGAATTCGAATTTTCAATACATTTACTAAAAAAAAATTATATGCATTACTCGGAATGTAACACGACGATCCGAACATACTATAACATAGATTCGGAAATAAAAGTTCTACAAGAAATGTCTTTTGCTCTCTTGTAATATTCCGTCTCGTTTAAGAGGGGGAAAATATGTTTTTAAATCTTTCTAGACCTGAAATATGGTTTAGGATATGTGAAACATATCAGATGCCTTTTTTATATTTGCAGAAACTTTTGAAAAATATTGGAAAAAATTTACAGTTTCTGCTATACAAGTAAGGTGTTTTATTGGTTTCAGGGGGTGCAACCTTATTAAAAACCGGTAGAATTTTTTTAAAAATCTGATTCTTTTTTTGTAACCTTCGTTGTGCCCAAAAAATAGTTTAAAAATTTGAATTTTTTAAAATAATCTTTTTTTTATGTGGAAGAATAGATTGCCAAAAACAGTATTGTCCAATCTGTCCTACGTGTCCCAAGATATACTGCGTGAAAAGTTATTCCGTACTCCTGAAAAATATTCCGACTAAGGTTTATACCCTCATGGTTCCTGAACATTCAAATTATCAACTAATTTGTGCACAACAAATGTTAGAAAGTGAAAACTAATGAAAACATTACACGATACATTAAAAACGGTAACGGTTCGAGATCCGACAAAAATGCTAATATATGATTATTTTATTATTCAAATACTAATTTACTGTGAATCGATCAATTAATCATCATTTAAATGAAAATATCAAATACTGTACTGATAATATACTTTCTATTAAATGTCCAAGGTAGAAACCATCAAGCCTGCAGATTAGAATTGTGTAAACTCGAATTTTATTTTTCAATAACTATTATAAATTTTACGTATCTTAAATAAATGACTACTAATCTAATTTACTGAGTTTCAATGCGGGTTTGAACGCGTATTTAATTATTTACAATTTACATTTCGCCATTCTACTTATCTTTCATGAAACACGTGGTAATAGCAGATAAGGTGCAAATTCATGATTTTCATCATTCATTTTATTTGCTTCACTTCATGGTCATTGATTTGATATCATTTATTAGTTTCAGCTACTAATTCATGGCATTTGCGTACCCAGCTTTCGCAAATGTTAGCGACCGACTGGTGGCCAATCTTGAGCCAGTTAAAAAAAATGTTTACAAGTATTGGCTCTTTTCTTCTGTAATTACCAGCATTAATATTTTCATAGTGGATATTGCCTTGACCTCTGAAATTCATTCCTCTCTACAAATTACATAAAGTAGTATTTGGGAATCTCTTAATTCTGGCAAACTTCTAATTTTGCATCTGCCATTAAATTTTTGCAAATTTATTTCTGTAAAGCACTATCTCAGGTTCTTTCCAAGCAAACATCTTGCACTCAAACATTATCTAATAACAGATGTATAATTCTA